>NC_081574.1:22874788-22905108 GCF_022355385.1 Mustela nigripes
CCACAGAAAGTCACTCATGGACGGAGATTTCAGTTCACACACTGCAATATGAATAAATGAATTCTCGAATAAAGGGGAGCATACCACATCTTCAGAAAAGACATGGTTGTCTTTAGGTATAAATTTGAGAGGGACTTATAGAAACAAATAGAACTAACAAAAAATTGAGAAAATAGACAATGCATCCAAAACCTGTTTATATGAAAGTTGCAGCAAGACTGTTCTGTGGCAGAAGGGAACCGACCTACCAGGTTTGGAAACAGGACTTAACTTACACCATGTGGCAAAGGAGTTGCAGTTTACTAAGATGGAAGACCGGCTCGGTCACTGAAGTGCCACACAGTTGGATGTATGTACTCTCCTATAGACAGTTCTTTCCTCCACTTAGGACCAAGTCTACCCGAAGAGAATACTCTGAAAATGTCTTCCCATGGACTGCTGTGCCGGCACATTACCGACAGAGCGCTGTCCTCTCTTTGGCAGCAATCACATGTTTACGAGGCCAAACATCATGGTCTGCAAAGCCAGCTAGCTCCCCACTCAGCGAGCCACAGCTGACTACGTGCGAGGCAGCCTCAGCAGATGGGGAGGGTAAACAGGATGTCCATCCTGAAGTCAGAGCTCCCTGGCTGCTCGGCCCTTACGACTTACCTTTGCAATGAAGATCCCTGCATCCATGATGGCCTTGATGTGCCTTAACCAGCCCGAGTTCTCCAGTCCCCACAGAAAGTCACTCATGGACGGAGATTTCAGTTCACACACTGCAAGGTAAATCATGCGATGAAAGCAAAATAAAGACAATCTTACTTTATATATGCTCATATTTGCAGGGAATTTGTTAATGATTCCTTCATCACTGTATTTTCTGGAGGAAATTAAGTCAGGATAAGTGTCCATAGTTGTAAAATTGGTTCTACTGAACCACTTCAAGTAAGGCTGTTCCACTCTGTCTCGTCCTAGGGGATGCTGCATCTGTTCAGAAGTATTCTATTTGTAAAGTTCAAACCCCAATATTAATGGAAATCATGGGCCACAGTCAAGGTCCAGAAGAGAAGACCTGTTTATCCTTCAGCAAAGATATCGGCAGTGGCCCACGCAGGAGCAGGCTACAGAGAAGAGTTCCTGGATCGAACCCCAGCACCTGCCCAGTTAGACCTCCACAGCAACCAACCCCTTCTGTTCAGGACCACTGTGAAAACAAAACGACTGTCCTAACCAGGAGCAACATCTCCATAATTTTGTGGAATCCCACAGAAAACCTTGCTGAGAATGTTGAAACCCTTGGTCTAGTCTCCTACGTGTTGGGGATCCAAAAGCATCTTTTCTTTCTGTGCAGGATTTCCTAGTTGAGAAAGTACCGTGTTTGGGGCTGGAGTCATGACACTGGCAGAAGCAAACTGAAAACTGCTCAGGAGCAACCTTCCTTTTCAAGGCCAAATATTTCACAGGATGGATATGCCCATTTTTTACCCATTCATCCGCTGGTGGGCGTTTGGGTTATTTCCACTTCTGAGCTCTGACGAACAATGTGGCTATGAACATTCGTGTGCAAGTTTTCTGTAGAAGTAGATTTCATTTCTCGGGGGGACATCCTTAGGAGAGGACTCGCGAGGTCACATGAGTTAACCACTTGGGAGGCTGCCCAAGGTGCAGTCTTCCTCAGCTGCCACACCGGGCTACATCCTGGGGGCACCGACCACAAGGCTTCTGATGTCCCCACATCTGCGCCAACACTGGTTATCCCTCGGCTTTCTGACTCCCGCCTCCTTGGTGGCTGTGCAGTGCTGTGTTACTGTGGCCTCAATTACCTGGCGGCTTGTTTCTTGTCTTGCTTATAAGGTCAGTGATTCATTTAAGGAAATGTTTCCTATATTGAATATAGCATTTCTAGATGTTCTTATCAGAGGGTGTTTTATATTCAGTCTGACATCTTGGGGAACTGGGAAGGCCTCGTGTTTCACTTAGATTTTAGTTTTATGTAAACCAACTTGTACGTCTTAGTAATAAACACCATGTGTGCAGGGGCAACAACACGTGGTCCTATTCAAGGCCATGGGCTTCAGAGTCGGATCTTCTAGCATCCAGATTCCAGCTCTGTGCTCTCAACAATGCAACCTGGGCTAGTTACCAAGCCTTGATTTCCTCAAGTGTGCCATGGGGATAAAACGCCTTCCTCAAAGTGTTAACTGAAGAGTGAAATAAGTTAATGCATATACCCCATGCTGGGAGCTGGAAAATTCAGAAATGGTCGCCGTGAACTATGCTTTACCATCTGTTCGTCCAGTTCGGTGTCCTGACAGTTAGGAGGTACAGACTCATTCACACCCCACCTCAGAGCTGAGGCTTAGAAAGGTCAGAACACAAAGTGATCAATGGCAGGAGAGCCCAAGGCCTCTAACCAAGAAGCTGAGTGTCTGCCACCACACCAGGGTTACCCTGGTGGGTGTAACTCAAAATCGTACCTCTACTAGTAATAATAATAGCAAAACTTAAATAGTACTTACCAGGTGCCAGATAGTCCTCCAGGTGCTTTTTTTTTTTTTAATGTATTTTATTTATTTGACAGGGAGAACACAGGCAGGGGGAGCAGCAGGCCCAGGGAGAGGGAAAGGGAGAAGCAGGGTTCCTGCAGAGCAGGGAACCAAATGCGGGCTCCATCCCAGGACCCTGTCATCATGACCTGAGCCAAAGGCAGACGCTTAACCGACTGAGCCACCCAGGCACCCCTCCAGGTGCTTTCTATACAATAGCTTTCTAATCGTCCTAGAAATCATATGAAGAAGGTACTATTATTATCCTTATTTATAAAAGTGGAAACCAATGCAAAGAGAGGTTAAGTAACTTGTCCAAGGTCACTAGCTGATAAGCGGTGAGGCTCGGATTCAGTCTGGCTCCAAAGTACATGCTCTTAAGCAATGTCTATCGATCTCGGTTATATTATTTTTTGTAATTCACACACGAACCACTCTAAATGCTCCTTGTCTCCCACCTACTATCAACTTCAAGTTTACACACTTTGTCCCTCAGAACCGTACAGTGCAGTGCGGCAGCCGCTAGTCCCACGTGGCTGTGGAATATCTGAAATGGAGCGAGTCTGAACTGAGATACGCTGTGAATGCAAAGTAGATCCTAAACGTGAAATACTCAGTATGAGAAAAAGGATAAAAAGTATCTCACTGGGGCACCCAGATGGCTCAGTCGGTTAAGCCTGAGCCTTTGGCTCAGGTCATGATCTCAGGGTCCTGGGATCAAGCCCTGCATCAGGCTCTGCTTCCCTCTCTCTCTCCGTCTGCTTCTCTGCCTTGTGAATTCTGTCAAATAAATAAATAAATAATCTTAAAAAAAAAAAGGATCTCACTAGTAGCTTCTGTAATAACTACATGTTGACATGATAATATTTGGGATATATCAAGTTAAATACAAATGTATTATGAAAATTTGCCCATTTCCTTTAACTTTTTGATGTGGCCACTAGAAAATGTGAAATTTCAAATGTTGTCCACACGAGTGACTTCCATTATACTTCTCTGGGCAGCAGCGACGTTGGGGGAAGATGAACCTGATTAGCAGTCTTCAAACGTTTCTGCACATGTACCCCCACAATAATGTTTTAAATTAGGTACTCTCTCATGCACCCTGGAATAATGCATTGTAATGACTCAGGAGGTGATAAAAGGTGTATCTGTCTTTTGCAAAGTCGGCAAAAAGCGCATTTAGGAGGGGGAAATGGCAAAGGAGGGATGGCTTCCAGCCAGGGCCAAAGAGCCTCCCAAGGCACGGTGGGCAGCTTTAGGAAGGAGAGTGCAACGAAGTTGATGCCGTGCAGCCAGCTAGTCAGGGTGCACCTCCTAAGTTCTCCTGCGAGCTCAGGGGTGTGTACCCAGTTTGGAATCTGATGGAAAGACAGACCGACAGCCTCCAGTTAAAACTGGGCAAGAAGCAGCAGGGGTTGGGAGGTCGGGGTACCAGGTGGTGGGTATTATAGAGGGCACGGATTGCATGGAGCACTGGGTGTGGTGAAAAAATAATGAATACTGTTTTTCTGAAAATAAATAAATTGAAAAAATTAAAAAAAAAAAAAGAAAACATAAATCAATATCAAGAAAAAAAAAAAAAAACTGGGCAAGGCCTGCCTTCCCTCCCCAGTGACACTGCCCGGCAGTCCCACTTGGTTCCTGCAGGGGGCAGGCTCGCCTCTGCCTGTGCACCCAGCCCGGAGGAAAGGCCTGAAATTCCAGCACCGGAAGGGCCCTCTCACCACTCCCTGGGCGCCTCCTCTTTGGTCTTTCTGTTTAACCCCAGGCCATGACCCAAAGTGTTCAACTTAATCCTAAAATACACACCTGCCACCACGTAGAGTCTCAGGACTCCACTGATTCCTTTAAATCTTTCACAGATAACATTACCTTGCAAACAGCTTGTTGTTGTTTTTTCTTTTCACTAAATAGGCCGAACTTTCCAGTTGTTATTATAGGGCTTAGGGCTAGTTGGCATTCCCGTTTATTTCAGAAGGTCCAGGGAGCCTGAGGGATATCTTGGCATCCAAACCCTGAAGCTCAGCCCAAGAACAAATGATCCTTTTCACCTTCTCTTCCCACAAGGCATGGAAATGGCAGCAAGCTTTAAAATAAGACACCAGGCTTTCCAGCTAACCTGCAGATGGTCTGGGCCAAAAGCAGGAGAGGAACAGAGAGCTCACAGAAACCGGGCCCTAAAAGGTACTGCCAGAGAGAATGTTCCAGTGTTTCCCTCTTCACTTAGCTCGCTCAGCAAGGAGACAAGCTGCTGGATCTCCTGCCAGACCAGCTTCCTCCTTCCCACACTGAGAATGGCTCCTTGTTGAACATTTGTGTTTTCAGGAACACTAAAGCTGTGTACTTTAAGTGAACTACCCTCACCAGGTTTTCGGGCAAGGTAACGACTGTAAGGGTGTTCTCCCGCCAAATGCTGAGTGGCCGGGTGAGAGCAAACAGCTCTATAGATGATTAATACACATGGACAGATGGGGGAACACTCGAGACTCAAACAATCAGTGCCTGCACTTTTAAATATAAAACTGGTGGGTTTGTTTGGATAAACTCAGGATAAGGCAGAAATACTGATTTGTTCACTCTTGTTGCCAAACCCAAACCAATATTTACAAACCATTTTGCTGAACGAAGTTCATTTCAGCTGACATCAGAGGCATATGCCACAGAGAATCGTACTTACTGAGTGGGAGTTTAATGCCCAGGTCTAACAATATTTGTTTTACGTAAAAGAGCAACCGTATCCCATAAACATATATGGATAACATATAAAAAGATAACATAAAAATAAGAAAAGATAATTATAGGACATGAGGAAATAAGAAATTTACTTGGAAGAAAATAAGCCTTGCCTGATCTTCTTTAAGAAAGTCACTAACACCAATCTCCTTTCCTCGTGTACAGTTGCTGGGTGGGATCCTGGAGGATGCAAAGACGGTCTCCATCTGGACCCCAGGAGATCACTCTCGTCTCCTAAAACCTGAAGTTGAAGAGTTCATGGCCCTCTCTTAATGACCAGCCTGCCAGCCACCTGAGTTCTGTTAATGTGTTGATTTGCCCCTTTCCCATTTTGGAGTCAAAACCCCAAGCCCAATGAAATGCTCTTCAGAGAACTGGTCAAAGGATAATAATCTCCCTTCACTGAACCTCCTAGCAGGTGAACCCATTCAAAGAGGATTTTATGATGGACTCTTGACATGGAAATGTTTGGTTAAGCCTGTTTTATGGTTTGCCTTCTACTCAGAGCCCACCACGGTGACACAGAATAAACTTCTGAGCTCTGCACAGACTGTATTCAATTTATTAATGTTAGTGGTATGCTCCTCCCCAGGCCAAGGACCGTGGGCCCTCTTTATAGAGAACTCTATATAATGGAGAGCTTTGCGTTTTAGTGTCTTCACAGGATGCCGACAAGATTAGCGATCATTCTTTAAAACGACTCCAGCCTAGGGCATGCGTGCTGCTTTCTGGAACTGCTATACAACCATGCCACGAAACCCAACTTTGTACAGCCTTGTTTTCCTTTAAGGAATTTGGTGATCATATAAATTGGTAAGGTACAATCAAGCCTAAATTCTTTATACCTGTGTTAGTACTGCTAGCGTACAAAGCATTGAGAATAGTATACACAAGTACTCATATGCATAAGTGTGTGTGTGTGTGTGTGTGTGTCGAGCTGCTAATAAACATGAAAGCATGTACACACATACATTCCAGTAATACTAATTACCATTGTCCTAAAGGAGATCTAGCAGCAGGTTCACAAAAGAATGCCCTCAGCATTTACGAGCTTTGCATGTGAATTTGTGTCGAAAAACATACTTGCGGCACATAAAAAGTATATATGTGCCCATTTATATTACATCTACGGTCTATAAGGCTTGGGGCTTAGTTTTCTCTTAATGAACTGACGCAACCTCCCACCTACAGTAGGTCTGATTTTCTCAACTTACAGAAGAGGAACAGGTTCAGATGCTAGCAGCCCAGTTAAGGACACTTGATCGGAATCTAACTCCCTTGACTCCAATTTCCATATATTTTTCCACTACAAAGAGAGAATAATTAAGTCACTATGCCAACTGAGCCAGGATGAACAGGAAGTTAACTGAAGGTGAGGCTTAGAGTCTAAATAGGAAACTTAAGTGAAAATAGAGAAGGCTAGACTGGGAGAAAATGCTGAGAGGCTAGGAAGTCGGGTGGGTAGAAAGTATTAGCGGCAGGCCCTGGAGAGAAAGCTCAGGAATCATGTAAGATGAAGACGGTGGCAGCAAGTGGGCGGCACCACACACCTGCTGTGAAAGCTGCCAGGACCAACGTTCTCACCAAATCTCAAACCTTACCGTCGCTGGCAAGCCAATACGGAATTGCCAGATCCCAACTACAGCTCGCCTTGTCACTACAATTAGTCATGTCTATCTTTAGTTGCATGGGAGGCACTGTCTTCTGCAAGCATTCCTTTTGCAAATGCCCTAGTTACCCCAAAACTAGCCATCATGATTAACAAAATAAAACAAATTCTGAGGGTGAAATTAATCTTAGAATTCTCAGTGAACGTCAAGAGACAGCATAATGAGGATGAAAATAGCCACAATTCTCTTATTAAATCACTTTGTTGTCCTCTCTCTCTTTTTTTTTTTTAAATTTTATTTATTTATTTGGCACACACAGAGAGAAAGATCACAAGTAGGCAGAGAGGCAGGCAGAGAGAGAGAGGGGGAAGCAGGCTCCCTGCTGAACAGAGAGCCTGATGCGGGACTTGATCCCAGGATCCTGAGATCATGACCTGAGCTGAAGGCAGAGGCTTAACCCACTGAGCCACCCAGGTGCCCTGTTGTCCTCTCTTTGATAATGTCACCCAGACATGAAGTCCTTGGCTTTGACGCCCAGTTCAAACATTCGACTGGCTGCCATACCCCGGTATAGACCTCAGTAACAAGCAAGCATCATCTGTTCCCCTGCGCATGATTTTTGCCCTCCATCCAAATCAATACTTCATTTTGTATTAATGAATGAATTTTTCTACCCAATGCCCAGCATGTAGAAAACCCTCAGTAATTGTCTAATGTACAGAGGAATGTCTGGGAGAACTTCAGGAGCCCCGACTTAATGTCGTACTTACTCTAAGCGGGGATTATGCCTGCTACTCGACAAACATTCTCTACCATCCAGGGTATTAGTTACTCCCAATTTGCAGTTGGAAAGGTGTTAAAGTTTACCAAGTTATCATCCATAGTTACACGGTCAGTAAATTATTGAACTGGAGTCCAGTCTACAGCCCATATGCCTCCAAGGGACAATGCTCTTTCCTCTGTGCCTTAATGCTTACGATATGCTTGTAGGGATTAGCTGATACCACCCAGCTCTCATCAGCCCCATTCTACATCCTCTTACAACACCACAGAGAGCAAGGTACATGCTCTTGATCTATTTCTTTCCTCCAAGTGACCATGAATTGATAACGAGTAAATCCTGACAGGACAGGTCTGTTGGTCACGTGGAAGGTTCTCTGAAAAACCTTGGATTGAAGCTATCTAGTTCCATTTTAATGGAAAATTGGGTTTTCTGTGTGGAAAACCATGCTTTGTTGCTTAATTTTTAAAGGATAATAACCAGATTTTCAGCCAGGTCCTGCTGGCTGTCTCATCTAATAGGTTAGTAATTGAGGAAATTAATAGTGGTAAAAAGTCCAAACATAGAGAACAGAAAAAAAAAAAAAAAAAAGATGAGCTTTATAGCCTTTTATTAGCTCCTATCTGGTAGAACTCCATCAACTAGTAGGCGATGTAATAGGAAATACTTTAAAATGAAAAACTTAAATCCGAATATCTGTAGAGAGTTGAAGCGCTCCATTTCTTCTGGGTTGAATTAGCCATTACCTCAGAAAGACATGAGGTAAGCAAGAAAGTCTCCAACAGGAGCGCCTGGGTGGCACAGCGGGTTAAAAGCCTCTGCTTTTGGCTCAGGTCATGATCTCAGGGTCCTGGGATAGAGCCCCGCATCGGGCTCTCTGCTCAGAAGGGAGCCTGCTTCCTCTTCTCTCTCTCTCTCTCTCTGCCTGCCCCTCTGCCTACTTGTGATCTCTGTCAAATAAATAAATAAAATCTTTAAAAAAATAAAGTCTCCAACAAAAGGGACATTTTAACTGATAGCCACAGCCTTAACTCTGAGCAGAAAGAAGTGTGTGGGTATGTTAGGGACTGTTCATTTCTAGACCTTGGTGCGCCCAAAGCAACTTGGGAGGGAGACCAGAGTAGTTAAGTCGGAGACCATAATACCTGCCGCCTCCATGACACCTTCAAAATTCTCTTCTTTCAACCGTCCTTTCTACACCTGATGAAGGCTCTGAATAATGGGCCTTAGAACCTTCACACAGAAGTGCAGCTCAGATATGATCTCTGGGGCCGCCTGATTTTGCCACAAAACGTCTCCCGTCAATGCCCATAGTTCCAGGGGATATGACAAGTGCGGTTCCACTTTGGCGCCTGCTAAAAAGATTCTAGTCTTAAATTGCACCGAGTCTGGTCCGTTTCAAACAGCTCTTCGCTGTAGTGTTGCCCAAATCGCAGAATGGACACGGGCCTTTCCTCCTGTGCTCTGGACCCATTCCCATATGACATGCCATGGGGCTAAGGTTTGTATCTCTGTGAAATAATTTGCTGAGAAAACATCCACAAGGCCTGACAGGTGGTTTATTAAATTGATGGGCTTTTGCTGAGTGGACATTGACCATAACATAAGGCAAGCACTTCCATGTCTCTGAAATTGTGCTATCTTACTCTGTGTCTCTTGAATAAAGAAACTGAGAAAAGTTACCTATAAAAAGTCTGGCTGACTAAATTAATCTATAGCTCAATAACTTACCCATTTACTCAGTACTTAATTCCAAATGAAGTATTATCTCTCAAGAGAAATCATAATAGACCTTACACTGGAAAGAAAACACTTCATAGTTTGCAAGAAACTTTTTCAATCGGTAAGTTAGAGATGATATATTGTTAACGTTCTTTTACAAATACAGGAAATGAGGTTTGTTTAAGGTTATTCGGAGACTATAAAGCAAAAGCCCAAACCCAGATCTTTAGACTCTTAGGCCAGGACACTTTCTACCCAACCAGCTACCTAGAGAGACCATAAAGCCAAGTGGTTAAGAGTATGGCATCTGAACCCATACTGATCAGGTGAGAATCTTCGTTCTGTTGTCTACTGCTGTGAGCTTGCGTGAGATCCTTAGCCTCTGACCTCAATTTCCTCCTCTTTAAAATGAGGACATTCTGGAAACTGGTATGGAGTTTCCTCAAGAAGTTAAAAATTGAGCTACCCTACAACCCAGTAATTGCACTGCTGGGGATTTGCCCTAAAGATACAGATGTAGTGATCCGAAGGGGCACGTGCACCCAGTGTTCACAGCATCAATGTCCACAATAGCCAAACTGTGGAAGGAGCTGAGATGTCCTTCAACAGACGAATGGGTAAAGAAGATATAGTCCATATATACGATGGAGTATTACTCAGCCATCAGAAGGGATAAATACCCACCATTTGCATCAACATGGATGGAACTGGAGGGAATTATACTGAGTGAAATAAATCAATCAGAGGACAATTATCTTATGGTTTCACTCACGTGGAATATAAGAAACAGTGCAAAGGATAAACGGGGAAGGGAGGGAAAACTGTCTCCCTCAGAGAGGGAGACAGACCATGAGAGACTGCACGCTGGGGACAAACTGAGGGCTGTGGAAGGGGAGGGGTGCGGAATGGGGTAACGGGGTGACGCGTATTAAGGAGGGCACGTGATCTAATGAGAACTGTGTCTTATACAAAACTCATGAATCATTGCATACTATATCAAAAACAAATGAAGTACTATATGTTGGCTAATTGCATTAAAAAAAAAATAGCTCTAACAAGACTGCCACGAGGACCACTGAATAAATACACCTGAGAAAATTAAAAGAGTGTCCAGTACATAGTAATCACATCACAGATGCTACAACACCATTACTATGTGGGTGGTTACCACGAGCCTAACACCATATCCACAAATCAGTGAAGAGTGCTCTAACATGATAGAAAGTACTAGGCTCAAATCCTGCTTTGTTATGAGATCCTGGGAAATGCATGTTTTAAATTAAATTAAATTTCAAATTAAATATGTAATATAAAAATATTTTTAAATGTGGGACGTCTGGGTGGCTTAGTCGGTTAAGTGTCCAGCTCTTGATGTCAGCTCAGATCTTGATCTCAGAGTCATGAATTCAAGCCCTGTGTTGGGCTCCAGTGCGGAGTCCACTTAAGGAAAGAAATTATATATATATATATATATTACTAGATTCTAGAACTAGAGACTTATGCTTTGAAAAAATAACCTGCCATGTTGTAAATAACATATAAAGAGAGGTCCACATGGAGAGAAGCATGGGCTTTCTTATTGACTGTTCCGATAAAAAAGAAAATATAGGTCATCCTTTTATTATTTAAGGGAAAAACATTATATGATCAAAAGGGAAAGCCTAGTAGAAAACAATCAATTGCAAAATTGCTACGTAACTAGAAGGCATCATTACTATCTCATTGAGACGTATGAATACCACAACACAGTTTGCTTTAGGACTTATAAATCAAAGTTAAAATTAAGTGAGCTCTATAAAAGGACCTATATCGGATGTGAACTTGGTCCTAAATTTCAGTTTCTGATGAAATATCCTGCAGCTCTTGCTCACAGACAGAGCCAGAATGCAAACAATTTTTTCTCTTCTATTATCCAAATTCTATTCTGATCATATTAATTAGCAGTAGTTAAAAAAAATCAAAGGCAATAATAACTACGAGTAAAAATGTACTAGCACACTTCCTACCAAGTCACCAGCAGCACAAATCTTCCAATCTCTTTGATGCCAAGGACGGCTGTTGGAAGCAGGAAAAGCCCTAGAAGGGGGGACTGATTGCATCACTTCATCAGCTGAGCCTCCACAAGTGGTTTATAATTTACTTGGTAAAAACAGATAGTCAAACATTGGTCAAGTTCCCTGAAAGGCATCCAGAAGGTTGTCCTTGCTTACTGCGCAGACAGAGGGCTGGAAAGTGATGTCCAGTTACCGTGATCCCTCACGTAACAGGGACTGCACTACAGGACTCGGTCAGTTTGCCGTCCTTTTGAAGGAGACAGTCAGACCACAGATAGAAGGGCAGGAGGAATGGTTCCTAATAAGAGACCAGATAAGCACTAGTTCCAAAACTAAAGTCAGAGTGATAGTTTATAAAAATTTCTAAGAGCTACTTTGTACATTGAAGAAAATGTGTGTTGTTGGAAGTCCGCTTATGAAATCACTAAATGAAAAATACGAAGCGTATCACCCTAGATGGTTTTTGATGATTCTGGCAGTAATGCACACCTTTCATACTAATGCTAGAGTACCCTTTTAATAACAGGACAAAGCTAGTCCAATTTTTTGACACCTAAAAGGCACAACTTATAGCAAGAACAGCCACACTGCCCATGATTATCTTCAGAAGTTTAAGCAGCTCAAACAATCAGGGCTCCTGGGTGGCTCAGTCTGTTAAGGGTCTGTCTACAGCTCAGGTCATGATCTCAGGGTCCTAGGATTGAGCCCCGTGTCCAGCTCCCCACTTACCAGTGGGTATTTGTCCCTCTCCCTCTGCCCCTCCCCCTGCTCATGCTCCGTGTGTCTCTTTCTCTCAAATAAATAAAATCTTAAAAAACAAAAAAAGGCTCAGAAATCATGTCCATGGTATTGTTACAGTGGTCTGAGACATGGCAGATGATATGTGAAAATAAGGCGGAGATTCTCTGGGGCAGATTTTTTTTTTTCAGGTTTAGGATGAGATTTTGTCTAATCATTCAAGTACAAGATTCAAATATTTGCAACCCGTAAAGTCACAGACCCGACACAGCTGGAAGGACCCGGAGAAATTATTAGTCCAAGCTTCTCGTTTTATGGCAGGTAACAGCCCAGTGAAGGTGACTGCTGGGCTTCAAAGCAAGAGAGCAGACCCAGGGAATCCAGGAAGGAGAATGGAAATCAGGAATGTGTTGCTCAAGGCCCTCCAGCCCTACTGGCAGGCTCTGCCTACCCCCTGTCCTTCCTATGAAGCAGAGAACTACATACTAACTGAGAGCAAATGTGTACCCCTAGAAAAAAGGAATTCAGCACTTACTTTCTCCTCCTCCACTCCACCCCAAGTTTCCTGCTCAGGCAGCCCACTGTCCTCACACAGTTCCACCTTTTCAGGGCCTTCCCCCCCCAACAGCGAGCACAGCATTTGCAGCCTCTCCAGGACCCCAAGGTACAAAGCAAAAGGTCCCCTTTCTCTGCGGTTCCCACTAGAGCCCGAAGTTGTGGCTGTGACAACACATTCCTCCTTGCACGCGTTTGCAATCACATGGAGCAGAAGCAGTAAAGGAGGCTGGTTTTGCTTGAAATGCAGAATTTCTGCAAATCAGCTTACGGCTGGTTTGGCCACAAGAATGGCTGTTGTACATCACATAATCCATCTTTGTCATTTCCTCCCCCATAAGCCCGAGTGGCTGTGTCCTGTGGTGTGAAGGGCTGGGGTGGGTGTGTGGGGGGGGGGGGGGGGGGGGGGGCGAAGGGGTGCGGAACGCCGTGCGGGGAAGGGATGTATGCGCAGGCGCACTGTGGTAGTTGCTGCCCTGGAGAAATGATTAGATTGTTTAATGGCGGGTAACAGCCCAGTGAAGGTGACTGCTGGGCTTCAGAGCAAGAGAGCTGACCCAGGGAATCCAGGAAGGAGAATGGAAATCAGGAATGTGCTGCTCAAGGCTCTCCAGCACCTCCAATACCCTCCCTTCTAATGGCCGTTTGTCCACTTGGATTCATTTTATACAACTCCATGTCCACACATGAACAGAGCTAGTTATTGCTTTAAATGCAGGCCTGCTTGATCTAAATGGCCTTGAATGTGGGTTCAACTAATATCATGAGGGAGAAAGAAAAAACACTCCTGTGCACTTTCATTGTATACTCAGAGACAGGGCCTGACTCTGCTAACCAAGTGAAAAACCATTTCCCCATGACACTTAACAAAAAATAAGAGAAAGGCTTAAATGTTTAAGTAGTCCTTGCAGTACGATACCCTCTTCTCAACTTATCCCACTTATATAAACAGCATCATTGTGCAAACAACTTAAAAAACAAAAGACTATCTTATTCTGCTTGACATTACGTTTCACTGTATTTTTTTTATGCTATGCGTAAGACAATGGCTTACCTTCCAGCATTTTCTGCAGGCTGCTCCTCATAACATGGATGTTCTCTATCCCGATAAACTGAAACTTGATATTGGAGTAGTTGTCTTCGTTCTCATAGCCTTTCCCTGCAGCACGATTTGCCATTGCATTGAGCTGCGGCGGTCAGCAAAACAGAGCAGTCACCAATGATATTCAGCGCATAAAACAATCAGAACGTCTCACCGACGGTGATAACGGCATTCAAAATGGCGTGCGGAAACACAACATGCTTGAAATCACTGGAACCTTCTGTTGAGCTAAGTGATTCCAGGCACTCATGCTGAGCTTATATTCCACAGCATAAATGTGTTGGTGTGAGGAACACTTTCTTAGCGGGAAAGCATTCTACAGATAAACCCTTCTGGAGAGGTCTTTCGTGGTTCCACCAGAGATGACTAATTGAATATAGAATTCTGTGATAGAGCCAAATTGCCCTCCCTCAACCAAATGACATAACCTGTAGGTTAGCAGAAGAATATCAGCAGATACAGCTGGCAGTCCAAAGCTCTGTAATTTAAATTGTATCTTCCAGTATTATATTGCCAATAAACTCATTATCCAATAGGAATTGTGGTGTGATCTTAATTTGCCTACAAGAATCCCCCAATTAAACCTTGAGCAGGAGTCACGGACTAAAATGGTGAGTGCATGTAGAACTATCTCCAGAGCCATTTTCTCCAGGCTCTTAATTTCAATCTAGAGACCTGCTAGGAGGGCTTCTGGGCCACTTTCATCACCACAGTGCTGTATTTGGTGGGCATTTCCCAGTACAAACTGGGTTAAAGATAAGGGACTTTGTAGAATTTTGTTAAATGCAAACCTCTGCCCCCGTCCTGTGTAACTAAAACCAGGAAGGGGGCAAGTCCTGCCGTAGCTGAGAAATACATACATTTCTGGAATGGGTGTATCACTGCTTAATTCTATCCTTGCTGTCTGGCTAAGCAGGTGGTCACATCCTAGAAAGTGCTAGTCACTGACCATGCTCTTCTCCGGTCCCCAAAAGGCAGGCAGAGAACTGACACCAGGCACTCACCGCCAGAAAAAAAATATATATCCATTTCACAAATTAACAAATACTTCTCAAAAAGCCAAGTTTAGAAAAAGCTAAAAACCAAGCTTAGTTAAAAGCAAAAATATTCTTTGGCACAGATCTGATCTTTACACAATTAAAACTACCAGCACATAAAGACAGATGTCCAAGGATATTTATTAAAACTTTATAATAGTAAAAACCTGAAAACCTATGAATATCTCAATAGAGCAACAGGTAGATAAATTATGGTATATTCACACCATGAACTTCTACAGAGACAAAAAGACATAGATTCTAGAAAGAGAGAGAAAAAAAGAGAGACAGACATAGAGACAGACAGACTCGGAATTGGCCCATGACATCATTAAGTGAAAAGAGTAACCTAAAGAATAATATTCATTCAGTAATCTCATTCCTTATAAAACAAAGTACAGATATGTATTTATGCTTATACATGTTTGATTAAGCAGATTAAAACTACAAACACACACACACACAAAAACAAAACCTATGAACATGGATACCAACATGGCAGCAATTAGAGCAGAAACACTGAGGTGATAAGCACCAGGGGACACTACAAATACTACTTTTGATGCCTTTGTGTTCTTTGTTACTAAAATATATTGGGTTTGTAATTCAAATAATAGACATAACAGGTATTAGAAGTGAAAAATGAAACAGCAGAGGGCAAGCTGGTGCCACTCAGAGCTGGGGCTAGTGGACACCACCCTTCTCCAGAGCGGCCCTGCTCACAATTTAGTGCCTGTGACATCAGCCCAAGACACTGCTTGCAGTGATTGCCACCTTTCTCCTGGGCATGCTCTGAGAATAAAGGGTTTGGCCTTCCTCAAGGGAAAAAAAAAAAAAAAAAAAAAAAAAAAAAAATATATATATATATATATATATATATACACACACACACACATATTTATATATAAATGATGTTATTTTGAAGACAACTCATGTTTATGCTTTAAAATCTTTAAATATTTTAAGGGGAATTTTTTCCTAAAATTACCTATAGGCATTATTCTTTCAAAACGTACTGTTTTATAAAATATCACTCCTTTGCATGATTATTTTCCAACGCTGTTGCCCGATCCTTTACAACAAACTTTATAAAATAAAACAATTAATAGATTACTTGCAAGAATCTTGATGCTACATGAGCCTTATATTTCTTCTGTATCTTAAATAATTCGAATTAGGCCTCCCTACCACATACTGCAGAGATACCCTTTTTAAATAGTGTAGTAAATAAAACCCCAAATACCATTTGTACTATCCTTTGAATGTATAATTAGAACTCTGTTCATATTCATACACAGTTGAGACCCTGTGACATGGGATAATTTGTTTGGTCTTTCAAAGCAAAGGAGCAACACAAGATGGCTTCTTGAAAGTCAACGGTACTTCTCATAATGAACAGAAGATGGCGATATTTAATCTAGCATCCGAGGTGTACTTTGTCAAGGTTTCCACAGATTTCACTGGGGACTTATCAGGATAGTGTAGCAAATGCTGAACCCTCAGAGCAGGAAGTATGGTTTTAGGATTAATAAAAATTCAAGAAGCTATCCTGGACCTAGTTTATAAATTTCCAGATAAAGTCTGTCTTGTGTAAATCAAACAGTATTAGAATAAGTCTAATTTGTCCCCCATGCCTTTGGCTGAGAACTCCAGCTCTCACGAGCGAAGGAAAAGCTATTCAACTCCATTCCAAAAAATTCTCAAATAAGTACAACAGTGGAGGTAACTGCATTCCAGCTTCAATTTATGCGTAAGGAACACAACAGACAAATGACACGCAGAACTGAGAAAAAATGCTGTTTTCTTACCCAAGATCACTCCACTATTTGATAATCTCAGCATCTTTGGGGGCAGAAAAGCTTATCAGTGAAATAAAAAGAACCCGCTCATTTCTCCACAAACCCTTTTTTTTTTTTTTTTTTTTTTTTGTTAATTTGAGAGAGAGAGAGAGACAGCACAAACAGAGGGAGAGGCAGAGGGAGAAGTAGGCTCCCCACTGAGCAGGGAGCCCAACATGGGGCCACATCCCAGGACCCCGAGATCATGACCCGCGCTGAGGGCAGACATGTAATTGACTGAGCCCAGATGCCCCTCCACAAACTCTTAATGAATAACGGACTCAATCGGCCAGGACGAGGCAGGAGCTGAGTGACCAGGAGAGGCCGGGAATGACAGGAGTTCAAATGGGGACCAGCACCATGTGGCCTAGGGGATCGGGGATCCCGTCTCATGAAAGCAAAAAGCCTTGAGGTGGACTCAGTCATCTGGGACATGGAGACAAAGGAGAGGGCATTCCAGAAGATGTGGGACACGAGATCAAGGGGCAGATGGGTATCTGTGAGCTGACAGGAGCCGACCAGAGTCGATGGTTCATGGATGGTGGCAGGAGCGAGAAAGGCTAAAAATTTCGAGTCCTCTAACAGAGAGGCCGAATCAGAAGGCTAATGGCGGTTGAGAGCAACTGAAGGACTCTGAGCAGGTTTGCTGGAACATTTTAGGATGTCGTGTAGACGGCGGAGAAGTCCCACTGGGCTGCGATGGAGGACATAGGCTCCGCGGCGAGACTCAGGGAAGAAGTACTGATGGGCTGCCTGGCCCGACAAAGGACTGAATGTCGGACTGAAGGGGAGGGGTGAACGGGCCAAGAATGTTAAGAAACAGAATCAGATTCTTCCTGTGACCGTCGATCAAGCCATCCGTCAGACACACCACAACCAGGAGAACTTCGCCAACGATAATCTTGATATCAACTTAATGGCCAGCCTGGTCACTCCGAAGACTAGATCTGTCTTAGCCCTCGGTCTCCGATTTCCGCAGAGCACAGTCCGTACCTGCGTAATGGCAGGCGCTGATCGGACGGGGGTGGGAAATGAGAACAGAAGTTATCTTGGCAGGAGGAGGCGGGGGCCCCAGCCGAGCAGCGAGCGTCACGCGACGCTCCTTTCGCTCCCTCCATCTCTAACTGGTGAAACGAAGAGCCTGAACTTGTGGCATGACATGACAATATGAGAAAGCTTGCTTTCTCGCAACTTCTGTGTACAGCTCCGCGAGTGAAATCCTCCTTTTCTACTCCGGAGGGCATCTTAGGCAGAATGAAGAGCTTTGGGCTTACACTCAAGAGAGAAAAATCACCATCCAGCTCCATTTAAAATCCCAATCCCATATAAGATGCAAAATTATCTCTTTCCCTCATTACAGACTGTGGGGACGGGCAAGGGGGTCTGCTCTCTGACTCCCTTCTGGTTCCTCTTTCTTCTCGGCCCTATCTGCTTTGTGTGTGGCGGAGGTAGGTAGGTCCAGAGGAGAGTTGGGGTAAACATCTCTTTATGAAGCTGGCAAGACCACAGTTCTTTCTCTATTGATGCCACTGCTTTTCTGGACACACCTGCCGGCCATCACTGCCCTCTTGCTGCAAGGGTCCGAATGCTGCTTCTCCTAGGGCCTGCATGTGCGCTCCTGAAGATACGAGGTACACAGGTCACGGACATGGGAGATCCCCCTGGCTTCAGCCTCTTCTAATCCCCTCAACTTGCCTCCCCAGCAAACACCCTGCAGTCACATGCAGCTGGGGACTGCTAGGAGACAAGCCCTCTTTGGAGGGACACTAGCAAGATGGCTCCTGCGCACTTCCTCAGTGTGCACTTGACCCATGGGAAACCCCTCCATCCTTGCACTACCCAACAGGGGTGCAGACCACGGCACCTCTCTGAACCCTGCTGTTCTCCAATTGCCTTTCCCCCTGCTCACCGCAGCACGGCGCCCTTGGCGCGGCCGGGACACACCCCACTACAAGAGGAGGTCCTACATTCTCCTCTTACAGGCGCCCCAATCCTTACAACGGGATTCTCTCAGATCCTGCCCCCCCCCCCCCCCCCACGGGACTTGAAGTCACCTCATTACTGATCCCAGAGAAACACAAAACCAGCCAGCGTCGCATAATGCAACTAAAAACCTGCTTACAGGGAGCAATTAGAAACCACGAGCACAAAGCCAAGCAGCAAGGACAAAAGGCAGAGCATCAGCAGAGGCAGGCGGCCGCCCAACCTCCGCCCTTCTCAGCTCGGGGCTCCCTCCCAGGGTGCTGGTGGCAGAGCCCAGCTCAGAGCCCTGCTGGCTCCTCTGGCCCTGGCCTGATTCTGGATGAGCTTCTGGGAGGTTCTACAGCTCTGGGTCTCCAGCTTCACTACGGTGTGCTCGGGGGTGGCAGCCCTGCTGAGGCGGAGGCGGATGCACGGCTCCCCGGGACACTGCGGTGAAGGGTGTCACGGCCCCGGGAGCAGAGCCCAGGCTTTGGCCACAGGTGAGCCTGCACCGGCGCACGGGCTCTGTCCTCAACCGTGCGACCTTGGGCAGATTTACACTTAACCTCTCGAAATCTAAGCCCTCTCCTTAAAAAGAAAACATCTCATTTTCAGGATTACTGTAAGAATTAAACAAGCATTTTTATAAGCTCGGCAAAGTCCCCGACTAAAAGTAACCCGAAGTCATCGACAAGGTTGACAGAAAATTGAGCTCCTCTCGTTTTACAATTCAACATCTACTGCATCCATATGGTTTCCTGTCTTCTTCTTCTTCTTCTTCCTTTTTTTTTTTTTTTTTTGGTTAAGATTTTATTTATTTATTTAACGCAGAGAAAGAGAGAGAGATCACAAGTAGGTAGAGAAGCAGTCAGAGAGAGGGGGAAGCAGGCTCCCCGCGGAGCAGGGAACCCGATGCGGGACTCCATCCCAGGACCCTGGGATCATGACCTGAGCTGAAGGCGGAGGCTTAACCCACTGAGCCACCCAGGCGCCCCGTTTTCTATCTTCTTAAGACACCAAATCCCAGCAGGAATATATGCCCTCAAGCGCAGAGTTGTTTTGGGGCAGATATTCAAAACATGCCGGGACCTCACCACCTCTGCCTCCCAAGATTTTAATGTCAACAAGCAATTCAGGAGGCTTTCATCTCAACAGGCAGCGTGTGGGGCGAGCCTTGCTCTCAGGGCAGGAATGATTCAGATGCCTCCTGATCCTTTCTTTCTCTCTCTCTTTTAAGGTTTTATTTATTTATTTGATAGAGAGAGACACAGCGACAGAGGGAACACGAGGAGGGGGAGAAGGAGGCTTCCCACTGAGCAGAGAGCCCAGTGCGGGGCTCGATCCCAGGATGTTGGGATCCTGACCAGAGCTGAAGGCAGACGCTTAACAACTGAGCCACCCAGGCCCTTCTCTTTTTAGTTAAACCAGAGAGCAAACTCAGGGCAGGGCCCCAGTGCCCGCTCCTACCACCTATAACAACCATGGGCTCCGTCCCTGGCTACCAAGGAAGCCTAACACTCGGGAACCAAAAGTCAACAGACTTGTTCTTGAAAAGAACAAGAGGCCAAAGCAGAGAGTTCAGAACTCCTGCGAAGTGTGTGGCTGGGTAAGCAAATACAACGGGGCACTCGGATGAGACACCAGTTTTCTTTAATGGATCAGCCTCAAACTTCTTATCGCCACGAGTAAACACGCTTCGTGCTAAATATACCCTTCAAATCAAATCCTCTGGATTAATTCATTTTAAATCCGGAATACGCCTGGCTCAACAGCTGCCACATTTTCCAGAAGGTTTCTGTGGTATAGTACACACTTGGATCGCTGGCCCTGAAATGAGTAGGTGCATCTGTCTGGCTTTATTTAAATCTGGGAATGCAGGACAGGAGAAGGGCACCCCAATTCAAGAAAGCCCTGTCCATCTTTTCCTTTTCCTGGGCTCCCGCATGTGCCTAAGACGCAGGCCTTCTTCAGGTCCCCTCGGGTCATGAGGAAATTCCAAACAGCGGCACTTGACTTACATGAAAGGTACAGTGAAGAGGACAGAAAACAGCCGAGTTTAGAAGGGCAGGGAGGCAGTGCGATCAGCCGGAGAGAAAAGTCCACACCCAAAGAGAACCGTCAAGTCAGAGGGCTCCTGGTGGCTTTCAAGTGAAAATCTGCCAGCAGAGCAGCTTCCTTTTGTTTTTGTTTTCCAGTTTGAGATTCTTACCGGTGTGTTTTGTTTTCACATTACGTAAAAGGAAGAGACTCCTCCATGTGTCGTCTGCTAGGATGGGCTCCAGCTGTAACATGGGCTTTATCGTTGATCTCAGGACTGATTTGCTGATCTGGTGTCTGGGAAAGAGACCTTTGCCGCCTCCCCGCCCACGGGTGTCCCACCGCTGCGCTGCCGTCAGGAGCACGGGACCGGTGGAGGTCGAGGGTATGACTACGGCTCTGATCTTACACCAGGAAAACCTCACATTAAGGGAACCAGGCCGAGAATCACAGTATTTGATGAAATGAGGCTTAGAGAAGCATTGAAAACTGCCAGGGTCTGAGGGCCTACGTAATGGATAATATCCAATTCTCAATTCTCATATGGCCCATGAGTGCAGACTATGTCTATAGTTAGGTATTCTTAATGTCCATGTATATTTTTTAGTGATTTGGGGCTGATGGTTGTACTTCCTGCTTCCTGTTCTGATGTTTCTTGTGTCCTTATGCTCTTTTTAAAAATAGCTTTGTTGACACATAACTCACAGGCCGCACAATTCATCCGCTCAAAGTGCACGATTCAGTGGTGTTTGGTGTATTTACGGAGTTGTGTAATGATGACCACATTCTATTTCTAGAACACTTTAATTCCCCCATGAAACCCTCTACCCATTAGCTGTCACCTCCATTTCCTCCAGTCAATCCTCTTAGCCCAAGGCAACCACCAGCCCACCTTCTGTCTCTATGGATCCGTCGGTTCTGGACATTTCACACAAACAGACTCATACGAGGCATGGGCCCCTGTGACGGGCTTCTTTCCCTTAAGGTAGTGTTCTCAAGGTCCATCTGTGTTGTAGTATAGGAAGTACTGCTTTTCTTTTTATAGCCAAATAATATTCCACTTAATGGATATACCACATCTTATTAATTCATTCTCAGTGGATGGCCATGTGGTTGTCTCTACTTTTCCGTTATTATTAACTATGAAGAAGTAGTCACAGGTAAGTTTTTGGTGGACATATGTTTTCATTTCTCTCAAGTTAGGAGTAGAATTTTTGGCTGTGTGGTAACTATGTTTAGAATTAAGGTCCTCATGCTCTTTGAACCTTTTCATGATTAAAAAATTTGGGGACTGTAATTATTATAAAGTAAACAATTTCTTAAAATCTTCCTTTTACCCCACAGGAAAAACCACTGTCAGTGGTTTGGGGTATACCACCCCTGCAGATTCTTTAAATGCATAGAGTACTATATAATTTTTATAATTATTATTACATAAATGGGATGACATTATACGTATTTTCTGATTCTCACTCTTGTTGCTCACTAGATCTTGAGCCCTATTCCATGCCCATGTGGAAAGACTGCTACATGTACTTCCCCCTTTTTACAGGCAGAGGGCCAGGCCCGTTTTCATTATTCGCAAGAAATTATCATGCCAGAGATGTTGAATAAGGCCGTTTGGCTTTGTTATCTCATGTTGTCTTACAGATGCCCTGCGCTGGTAGGTGATTGGGTTTCTATGTATTCACTGGCCCATCCCTCCGAGGCTTCGTTTTGTTAACTGATCTACAAACAAGTAGGTCTAAACAGTGGAATGGGAAATTAAATTAGACCTAACACTAATAGTCATTAAAAAAAATGGAAGTCAGTGGGGCTCCTGGGTGGCTCAGTGGGTTAAAGCCTCTGCCTTCTGCTCAGGTCATGATCCCAGGGTGCTGGGATCAAGCCCCACATCAGTCTCCCTGCTTGGCAGGCAGCCTGCTTCCCTTCCTCTCTCTGCCTGCCTCTCTGTCTTCTTGTGATCTCTGTCTGTCAAATAAATAAATAAAATCTTTAAAAAAAAAAAAAATGGAAGTCAGGATGGGAAATACCCTGCATGATAGACGTGGCTTACCCCTTGACAACTAGATCCATTATTTCCTGTGGACTGTTCTTTTAAATTATAAAATCAGTATATGAATACATGCACAGTTAAAATACTGTTTTCAGGGGCGCCTGGGTGGCTCAGTGGGTTAAGCCTCTGCCTTCAGCTCAGGTCATGATCTCAGGGTCCTGGGATCAAGCCCCACATCGGGCTCTCTGCTCTGCAGGGAGCCTGCTTCTTCCTCTCTCTCTGTCTCTGCCTGCCTCTCTGCCTACTTGTGATCTCTCTCTGTCAAATAAATAAATAAAATCTTTAAAAAAAAAAATAATAAAATAAAATACTGTTTTCAAACAAGACACGTAGAAAGTTCTCTACCTCTCTAAATCCGCCCTTCTCCACAGAATTTTAACAGGTTTGTATTTATCCTTCCAGATTTTTTTTTTTTCAGTTTCACAGAAACTTTTATATGCCAGGGGTTTTATTGGACATCAACACAACAGTATGCATATTATTTTGTGATTGTGTTTTTACTTGACACTGCATATCGTAAATCTTCCCGAGTCACAGATCCAGATCTCTGCAAGTTGAATCTGAAATGGTGTAGCTAAACGCCTCACAAACACCGAAGTGTGAGAGCGCCACAGTAATTTCTTACTGTCAGAGCAGAAAAGAAGGTCGTTTTAGAAACAGACCAAGAAATAATTTGGTGTATTTAGGAGAGCAAGCTGAAGATCAAACCACACTCTTCCGCTGTGTGGACTGTGTACCCAGCACGATGCTAGGAGCAGGGAAACTCTCCAAAGGACCTGATGTGCTGAGGAGCCTAGGGCACCCCCTGGAAACTCACAGGTGCAAACACACGCACCCGCGGAGAAACACTCACTGAGCCGGGTGGCCCCATCCTGACTATACAAAGAGGAGCAGCCCGTTGGCCGACGAGGCACCCAGAGCGGGGACGACAGTCCATTCCGTGTCCCTGCTGCGGGGCTGCAAAGACATGCACGGAACAGCAACACTTACTTTGGGCCGCGTGTCCACGACGTAAATGAAGTCGCTCCCCGGATTGGCTTTCCTGATGGCCTGGAGCATCTGCTCGTCCTCAAGGCACCGGGCACTGAAGCCAGACAGGGGCTGGCTGCTCCGGCAGATGGAGGCCTGCGGGACACAGCAGCGTCAGTGCCCTCGGACACCTCGAGACCCTGTCCCCAACAACGACCCCCTGGGTCCCTGACACACCCCCAACACCGGCTTGTAGACACGCCTTCCAAAAACCGAGCTTGGCGTCTTTCTAATTCAGGCCAGAGAAACCACCACCAGGGCAAGCAGTGCTAAGTTTCTCCAAGGAAGAAATTAGGAATGAATTTGGAAGTTTTGAATAGGATTTAAGTCATGGAATACAAAGCCATTTAAGTAGCCTACTTTCCCTTTCACTGGTATTATTTCGTTTTCCGTCGAAGGTAGAAATATAAAGCAAATAACTGTTCTCCTACGATTTACAGGATGCTGCTAATAACAAGACTAGGATAAAAAAAAGTTATTGTGTAATGCTTTGCATCAGTTTTTACCAGCTCAGTTGGAAACATCACAAATACCAAAAACCAGTTCTAATCCTAACCAGGGAAGTTCCTGCTGTGACAAGCTCCGTCTGCACCCAGGACAGCAGCAGGCACAGCCCCAGGCTGCCCAGGAACAGGGGCTCCTCTGCCATCAGGCTGTGTTCTATCCTGCAATCTCCCTGGTCTGCTGTGCTGACAGACAACATCTACGACAGCATGAACCTTTCTTTCCCTGCTGTACTAGGAGCGGAGTATGGATACCTCCTTACAGCTCTAGAACCTACACTTTGGTGGGAAAGTACTTTTTAGGGACTTCAATGTTAACACTAAAGGAAAGAGTCTTGCCAAGAATCTTCATTGAAGCTGCGAGTCCACTGGACGAGAAGGTGGAGGGAGCAAGGCTCTGCGAGGAAGAGAGGCCTCCGGCTGCAGGCAGGCAGGTGACACAGGGCAAACTCGCTCAACATGGGGGTGGCAGAGCCTGCTGGCCTTGCTCCAGGAAGGGACAACCCAGCTCTGAGTCCAAGCACAGCTTAACTGTCCCTAAAGTTCAGCCCAGGACAACTTAGCTGGGGTTTGGGTTTCCTCCGAAGAAAGGAAGCGTTGGTGCTCCTCCCTGGAGAAGGTGGGAATGTCTCTTGCTAACTACCATCCTTCCGCTGAGGGACCGCTGGCAAGTCCCAGAACTGCCAAGCAGCTGGATGCATAACTGGGCCACTGCCAGAGAGTGCCAGCACGTTTCTGTGACAGCGAGGGCAATCACTGAGGCTGGCCAAGAGCGCTGGGGCGCCTGGGTGCCTCAGTCGGTGAAGGGTCCGACTCTTGGCTTCAGCTCAGGTCATGGTCTCAGGGTTGTGGGATCGAGCCCCGTGTCAGGCTCCACACTCACCAAGGGGTCTGCATGGGACTGTCTTCCTCTGCCCCTCCCCACTCACTCATACTCCAAAATAAACAAATAAATATTTAAAAACAACAACAACAAGAACAACAAAACAAAACTCTGGGCCCTGCAGCCAGGTTTTCAGAGTCCAGGAGGGACGTCCATGGGAGAGGGGCAGGCAAAAAAGCAAAGAGGCAGCGGAATTAAGTGGAATTCTTAAATTATTGGCAGAAGTGCGACTGCAGCCTGGAGGAGAAAGGGCTTGGGGGGCCTGAACCCGGATGAGGACATCCACAAGAGGGAGGTTCTGGAGGCAGGGACCAAAGGCAGGCTGGAAAGAGAGGCAAGCAGCTTCAATGGGTAGAAAGTAAATCGCCCCAGAGGGCTTCTCAGTGCTTCTCCTGCGGGTTCTGTTTCTTCAGGCCCTGCCCCCCCGCCCTGAGGGAATTCTGGCGGCGGAGACAACAGCTCTGAGCTGGTTCTACCTGAAACTTCATGGGGTTGAAGAGATACTAGTTAACCGGGTTACCACTGGGGAATTTCTTAGACTATCAGAAAGACTTAGACGGGAAGGAAATGCATTTCCAGGGTGAGAATTTGTCTGAGAATGCACACACGACACCTGAAGTCCCTGGACCCGTGGGACTCCAACGAGGAAATGAAGCCACAGAGCGACCACGGCCGTCAGTAATTACCCGCAGGACGAGAGCAGCTAGTCTTAAGGGAGGGGTTAAGTCAGAACAGTTCCACGATGAAATGTGGTCAATAAACTAAACCAAATAGATTAAACCAACTACTTTTAATGTTTTTGTAGCTCTATTTTCTTCATAACCTCTAGATACACTTCACTGGGAATTCCTCATTGCCTTGGGGCTAACATTTCGTTACCAGTTTTGTGCTGTGAGTAGCCTCGAGGTGTGTCTGCTCACCTTCCATGTACCCCAGCCAGTCCCCCTGTGGAGAGAATGTCGCCCTACCTGGCCGCCTTTCTCACTGATTTCTGTCACCTGAGAGCAGAGGGAAGTCTTCAATGGTAAAAGGTCCCGAGAGCCCCGCATTTACAACACTACTCGTAATTTAAATATCCAACATTTTTGGAATGCTTACTATGTGATAAGCACTATTATAAAAACTTTTGTGTTGTTTTTATTTAATCTTCTCAATTACCGTACCTGGGAAGATCTATCATTTGCTCCATTTTATAAATGAGGCAACCGAGACACAGAGAAGGGTAGTAACTTCCTCAATGTCACACAGCTAATAATTAGGGAAGCCAGGAATTTCATCCAGGCGTAACATTTTCTGATCCTGGATTCTTAACTGAAATAATACAGCACTCACAAACAGAAATAAGTCAGGAAGCAGAAATAAGTCAGAGAGAATTAAGATGTGGCATCCAAGAAGGTCTGGCTTTCAATCCATAGTTCGCTCTCCCCTGGTATATGATCTTGGATAACTGACCTATTGTCTTTGAACTTCGGTTTTCTCATCTACAATATGAGGATAATAACTTCAAAACTACAGACTGTGATAAGGTTTATAATTTTCCTAGAACTGTACCTAACACATAGTGAGTTTCAATAAACATTAGTTATAAAAGGAAGAGAAAAGGTCTGTATTTTTCTTAAGGGAAATCCCTCTTTGGAAATCTTACAGAGTTTGGTTTCCCAAAGATTTGTACTATGAATTTGGGAAATTGTGCTATTAACCATTTAAAGCAAAACTGTTTAAAAACAGTGAAAAAAATTGACTTAAAAACAATTGAAACATTAGGACAAAAGAAGAAAGTATACAGCAGTCCTAAGGGCTGGTCAATAACAAAAACACGCAGGTTCCAAATGTAAGTGACATTTACAGCTTATTCATCTCTGTTACCTACAAAGCTGTTGATAGTTTGCTATCCAAAGGGAGTCTGGATGGCTCTATATAACCCTGAGCACTTCAAGGCCTATAATTTTTTTTTTTTTTTTAAAGATTTTATTTATTTATTTGAGAGAGAGACAGTGAGAGAGAACATGCGCAAGGAGAAGGCCAGAGGGAGAAGCAGACTTCCCATGGAGCTGGGAGCCCGATGTGGGACTCGATCCCGGGACTCCAGGATCATGACCTGAGCTGAAGGCAGTCGTCCAACCAACTGAGCCACCCAGGCGCCCTCAAGGCCTATAATTTTTATTCTGGGCTGCCTCCAACATTGGTAAAATTGGGAGGGTCTCAACTAACCAACAGCAAGTGCGCCTCTATCCCCTGCTCCTATGGAGAAAGCCCCCTGGCTAACCTTCCCTGCAGACCTGAGGCAGCTCCTACTCATTTCTGAATAGAGGCTTTCAGTGCCCTGCCAGCCCATGGAATTCAACAAGCCAGTCACATCCTCCCCTAGGAACCTGACATCACTAGAAAGTCCCCCAGTCCCTGCTGGTTCACTCTATGCCTGAGTGCCACCCCGGGGGTGCCCTGTATGGTTCGCCATGCGCTCTTTCCCTGGGAAGTGAGTCACACAACTCAGACGGCTGACAACTGCTTCTGCCCCGTGTCAGGTGTCATGTGCGCAGGCTTCCCTGGAACCTAGGGCACGAATCCTCATCTCACTAACAAGTGACTAGGAAGGGATTACAACACCATGTGTCATAAAAGTTGATCCGAAAGGAATGGTGTTCCCTCAGCAGGGACATTTATATCAAAGGATTCTCCCCAGGACTTCTCACTCAAGCAATGCATTTCAAGCATGCATTTCAGGTCATAATCTAACAGGGATCCCGCTACCACACGAGACAAGCCATCTCACTCGCAAAAGGGGCCCTTCAGGAACAGAAGGATATGTGAGGAACTAAAAGATATGATTTTCTTATTCACATGCATTAAGTTTTATTGGGTGAGGGATACATACTCTTAAGTCTAAAATGTCTAAAAGGGAAGAAAGAAAGGCAGCAAATTTACATAATCCACCCGTTCACTTTTTTTTTTCTATCTGTTTACTTTTTTATGGAAGACTGCCTGGTTGTGTATGAGTTTTCCGGAGCAATGACAGCATGAACAGCTGCTTTGTTATGTCACACATCAACCATTTAACCCCCGATGTCCACCTTTGTCACTCTTTCCCTTGATAAAAATCCCTAGCTGCATCGGAAGCATTTACATCACGAACCTTGAGACCTAAATGTCGTTATAAAACACAAAACGAATCATTCTGTTGTGTGCAGGATGGAGTTTACTTCCTGGGGGGAGGGGGGAGGGGTCAGCACGTGAGGGTACGTGGCACATGGACTGTTTCCCTGGGGTGACTGGCTCACCGAGGAACGCTCAGAAACACATCTCTATTTAATACCTTGTAAGAAGAGCTAAGCGTGAGGCATTGTCCTCCTGCAAGTTCTAACTACAGGAAATCAATTCTTTCCCACCATCCCTGAGGGCTGCATGATTCATTTTCAAGCCTGGAGATCAAGTCAAGAGTGACACCCAAGAGCAGGAATGGAACAAGGAGAAGCTGAAGCCAGCAGGAGAAGAGCTTCTGGGGTCTTCCTGCCAACACTTCCTCCCTGTTCCGAGACATCGCACACTTGGCCTTGGCAATACTCACACTGACCAAGAGTCTCTTTTCTCAAGAACGTCAGAACAGAAGGAGAAGTAGGACAGACCCTACGCTCACAATACCCAGCCCACCTTCACCTCTTAAACAACAATGAAAGAATAAAAGATCCTCCCTCTCTTACTTCTTTATCGAAGAATGAAAGTGTCAGTGCTACCGGTATCCTAACTTCAAATAGAATGCCATGAAATTCCCTATTCGCTCTGCATTTTTTTTTTTAAAGGAAATTCACATCATTCTTTCACCACTGCTCTGGCTCTGTGTAGGCTGAAATACAGCTGGAGTCAAGGACTACAGAACATTAATAACATAGTTGCCATTTTTAGACCCCAGTGAATGGAACTAAAAGTAAGACAATTTATATGCTTTCAATTAATGGAACTTGCACTGCTCAATGAATATTTGCCGCCAAAGCACACAGCACAGAAGGCTGTAAGCCTTACTCGGTGCAGATGGCATTGTTCAAGGCATTTCTGGAAACCTCCTCCTAGAATCAGACACAGACCCGAGCCTACGCCCTCGCCCGCAGGTACACGTGTGTGCGTTCACACTCGCACCCATCTGCTGCAATTGTTTATGGCTCTCAATTTGCCTTTGAATCCAAAACTCTATCATCTAGCTTGAAAACCCAACTTTTTACCTGGCTAAAGTCAAATGACTTCTGAAGTGGGTGGCAAAAGGCCATTCTTGGCTCCCCAAATGCATTTTCTTGTCCTTCCCAGACATGGAACCACAATTTTTAGTTGTTTACACAGTTACCCAGGAAAAGTGGATTTTCTCACCTGCCCTGTGCAGTTCTGACCAAACAGGATGTGAGCAGAAGTGTCTCGTGGCAGTTTTCGGAGGCTTCCTCAGAAAGCCATGAGGGCCCGTGAGCCCCCTCTCCCCCTGCTGCTCTCTGGAAGTGTTGGCTGGTACCAAAATCATCTGCTATACCCCTCGATGAGGACCAAAGACAAGGGAAGGCAGAGCAGAAAGGTGCAGAAGCTCGGGTCTCTGTGGACTGAGTAATGGACAACCAAGACATCAGACCCGGATGGCCCACATTTGGAGTTTTTATGTGAGATGCGAGAAAATAAAATTCTATCCTGTTTAAGACACTGTTACTTAGAAGCTGTGTTAGTTGCCGACAAATCCAGTCCTGGTTTTTATAAATAATTCTGAGGAGGCTCCATACCCATTGTGGAGCCCAACATGGGGCTTGAACTCATGACTCTGAGATCAAGACCTGAGTTGAGATCAAGAATCAGATGCTTCACTGACTGAGCCACCCAGGTGCCCCTTATAAGGAATATTTGAAAAATAAAACCCACTATCCATAAACAAAGATTTCTTATACTGAGGATGTTCAAAAGAGTGTGCCATTTAAAAAAAAAAAGAAGAAGGTGCCATGGATTCTGGAAACTTTTCTAAAACAGGCATTTCAAAGGATACCTAGCACTGTTGAAATGAGCACAGAGCTTCCCAAGGTGAAAAGGACACATACTTAAAAAAGGACAGACAGGGGCGCCTGGGTGGCTCAGTGGGTTAAGCCGCTGCCTTCGGCTCAGGTCATGATCTCAGGGTCCTGGG
>NC_081574.1:22905208-23049479 GCF_022355385.1 Mustela nigripes
AAAAAAAAAAAAAAAAAAAAAAAAAAAGGACAGACATTTGCTTGGATGATTAGCTTTAGGTATTTTCTGACAGAATCCCATTACTTTATTGTCAAATAACACGAAAGGTCAACTTCTACCTGAGGTAAGTGTTTAAGGAGAGATCTGTTGTGTAATACCACACTCAACAATAGCCACATACCTTTAAGAATTCAAACACACACACACACACAGAGCAGAAGGCTGCTAGAAAATGCCTGTTTATGATAAAACAAGAAAAGCAAAGCATAAAACAAAAGCATGCCTTGAGACTTACGTGGTTATCTTTATAGTAGTAAGAAAGGGCAGGAAATCGCCGTCTGCTCCGGAATTTGGAACTCCCCACAATGATGTGTGCCGTGGCCGATTTGGGAACATACAGTTCAGTAGGGTAAGAATCACAAACCTGTCACGGGAAACACATGGGGATTTTGAGACCATCTCGTAATGTTTGTGAACTATCACAAGATATTCCATTTATCATACTTAGAAGTTGCACATTTACCTTTTCTTTCTTTATTTTTTTTTTAAGGTTTTTATTTATTTGACAGTGAGTGAGTGAGAGAGAGAAAAGCAAAAGCAACAGTGGAGAGGGTCAGAGGTAGAAGCAGACTCCCCACCAAGCAAGGAGTGCCATGTGGGGCCTGATCCCAGGATCTTGAGATCATGACCAGAGCTGAAGGCAGACACTCAACCGATTGAGCCACCTGGGCGCCCACATTTAAGTTTACTTAACCAAGTTACAGAGGAGGCTATTTTGAAGAAACCAACAGCCACCTTAGAGAAAGGAAGACCTGTGGATCCTATGACATCAAAGGGAAGCAAACACTCCTTAGCAACCTGTCCTGGTGCACGGGTCCCTTCTGAGGGCACTGTGAGGGGCAAGACAGTGACGGGGGAGCATTTCTTTCATCAGAAAGGGAGAAATCGTAATTCGGCATCTTGGTAGCTGAAAAAAATTGACCAGCCTGTTTTGAGTGAAAAACAGCCCACCAGTAGGGGGTAAGCACTAGCCATGTGCCCAAGACAAAGCCCATGCCCTCACTGGATACTCCCCAACCCCCTTCTTCCCGAATCGTCCCAAATCCCTTCCATTCTTCAAGGGACAACCCAACCCTGCCTCCTTCAAGAAACTTCCCGCTGGGCTTCCAACTCGGGTAAGTTTCTAGATCTGTCTTGGTACCACATAATATAACAACTTTATTTTTGCTTCCTCCACATGACTTCACAAACGGTAAGAAATTATTTTACTCTTTCTGTGCCTCGCCAGCAGTGATTCCCACAGTGGAAACTCCAGAGCCTTGGAATGGTCTTGTGATTTAATCAGGCATCAGCAGTTTAGAACATGGCTCTGCTTTGCCAACTTCATGACCTTCAGAGAGGCACACTATGCTGACCTCTAAAACTGATAAAACATAGAAATAATATCCCACGGAGTTGAGGGAAGGGTCAAATCAGATAACGCCCATGACAAAGCACTTTATAAACCAGTGCATTCGATAGAAATGTGAGTGGGGGATACAGCAATCACTGACTCGTTGCTAGGCCTGCATTTCATGCTGACATCAGCCAATCAATCTCTTTGTGATGTGAAGATCGCTCAGAAAGCTATTCCTGGGTTTCCCCCAAGTAGCCCTCTCTTTCCCAGAAGTCAAGCTTCTTCTTGGCCGTTTCAAGAGGAGTCCGCCAGGAGCAGCAATGACAGAGTAATCTGTCAGCCGCATGAACACTGTGCACCTCTGCTCTCACCTACGCCTCCGGAAAGATGGACCTGGAGGAAAAGAAAACCCACCCCAAGGCAGAGCCCAGCCTCGGCACCACAGCTTCTGACAACTGTCCTATGAGGATGCCTTCCCCCTTCCCTTGCCCGCATCCACTGTCTTGATTACCAGACAGGGGACCGACATCAAGCAGGAGATAAAAGGGCCACAAAAGTGATGTTCTCAGGCTCAACATGTAATTTCAGCAATGAGCCAAAGACAATTTGGGGAAGATTCACAAAGACTTCAAAAACGTCCAGCTCTGGCACTGACACGCTGATGGAAATCCCGGTCTAGGAACATGGATACTCTGGAGGAAAACCTTGTACCGAGAACACATGGCCCCGCCTAGCTGGACCCAGAGAGCCTGACGGGCATGACTACCACAAGACACCGCACCTTCTTCCCCATGCAAATCTGGTGCCTGAACTTCTCTTCCGTCAGTCAGCTAGAACATTACGACACAGACCACACCTGCTTCTCTGAGGTTCAAGAGACACGTAGTCATCGCGTCAGGCTTACAACACTTTCTTAGAATAACAGTTTTAAAAAGGAAATTGGGAAGTTTTCGGTAAGATGGGAATCACCTACTGTCTTCATTAAAACAACACTAAGAAACTACAATGTTATTTGTGATGAAATAGAAGAAGAAAGTAATAGGGGAGCTTTCTCAACCTGCCTTACATTCAGCCTTTCTAAATAACAGAGGTGATTTAGGAACTGGGAAGCTCCTGCCGGTTCCTCTTACGGCCTCCCAAGGCCAAACAATGCTCAGCTTGTCTCACGCTGTAAACTTTATGGGCACCGTACCCAGTATGGGGTGGAGACGAAGGGAAACACTCAGAGCCCACTCCACTTAACACTCCTGGCCCCATCCTACTTGAGGACCTGACTGCCACCCACCCTGGGTCTTCCTTCTTCCCCAGGAGAGCAGGGAAGTCTTCCCCACCCTCTAAGAGTACCAGGGCTCTCTGCCTCCAAATGTGTAGGAAAATGCAGATCTTTTAGGTTGGCATTAGCAAGGTCCAAGAGCTCAACACCTCAACCTGGTCAACAGTAGTCAGGCTCACACGGGGTCAAGGGCTCCCCTGCAGGGACATGACGATGCTGGTTACAGGGACTCCTGCTTTCCCTGAGCTCTGGGTTTAGGTGAAAAGAGTTCAAGGTTCAAAACTGAAATTGGGCATTCTGATAAGCACTCGCATGGGAAGCTCTAGGAGGAGCTAAAACAGATTTGGAAAAAGTCAGACTCACGGTGTCAGGGAGCTCAGGCTTCGTACCCAAGCTCAGGCTTCTTACCCAAGCTGGAAATAATGACTTCATCCTGCTTCCATGAAAGCGGACAGCACTTTCATGGAGAAATTTAAAAACAGTCCTGAGGGTGCCTGGGTGGCTTAGCTGCTGAAGCATCTGTATTTGGCTCAGATTATGATCCCAGGGTCCTGGGATCGAGCCCCATGGAGAGTCTGCTTCTCCCTCTCCCTCTGCCCCTCCCCCTGCTCAGGTTCCCTCTCTTGTGCTCTCTCAAATAAATAAATATCTTTAAAAAAAAAATAGTCCTGCATAACAGTGGTCACTGTCACTTTTGCAACAAGCTCACATAGTTGTAGTCAAAATCCTGACAATGAATAAGGCACAGCACCGTGTCATTTGTGCTACCATATTCTGAAACCAATGAGGCACTTGCCCAAATTTTGCCTGGCTTGGAAAATCACATAAGAAAATTCAGAGAGAGAATGGGGGAAGTTGAGAAAAGCACAAAAGGCTTTTCCTCTGAATTTTCCTTCTTTACATTGAGTACCTGAGCCAGTGAAAATGGAGTAAGTTAAAATCATTTCTGTGTACTTTTTTTTGTATTAATGAGGAAGTTATTTTCCTTATCCTCCACTAAATAAATTAGTCTGCCTTAAGGGCTTACCTATCTTGCTTTGGCCTCGCCAGGAAAAATCTCTTTTGATAATTCTTCTACTCATTCAACAAGTATTTTTTTAAAATATATTTAACATACACCATTGTACACATGTTAATTTGATACATTTATATATTGTACTATGATTGCCACTGTAGTGAGAATCAGCACCCCATCACGTGATAAATTCTCCATTTTTTTTCCGTGGCCAGAATCATTAAATTCTAGGCTCTTGGCAAGTTTGATGATTATAGTACAATATTTCTGTCTATCACCAAGTTTCTATCGAATACTTCCTATGTGCCAGGCATTGTGTAAGGTGCTAGAGTAGTAATGTAAAACAAAAGAGTTACTGGCTTCAGGGACTTTACGGTCCCAGTAAAGCTGATCTCTGTTGACCTGATTATAACCGTGCAGTCAATGCATTTACCACTGTAGGGTAGTACCCATCTGAGATGCCTCCAAGGCATCTTAATTAGACCTCTGTATTTCTTGAGGATCACTCAACTGAGCACATTGGAGAGTTAGTTGTCAGAGACTGAGATAGATCTACATAGACAACTTCCTTCTTAAACATTTAGGATCTCAAAGTTATTTCAAGGAACCTATGATGTAATATTAGGGGAGAAGAAGGAGGGTACGCTTACATAAAATGATTCATATATAAATAAAATAAAATAATACATAATATATAAAATATACTGTGAAAAACTGAAATAGACAATATTTTAAATTACTGGTTTAGAATATTCTTTACATTTTATTCTAAGAGAAACAGGTTAAAATTTTCACCTAGTAATGAATGACAGTTATTTAAGAAAGACAATTTTAGGAGTTATGTACAGAAGGGAATCTGCACTTTGAGAGTCGGACTATCATAGACAAGTCTTATTAAGTAGGACTGAGAGTAATGATGATAGAGATGATGATGATGATAATTAGCCTCCCAAGACCACATAAACAGATAAAAAAAGCAGCACAAGCTCTGAACCTACGTTTCTTTCTAAGAAGAAAGAAACAGGGGCACCTGGGTTGCTCAGTCGGTTAAGTGGCCCACTTTTGATTTCAGCTCAGGCCATGACCTCAGGGTTGTGAGATCAAGTCCCATGTTGGGTTCCATGATGGATGTAGAGCCTGCTTAAGATTCTCTCTCTCCGTCTTCATCTCCCCCCAACCACCTTCCTTTAAGAAGAAAAAGATGATGATAATGAAGAAGAAGAAGAGGAGGAGGAGGGGGAGGAAACTCTTGTAAAAGAAGGGAGGAAAAAGTAAACATTTTCTCAACCATGAAATGAAAAGCAAAAGTAATGGATGATGATGTAATTTTCTCAAAGGGCTATTAGAAAGTTTTTGAGAAAATCAACTTTTATTATAGGTCTAAGTTGGTAATAGATAAGGGTACATATCTTTCTCCCCATTTCAATGGTATTAGTAAAACCAGAAAATCCCCAAGGTTTTCACCTTTTCTGTGTCAATACAGTGTGTTGGTTGTTAGTTTTGGTTTCCTGTATGTTCCTTTGGAAAAGAAATATTGAGTAACTCATGTTTTGTAGTCTCTACATGTAGGACTTAAGTGACTAAATATGAGTCAGGCTTGTGGCACTAATTTGAGAAGGAAATCTCATCAAAAATAGGAACAACCTGCGTTTCCAAGAAAATATTATTCCACAAGATGTAGCTTAGTTTCATTTTCTTCCTGACTCAAGGGCGTGTCGTATTTTTAAAAAATTTAAAAAGGTATCCAATTTTCTTTGGTAAACTTGGATTTTCCTCCCTTTCATTTCGAGGGTAAAAATTCATTGCCACATAGTTCATAATGATTGAGACAAAGAAGCCCTAAATGTCTACTCACAGTGTACGATTACGGTTGTCAGATTTAAGCATAATTATGGAGATAATTCAGTATCATGAACGTCTCCATTCTACCCCAGAAAATCTATAAATTTAAGATATCAGAAGAATGATGTGAAAGGAACTGACCTATACAATATCAAATCTTATTATAAAATCATAATAACCATAATTAGTACTAATGTAATTATAGAAATTATATAATATCAAATTGAGACAGAGTTCATAAGTAGGCCAAGTTTGTTTGTTTGGTAAACATTATGCTAAAACATGGAACAAAATAGGAAACACTCAAAACTTCTGAGGAACCAAAGATTTCCCAGGGACAATATTTAAATATCTTTTTAGAGGAGATATTTGCCACAGCTATACATGGTGATAAACTATTAGCTAAAATATATAAAGAACTTCTATAAGTCATTAAGAAAAAGACAAATAATAGGGGTGCCTGGGTGGCTCAGTCATCAAGCCTCTACCTTCAGCTCAGGTCATGATCCCAGGGTTGTGGGATCGAGCCCCGCATCGGGTTCCCTGCTCTGTGGGAAGACTGCTCCTCCCTTTCCCTCTCCCACTCCTCCTGCTTGTATTCTCTTGCTGTCTCTCTCTCTGTGTCAAATAAATAAATAAAGTCTTAAAGTAAGTAAACAAGCAAACAAATAAATAAATAAAAGTAAAAGAACTTTATAGAGAAAAGGATAAAAAATAAACCAACAGGCAAGTCACAGGGAATCAACCTGAATTACCAATGAATACAAACTCCCTCGCCAGCGATGTGCAGGATACAAAGAAATGACACTGAGATCCATTTAGCACCAATAAGACTGGCATTTTTCTTCCAATTTAACTTTTTGATCGGTTAACAAAATCACATGGTTATAAAAATGAACCAACACAAAAAGGTGCACTTTCTTGTCCTTGTGTTCTGTCCACCCCGGTCTCACCTACTCTCCAGGTTATCACTTTTGCACAATTACACATATACTCTCATTTTTCTCCCTCTTCTTTTCAGATAAAAGATATTACACTATATTCAGTGTACTGCGCCTTGATTTTTTAAGATTGTTTGAAGTAATCTCTACACCCAATGGGGAGCTCGAACTTATGATGCCAACTTCAAGACTCGCATGTTCTGCTCACTGAGCCAGCCAGACATCTCTCTCCCTTGCCTTTTTGAACTTAAGGATGTACTTTAGTAATCTTTCCTTATCAGTAGATGAAAATCTTCCATATTTTTTAATGGCTACACATTAATTTCATTATATGGATAGAGCAAAACTTACTTAACTCATCCTCTATTAAAAAACGTGGGCTTCTTCTAATATATGTGGTTACAAACAATGCTTCAGTAAGTCCCTTACACATTACTCTGTGTGTGTGTATGATGTTGACTCTTTAGAATAAATTCCCAAAAGTGAGACTGCTGGGTCAATGAGTAGATCTATCACCAAACAAAGGCAGGACCAGCTGTCTGTGAGTCTATGGAGTAGGGAGAACCCCTATAACTTGCTATTAGGTCTACAGGTCCATGCGTACACTCTGGAAAAGAATCTGGCAATATCTGGTAAGGCTAAATTCCACATACTTCTAACTCAAAAACTCTACTCCTGGATGGAAACTCTCCATATACCATGAGTCACGCATAAGCCAGTTAACAGCTTCGTGATGATAAAACAAACAGAAAGGGGGGAAAAGATAAGAATAATTAAAAAAAAAAAAAAAAACTCTGGTCTATCTGCAAAATGCAGTTTAATACGATAGTGGAAAATGAAGGAATGAGAGCTATAGGCCTCAACAGTTTCTTCACTTCTTGATGGCTTCAACAGTTAATCGGTCTATGCCTGAGTTTCTCCATCTGTAAAGCAAGCATGGTAACGACAGCTACCCCGTGGGACAGTAACCTTTGTCAAGTTCTTAGAACAGTGTCTGGCCCAGGCCGGATGTGTTTGCTGAAAATGAAACGACTCTCACAAAGACAATGTTGAGCGAAGTGCAAAGTTTCAGTAAACTATATTCGGCATAATACCATGTACAGAAATTATTTAAAAACACACTAAGTAATACTACATTTTTACTACTTACATATGTAGAAACATTATAAATAGAGAAGGACAACACCAGATTGCACTCAGTGACATTGGAGCAGAAGGTGATCTGGAGGGAACATTAGGGTGATTTAATGGCATTGATCTATGTGTCTATTTTTGTTCCAGGACCATATTGCTTTTATTCCTATAGCGGGCAATCAAATATATACATTTCTATAAATATTATATACATTCTATGTGTATGTATATATATATTCATATATATATAGAGAGAGTGTGTGTGTTAATTATTACTATGTATATATAACAAACTATTGGGACTACATCAAAATAAAAAATTTTTGTACAACAAAGGAAACTATCAACAAAACAAACTGAATGGAAGAATATCCCAATTATATAAAGGTTAATATCCCAATTATATAAAGAATTTACACAACCCAACATCAAAAAATTGAAATAATCCCAGGGAAAAACAGGCAGAGGACCTGGATAGCTGTTTTTCCAAAGAAGACATACAAACGGCCAGCAGACACGCGAGAAGATGTTCAGCATCACTCCTCATCAGGAAAATGCAGATCAAAACCACCACGAGGTATCCCCTCACACCAGTCAGGATGGTTAGCATTAAGAAGCCAAGAAATAACGAGTGTTGGCAGAATGTGGAAAAAAGGAACTCCCATGGCACTATCGGTAGGAATGTAAATTGGTGCAGCCACTGTGGTAAACAGTATTAAGATTCCTCAAAAAATTCAAAATAGAACTACCCTATGATCCAGCAATTCTACGACTGAATATTTACCCCTCCCCCCCGCAAAACACAAAAACACTAAATTGAAAAGATACATGCATCTTCCTATTTATTGCAGCATTATTTACAGTAGCCAGGATATGGAAGGAACTTGTGTCCATCGATAGATAAATGAATAAAGAAGATGTGGGGTGTGTGTGTGACAGGAATATTACTCAACCATAAAAAAAGAATGAGATCTTGTCATTTCTTACATGAATGGAGTTAGAGGACATTATGCTAAGTAAAATATGTCATATGGAGAAAGAATACCATATGGTTTCACTTATGTGAAATCATGGAAACAAACAAACAAACAAACAAGAGAGCAAACTGGTTGCCAGAGGAGAGAGGTAGGACAGGACAAAGACGTGAAGAGGATTTATAGGTACAAATTTCCAGTTATAAAATGAGTCACAGGGATGGAGAGGGCAGCACAGGGAAAAGAGTCGATGATATCGCAGTGACATTGTGCAGTGACTGTGTTTACTGTGGTGGGCATGAGACCATGTACAGACCAGCTCAGTCACTATGCTGTGCACCTAGAACTAATGTAACAGTGTACACCAACTCTACTTGCTAATAAAAACTGTAAAAATGTAACTAGAAATGGTCAAATAACAGGAGATAAGACATAAAGGGTCAATCAGCATATACGAGTCTATAAATCAAGAAATCAAAGCATATAGGTTAAATTAAAATGAGAAATCCCTTGTCCCACTATCAAGTTGTTAGGAAATTTTTTTAAGAACCGACGTCTTTCCCAGTGAGGGCGCAAAGAATCAAGCTTTCCATACACAGCTGCCGAGAATTTATATATATTGGTACAACTTTTCTACAGTTCTTTTTGACGACATGCAGAAAAAGTTTTGTGAACTTTTTGACATAGAAATTTCACCTTTAGGAATCTGTCTTTTAAAAGAATCTTAACATGGGTGAAGGTATAGTGACCAGGATGTTCTCACTATGTTTATTTAAAATAGTAAAAAATAGTAATAACCTACATGTCTAAAAATTAGAGATTAGGTAGAAAGAATAGCATATAGCCATTCTATGTGATTTTATATTATATTTTTAAATGATATAAAATTCATTTATTGGCAGAAAAAAACACAGTATGATGGGTGAAGAAAAGCAGAACATAAGGCATGTGTAAAATGTTACAAATTTGTTATATATATTGGAACAGTTCCTTTTCCTCTGTATTTTCCAATTTCGAATCATCAATTGTATTACTTTTATAAGAAAAGAGCTATTAAATTATGCAGATGAGAAAAAAAACCAAAGATATATTTTAAAACCTAATAGAAGAACATTACGGCACGGAGATGGGTGGGTGTTTCTTCTTTTTCTCACTTTTGTAAATTCTCTGCAACATTCTTGCTTTGCTTTTATTACCTAAAATATTTAAAAAATTAATAGGGAAACCAACATTGATTTGTAAGCCCATCATTAGGGACAATATGAGATTGATTCTGCCCCTCCTGCTTCCCTTCCTCTCCATAGGCCTTTCTGGAAGCGCAGACACATTTCTCCACATTTCTCTAGGGAAGCCTCTTGGTGACCTTGTGTACCAATCAAGAGTTCAGTGAGTACAGAGAGGAGCTGGTGCCAGACTGCCATCTCTGACTTCCCCACTAATCACTCGGTGCACTATAAAAAGAGCTGATGGGAGAACTTGGCCCTGGCCATGAGGCCTGCCTCTGGGCTTCTCCAGGTTTCCATCTCCTCAACCATTGGGGGACAGTGTGTATGCGTCTGGGGGGGGGGGGGGGGGGGGCGATTCTCTACGTTTCTCTTGGGTGAACTTTCTGATTCTGGGTGCAGGTAGGAAATGCAGCTCACAATAACCAAGGAGACTTGCAAATCCAGAGATCTGTATCTACAAAGAGCTGTACAAACTGAAGGAGATTAAAGCGAGGTCATGCTAAGCGCTATGGGAATCATGAGTTCCCTCGGATTAAGGAACTGGATTTCACGAGATGCCCCCACACTCACTCTGTAGTCTCTGTTCACATCGCTGAGCTGCCAGTAATTACTAGGGAGGCCCATGCGTTTGTACTCTTCACCGAGATCGATCAGCATCCAGCCCTGTTCTCTTGCTTCTTTGTCCAGCTTGGGGTTGAATGAAAAGCAGTATAACTCCTCATATTTCACTGCAAGATAAAAGTGAATAAAGCCAAATCAAGCCAGGTCAAAACCAGAACAAAATCTCCCCAAAAGTATTCTGTCTCAGCTGGAGTACCTCAAGAAGCCAAACGAGCTTCTCGCCTCTCAGGATGCTGCCACTGGGAGCGCCCCATCTCTGTGGCCAGTTCACCCACAACCTCCCAGTAATGACCCGGAGACCTTGGGAGAACCAAACTCAACTTTGCAAGAGCTCCTTTCCTTTCAGAAACAAGGCCTGCTCTATTCTGCGCTTTTTTTTTTAAGTTGCTTTTGAAGGCAAACATATTCTCTAGACCACGTAAGAAAGGAAGCTTAAAAAATTAATTAAGAATGTATGTATCATTAGATACCAAGAACTCAATTTGTTTATGTATGTGGAGCTTGGATTTTGGATGGCCTCTCCGAGGCAGACGAAGGCCCAGGCTGCTGCCCTATGTTGATACTCACAATATGAAAAAAAGAAAGAACAACCGAAAAGCTGTGGAATCTATTCACGTGTTTGCCCAGGAAACATCTGAACTCTTAGCAGACACATCATTGTCGTAATTGCACTGCTTATACAAAATTCATAGGACTCGCAAAAAAATCAATTGATAGTGTAAGGGGCAAATTCAAGAAGTCTGATGAAAGTCTGTTTTCAATTCTGCCAAGACATCTATGTCTTTACAAACTACGCTCTCTGCTTGTGAGGCCAGGCCCAGAGCCTTCCTCATTTGGAGCTAGGATTTGATTTTCCTGCTCTGATCTTGTTAAGTTGAAGGAAACGATTAGTCCAGGGCCGTTCAACAGAAATATAAGCAAGACACGTGTCCCTTAAAATGTCCTTGAAGCCACATTAAAAAACTGAAAAAACAAACAATGAAATTAATTTTACTAGTATATTTTCTTAGAAACCCAATACAACCAAATATTATCATTTCAACACGTGGATAATATAAAACTTATTAATGTTGTATGTATCTTATTTCATAATGTCTCTGAAATTCCATGTGTATTTCACACTGGACAGCACATCCTCATTCGTTCTACCCACACTTCAAGAGCCCACCAGCCATGTGCAGCCATATTGGATAGCGAAGGCCACCATATTGGATAGTGCAGGCCACCATATTGGATAGTGCAGGCCACCATATTGGATAGCACAGGCCACCATATTGGATAGTGCAGGCCACCATATTGGATAGTGCAGGCCACCATATTGGATAGCACAGGCCACCATATTGGATAGTGCAGGCCACCATATTGGATAGTGCAGATCCGAGCACCTCCGGTAAAGATAAATCATGGCTGATACTCACTAAACCCTTATTTCTTTGCAGATTCTGTTCTTAATAAATATATTAACCCATGACGGCCCTCATTTTACAGATGAGAAATCCGAGGCAAAGAGAGCTTAAGGAATATTGCCAGGGCCACACAGCTAGTAAGTGGGGAATCTGGATTTAAATTAGGCAATGTGGCTATAAAGCTCATCCCCTTAGTCACACACAATACCCCTCGAAGGCAAGCCCTTTTCCTTCTCCCCAGATGGACCACTTTTGTGTCTATTCTTTCCTTATTCCACTGCCTGAATCATCTTCTTTTTCTCCAACAGATTTCTTTCTCCTCAATTTTCTTAGGTTCCCCCCATTTATTCCTTAATCTGTTGATGACATTCAGATGTGGCTCCTTTAATGGCTCTTCCATACGTGTCTGGAGGCCCAATAAGGGATCTCACCACCAGCAAAAGGCCACAGTAACACACTGGCAGCCTGAGATCTGAAGTCAGTTTCAGGCTGGTTGTAATTACCACGGAAACGACTCTTCACCAAGGAAGAAGAAAGGTAACGGTCATATTTTAAGGACCAGACTTTTGCATTAGACATGTACTTTTTCTTATAGAAAAAAAAAAACCATAAGTAAGTTCATCAGTTAGATAAACGATGTTCTATTTCAGTTTCTCCTGATATATTTCTAAACGCCAAGCTTTAGAACATGGATGATTTCAACCAATAAGAAAGCACATATCCCCAGGTGTCTCTACATGCAAACGTGGACTAGATGTTGTCAGTAGGAACTGACTTTCGTAATCTTAGCTACTGGAGCAGGGAGCCTATGAAACTGAGGTCCTGTTCTGGGAACCATCAGCTGGACACTGACACATCTTTTCCATTTCTCAGGACCATTTCATGACTCAGGCCTCTGATATCACAATGTTAACCACAAATGCAATTTGTTCAAGAGGCCAAAAGAATCTCTTGAGAAAGCCTCAGTTCCCTCAGTGAAAGAAGAGCTTATGAATACGGGGTTAATAATGGATGTGAAGTTCCCTTTGTCAAAGAGTTACAACTACATTTAAAGATAGAAGGAGAAAACCATTCTAGGGCTACATGTAGTTTTCTGTGTATGGGCTCATGCCTGCTGTCATTGGGAGGAGGCAAACACTTGGAACAGAAATTAAAGATTTCTAGTAGACATTAAGATCATTCTCGAACTGGGAGGCATTAGGATTGGTTGCCACTAAAACTGTGAAATGTTTTCTTTGGGTTATTTTTAAGCAAAAGAGTGATCAACCATGGTCCTGGTCCAATTTAAGTAAAATTCTACACAAGGGGAAAGAAACCCACACTTTTGTCAGCCAAAATTCAGTCTATTTGGTCTTATTACTGTAGGCGAACTTCTTACCCAAAAGCCAGCCTTCAGTAGACAACTGTCTACTCTGAGAAATTTAAAAGTACCATTAACACAGATGTAAATTTTACCGAGTTTTCCCGTTCACAATGTTCTGTTCCCCTCACCTGCATCTCCTGAAAAATACGTAGCAGAATTCTTAGTAATTAGCAAGAGGATGAGTTAAAAACAACACCAGAAGTAGGGCTAGAGAAATCTCTAGTCATTACAGAATCTGAACTGAGAGAACACGCCTGCTTCAGAAAGGTCAGATCCCGGATTCCTCACCCTCATCCCTTAAGACAGACATGTGAAATACTCCACTGGCTTCTCACCCCATGGAGTCTGGGCCATCGCACCCAACATCAAATGTCTTTTGCTCTTAGTGAGGGTGGGGTTCAACAGGAGGTGCACAGAAGGCATCTCCCCCAAAGCTGTTCCCATAAGAAGCAAATACCCCACATGCCTTTGCACAGTGGGAGTTAGCTGAATGCACACGTCCAATATAAAAAAATATTTAGATAAAGTTATACAGAAATCATTCTAGTATTTACTTTATTTACCTTACTTAAACCTTACAATTGCTAAGCAAAGGCAGACCTGAAGGTTTTTCTATCCAGAAAGAAGTAGAACACTTTCTAAAATACTGCTTGAAATTAAGAAAGGGTAGCATTTGGGGGACATTTCTAGGCAAGTCAAATCAGTGTTTCAGACCTCAGGAGACAGATTGAGAGATGCATGTGTTGACTGACTTGGTGTTCCTTGAGCACTTCCATGCATCTGGACTTATTAACACAGGGAAGCCCTTGGCCCTGTGATGGGTTCCCTGCCTATTGCTCTCATCAATGCCTCACTCCTGGGCAATCCCAGTTCTTACTCCCTAGGGAAGATTTCCACCATCAAGTGGCAATTTTCAACTAGGAATCACCCAGCTTCCAAATGGCCTGGTCTCTGCACTGCACCCGCGCTCCTTCTCTCTCATTAAAAAGGAAAGGGTGTTCACTTCACCAGATAAGGCAGCTGTGGGTAAGACAAAGCAATTACAGAAAAAAAGGAAAAACAACCGGGTTTGTTTCCCAGGTATCAGGCTAAATGGTTATGAAAACAGAATATTTTGGAAAAAAAAATGGGGGGGGGGATTACCATGGAAGAATCATGGGGAGGACTAATTGGGAGAAACAAAAAGTAACTTAATATTATGATTTTAAAAATACTTTAAAAATAAAAAGGAAACTTGCAATGACCCATGTAAAACCTGAATACTACAGTTACATTACTGATTGCTTTCCTTTTGTAAAAAAAAAAAAAAAAAAAAAATTTGACATTGAAATTGAAAAGAAAGAACAAACACAAATGAGCCTTTGCAAAATGTGGAGGTGGGTCTGGGAAGGGAAAAGTTCCCGGCAGTCAGCAGGGAGAAACACATATGTGGGGTTTATTAGAACCAAAAGTAACAACTGAAAACTCAGCTGCTCCCAACCTTCTCCTTAAGTCAGACAACCTAAAATAAATGGAGCTGAAAACCCGTGAAACAGGGGTGAGAAGACAACACGCCTATTACTGGACTTTGCAGATTTAGAATAAAAATAAGGAGATGTCTGCTGTCTATTTTCAACAAGTAAGTGTTTGAATGAAACACCAGGGCTGTGGAAGGCTAACCGTCAGTGGGAAAGGACTTCTGGCCTCAGATTAGTGTCATCAGCAAAAAACAAATTTCCACTGCAGACATTGCATAAGCAGCCAAGACTTAGACAAGGATGTCAAAAGTGAAATTAAGCACCCCCTCCAAAAAAAAAAAAAAAAAAAAGTGAAATTGACCAAACGAGGTGATGTCAATCATAAGATTTTTAAAAATCATAATATTTGTGCAAAAGAACTGGGGACTAAGAAGAACTGGGCAGGGGGGGGAACTATCATTTAGAAAAAAATGGGAAAATAAATAAAGATGGTTTTAATGTTAAAGGGCCCACGAACACCACAGAGGGGAAGATAATTGATAGAAAAATAAACAGCAGAAAGCAAATCAGAGGGAGGAGAATGCACATGGGAAAATGGAAGCTCTCTGAGAAACAGGGGTCTTTTCATCAGAAAAATGTCTATCGTAATAAATACACTGGATCTATTTCTCATTGGGGCCAAAGCTTTACTTTAACCTAAATTATTCTTTCTTAAGAATTAAAGAGCTTACTGAATTTGGTTACTTTAATTCTTCATGCTTAACAATTTGAATTCACACAAAAGACCAACCAATAAAATCTCACTAAATGTTTTAGTAGTTTGATGTACCTTATCCCCAAAATCCCCAAAATCCTAATTCAGTGAAGAGAGAATCTCAAGAGTTTTGAAAATCTCCTTTACAGGACTTGACTTAAATGGACTCCCAGGCATTTCTTCTTTTGTAAGGGGGGGAAAAAAAACCACAACATATATATATATATATATATATGTATATGTGTGTGTGTGTGTGTGTGTATATATATATGGAGAAAGAGAGAGAGAGAGTCCTCTATAGGACCTTGCAATTTAGGCATGTCCATAAGGGTAGCTGAAAAATAGGTGGTTTGTGTTGGTGACTAACCAGAACAACTAGAGAGCTATATCATGATACTAGAATTCAAAGGTTACCACACACACACACACACACACGTGCGCCCCTTACTCTGATAGACCTGGGGGGGGTGCATTTTGTAAAAGATCTACAGATGGCTCTGATAAGCCACCCCTACTCCCAGCTGGGACCCCCTCCACCTTTCCCTACCTCTATCCAGATTCAAAAGTCTGCTTCCAGGTTGTAGGCTGTAATGGGTCCTCATTTGAGCACTGCCTCTAACATTAAACTATGAAACTGTCTGGGTTCCATTTCACCTTCCCACACTCATTAAAGTACTGTGTTTTATGTAAACTGGCATTTCCAATTCCAGTGTTTCAAGATGCTTGTGGCTTTTTTTTTTTTTTAAGGTTTTATTTATTTATTTGACAGAGAAAGACACAGCAAGAGAAGGAACACGAGCAAGGGGAGTGGGAGAGGGGGAAGCAGGCGCCCCACTGAGCAGGGAGCCCGATGCAGGGCTCAATCCCAGAAACCTGGGTCATGACCTGAGCGGAAGGCAGCTGCTTAATGACTGAGCCACCGAGGCGCCCAAGATGCTGGTGGCTTTCTAAAAACCTTCTGAAGTAATAGGTTTAATTCAATGAACTACTGTGATCTCTGGCTATGTCTAATACCTACCTCGCCAATGTCACCTTTAAGAAAAAGTGTCTGTTTTACAAAGTGAGAGCAGAGATTTTCCTCCCCCAGGGCCCTTGCCATGAGGGTCCTGGCACTCAATGCCCACACCGGCCATAGGCCTCCCAGTCCCCAGGATCGGCCCTTCCAGCCACTCAGCTCTTTCCCAGTTCTCTGGGCTAGTCCTAAATCCTATTAATCCGGTCAGAGCACATTCATTATCCCATCCAGCCATTAATCAGTGACACAGAAACTGCTGGCACACAGCTCTCCTCACATTCCCCACTGCACGCAACGTCACATACATCTTCCCAGAACTTCTGTTCCAATTATAGTGCACCCTCTAAAAAGTTCAACTGCTTTTCTGGCTAACTCTACGCGATTCTCTGCAACACACGGAGATGAAAAAGCCTCCAGCAGCTGCTTTGGTTGGGGGAGCAATGTCAAGTCGAAAGGATCTGATTTAGACAGCTCCCTGGCATCATTTTCAAGAAACAACTTGAGTTCTTCGCTATCTGATGATGACCCAGCCACACCGTAAGAAATGGGGGACCCAGCCACGCCCCTGGCAGAGGCTGCCCTCAAACTTCTTGTCCTGAATCAAAAAGCATTTAGTCCAGGAAATATAAAGCTATATTCCATTTCCCTTGTCAGCGATTTTGCTGTAATACTACCATGGAGATTACTCTTCTATAAAAGATTTATTTTTACTGAATTCTCCCCAGAAACTCAGGCGTCTGTTTCTTTTAAGCCAAAGGACACCACAACCGATACAAGCCACACAGACAATAAACACTTTTCTAGAAGTGACAGGAAGCCATACATCAGAAGCCCCAAGCCGAGGGCTAGCACAGGGGAGTAACTGACAGCATTTATTTTTCAAATCAACCAAACATTCTTTCCATGAGCAGAGAGCCTGATGTGGGGCTCGATCTCAGGACCCTGAGATCATGACCTGAGCTGAAGGCAGAGGCTTTAACCCACTGAGCCACCCAGGCGCCCCGGGAAGGGCATAATAATAATATGATTTCACTCCAAAAGGAAAAGCTATAAAACTTCCTACCCAAGGTAAAGTGAATACTTAAGAATAATGAAAGAGGTTCATATGGTTAACAACTCAGCGAGAGCCCCTTAAAAGCAATGAATCATTCAGAATTCTTGACCCCATTGGAGGACTGGCGTAACATATTATTGCTAAAACACCATAATTCTTCAACTATGCAGATTTCTTGAACACGGCTTGTGAACCTAAAGGTGTGACATAAGAAACGCTGAGCTCTTCTGCCCTACCTGGCCTTGCAAGGCGTATCAGAGAGATGTACACATCATGGCAGTCTCGCTCCTGCGGGATGATGAGTTGTAACAGCTGGAAATTCTTGCAGCGAATAAGCAGAGGACATCCAGTAGCGGTTGTGGCCTGTTTTTCAATGGTGGAAATCTGACTGTGAAGAATCTGCAACCAAAAGTCATGTGGAGACGCTAAGCCCTGACAACAGATATAAACGAGATAAGTACAACCCAGATCGCAGAAGCAACACGGACAAGAAACACTCCTCCATCTCTAGCTAGCTCAGCACCTGCACTCAGATGACAAGAACCAATTGTTCGGGGAAAGAAACCATCTAATTCGGTCATTTTATTTTTCATTACCAAGCTTTCTGGTATCCAGAGCACATAATGTTGTACAAGTCCAGGTAAGGGAACATTTTGGTAGTCAAATGGTGAATGAACTTCATAGCTAAAATTAAATAAGGTCATGAGAAGTTAGTAAAATAAACCTCGCAATCAACAAAAGTTAGAGATGGCTCCGCTGGGAGATGCCACCATGCTCCTTAATTCCACATGGGATGCTCAAGTTCAATAGCAACTTGCAATTGCTATTTTCTAAGCTGCTGGTAATCAGGCAGACTGGAGAAGATATTTATGTTAAAGAAAATCAAGCTGAAGTGCATCTCCCTCATGCTTCGGTGCCGGGGTGGGGGGGTTGGGGGGTCTCTGCTCAGTCAATGGGAGTATTTGTTATCTTCTGTTACTATGGTTATGGTTGCCACACACGGTTACATCAGTTTCAGGTGCACAATATAGTGACTCATCAACTCTATATATTATGCTAACTGTAGTCACCATCTGGCACCAGTCCTCTCCACCCAGTAATGCCTGCCACCTTCTGCTGAAATGTAACAATCTCTACAGAATATAGAAAAGGGAAAAATCTACAATTCAGGGATTCTGGTTCTAGTCAGAGTGTCCCAGTTGGGTGGCTATGGAAAATAAGACATAGCCAGTGGTCTCATTACTAAGCAGCAGAAATATCTGACAAAGGGACTCTTCCCTAACTTTTCTTTCCTTCATTTGAAAATTATTGGAAAAGTGAAGAAAACATAATAAAATAACTAAATGGTCGGCATTATTGGATCCTACAAATACAATGTATTGCAGATAAGGCACGACCGAAGGGCTGTATCTGGCACTGATGTTCTCGAATCTCTACTTGACAGCTGTGACACGAAACACTCACATCTCTGGCTATTTCTGGGCCTGTCTTTGATGATGTTTAAATAATGAGTGTTTAAAATGAATAAGTAGATCAAGTGGATTTGACTCTGCAAAAAAAGACAAAGCTGACCTTCCAAAAATAGTCCCCTAACATCCAAATACCGAAAGCCCACCCACAGGGACAAAACTCATTACTTAAAACAACAGAAAACACATAAAAAGGCCAAGTATAAAGAATGCATACCCATGTTTCTTTTCTTGTGTCAGGTGCATTTTCCACAAATATGACGTGAGTAGCCGTCAAATACAAAGTTCCCAGGGCTGCTTTTTTAGAAGATATTCGATCTACCAAGCGGACATTTTCGACCTAGAGAAATCAGATTGACAGTTATCATAAAGCAAAAGGCTATTTGTAAAAATAAATAGTAAGTAGATAATCTTAGATTTAATCCAAAATAAATAAAATTTTGAGGGCTCTTCCAATAATAAAACCCAAACTCATCCTCTTAATTAGATCTTAGTATGATTCTGTAGATCAAAATACAAAAATTCACCAGTTACTTAAAATATAATTTTAAATGTACCACAAAAGTTATATAGACCTATTCTTAAATACCCTCTTTGTATTTTAAATAAGTCAACATTTTCATATCATTATAACTATATAATTCTAATTTAAAGCAGGAAGTGCATGTATCAAAGTTCTGAGTTTTAACAATAACTATCTATAAATTATGTCTATTAAAAGGACTATAACATATTTCTCTATGTATTGCTTGGTAGTAGAAACAGCCTCAAGACAGTTTGCTTCCATATAAACTAGTAGGAAATATAGGAGAGCAAAAAGTATCAGGGAAATGTTCTATGTGTTTACAAAGAAAACCTACCAAATTAAGATGTTCACATTCATTTATAATAAAAACCCCCTAATAAGTAGAATTTTCACCACTGACCTTGATTGGGATGTTTAAGAGAGATCTCTGGAACAATTTTCATCAAACATACATCTCTTATAAGCAGAGCAGTTTCACGGATATGTGCATTTGGATCATTCCAATATAAAATAGAGTGGAAATTCTAAGACAATCTCTACAGGGCAAATGGAAATGGAGGGAACTATGACTCTAACAAGGCAGGGCCATGACAACTACCAGATGAGCAGTCCTGTCACAATGGCAGGCTTGGCATTGCTACTTACTACAGTAGAGGATCAATCATCTACAGACAAACATTGGCTCAACACCCACCCAAGTCAGGATGCCTACTTGCTTCCATGAGGAAGCTTCAGGGACTAGTGAATCCCATTTGCTCCAATCTTCAGTCTAATATGGAAGCTGTGACCCTGATGTATTCGGAAGGCACAAGGCTTCCCCCACCCACCCCCCACTCCCCCACCCCCACTCCAGGAGGACCTCAGGGAATAGCAGACCTAATGAGCAGCCCTCAGGACACTAGGGTCAAACAGCACTCAAGACATTCAATTGCTTCAATCTTCTCTGAGCCTTAGAACCAAAGCAGCCCTCTGAGAAGAGTACCGGAGGGGCCCATCCCACTTCTGCCCAATTTTCAGGGATCTGATGAAGTTAAAAAAAAAAAAATTCAGTATTTAAAATATGGTTTTATTCATACAATTTAGCCTGAAGTGGTTGCGTAATTCCTGACGCCCTGTGAATGTCTATGCAAAAGATGCTCATTTAACAGGAGGGTCTTAACCTACCAGCTCATAGTTTTTAAAAAGTATTTTTTAGGTTACTAATATGTTCCTTCCATATTATTATTCATCATCGCATCTCTTGTAAATGGTCTTCATGTCACTGATTCACTTTCCTACTAGGTGATCATCATTTCTTATGTAGTCACAAGAATTGTTTCTATTAGTAAGGAGAAGAGCCTACAGCTAAATTTTTATTTGTGTGTTTTATAACTTCCTCTTGACCAAACTCTTTCACTGCCTCTACTAAGTTTTTAAGTGACGTGTCTTGGATGCTCTGAGAAGATAGGAATATTTTCTATAATATTCTCTTTCTTCTTTTCCAGTATTCATATACCTTTTCCTTTCCTTGTTTACTGGCAGATTAAAGAGCAGCAGCAACAGGACTCATTCATGTTTTCATCTGTTTCTCTTTTTAATAACATATTTTTAAAATATCCACCCCATTAGAGTGTGCCACTCTGTGGTTTTTAGCATATTCATAGCATTGTGCTTACTGTTCTCACGCATTCATCACCACGATCAATTTTGAAACATTTTGTTTGCCCCACAAAGAAACCTTGTACCCATTAGCATTCACTCTTCACTTCTTCCCCAACCACCTCAGCACTAGGCAACCAATGGATTTGCTTATTCTGGACTGGGTTCCTTCACTCAGCATCATGTTTTCAACCCATGTCTCAATCCAAGTTGATCCAATGCACCAGTACTTCATTGCCTTGTATTGCCAAGTAATACCCCACTATAAAATTACAGATTTATCACATTTTATGTATCCATATGTCAATGGATGGATGTTCAGACTGTTTCTACTTTCTGGCTATTAGGAATAATGCTGCTATGGTTATTCTTGCACCAATTGTTGTGAGGACATTGATTTTCATTTCTCTTGGGTATACACATATGTACACACACACATCCAGATGGAAATGCTATGTCATACACTAACTCTGTTTAACATTGTGAGGAACGTCCACATTATTTTCCAAAGTGGTTGTACCATTTTACAATCTTACTACCAATGTATGAAATTCCAATTTTTCCATGTCTTTTAAAGTTTATTTTTTTTAAATATTTTATTTATTTATTTAAGAGAGAGAGAGAATATGAGAGAGAGAGCATGAGAGGAGAGGGGTCAATGGGAGAAGCAGACTCCCCGCTGAGCAGGGAGCTCAATGTGGGAATCCAGGATTCCAGGATCACGACCCGAGCCGAAGGCAGTCTCCCAACCAACTGAGCCACCCAGGCACCCATCCACATCTTTGACAACACTTTCTATAATCTCTCTTTCTGATTACAGCCATCCTAGTAGGTGTAAGAGAGTATCTCACTGTACTCTTGATTTGCATTTCCCCAATGATTAATGATGTTGAGCATCTTTTCATGTGTACCTCTATTTTTAATGGGAACACCTCAATATTTCACCATTGAGTTTGATGTTGATACTTTTTGTAATCACATTGTTGAAGTGACCTATTCTTCATTCACTAAGAATTTTTTTTTAAGATTTTATTTATTTATTTATTTATCAGAGAGAGAGAGCGCACATGCCCACAAGCAGGCAGAGTGGCAGGCAGAGGCAGAGAGAGAAGCAGGCACCCCGTCAAGCAAGGAGCCTGATGTAGGACTCGATCCCAGGACCTAGGATCATGACCTGAGCCAAAGGCAGCAGCTTAACCCACTGAGCCACTCAGGCGTCCCAAGAATTTTGATTTTTAAAAATCAAGAATGAACACTGTGCTTTTAAAAATATGTATTTGGATGATTATTTGCTTTTTATTTTAGTCCTATACTATAATAGCAATAGAGTTCTTAATCTTTAAACAAGTCTTGGATTCTTGGGATTGGTGTTTTAATATTTCTTATATTTTACCTGTTATAACTGTTCTATTTTCTGTTTTGTTTTTGCATCTATGCTTTTAAGAGAGACTGACATGTACCAGACTGTCTGTTCTACTTTTATCAGGCTCATTCATCACATGATTATGATGACATTCATTAATCGGGAAGATTTCATCATACACATAATTTTTGAAACAAATATAGATACTTCTTAATACAGAATTAATTCTTTAATAATTCATTCCATTTCTGATGTAGTTTTGTATCTACTCAATGTTACCATTTTTAAAAAGATTTTATTTTTTTAAGTGATCTTTACACTCAACATGGGGCTTGAACTCACAACTCCAAATTCAAGAGTCACATGCTTCATGGACTGAGCCAGCCAGCTTCCCTTCAATATTACTGTTTTTTTTTTTACTAAATCTCATTTTGACGTGTATTTTCTTTACAAATTATCTTCTAATGGATGGTTTTCAAATTCTTAGACACTTTTAATTCTTATCTGTGGATGACTCCCTCCCTCTTCATTCTTTCTCTCATTCCCAAATTGTGAAATACATTTTTACTTTATTGTGATTACATAGGCAAAGGGTTTTCTTCAAAGGAACAAGTCCTGGATCTACAGATTTAGGATTTTTTTCTCTTTTCTAATTGTTTAATTTCTGCTCCTTTGTTAGTAATATTTCAGCTTTCCTTGATATGGCTTTTCTTTTTCTTTGTTCATTTCTGAACTCTCAGGTTTGAGTCAGTCCACTCATTGTCATTCTTTTTGTTTAATAACAAGTTTTAAAGACCAATCATTTTCCTCCAAGTATATCTTTGGCTGCACCTTATTAGTTATATTTGCAGTATTCTTGCTCCTCTTGCTTTCTAGAAGAATCTATAATTGCATTTTTTATTGCTTCTTTGACCCAGGAGTATTTAAGGAGAATATTTTTCAATTCCCACATGATCAGATCATTTTATTTAACTTTTGTCATTAAATGTTCTATTCTGAACTAACACGAGAAAGGTCTTATGGAAGAGAGTTGTGGGAGAAGAAAAGCAAGAGGATATATTATTTTTGGAACATTTCTATGGGAAAATACTTATTTGCATGCTAAGATATAACTACTTAAATTAAGTGGAGGTTCAGAGGTGATACAGTCATTAGTAGTATCTAAAAATGGACTGTAGATGATTTTCCCTGCCCTTGGGACTAAGGAGACAAAACTTTATTGGGATATTCAGATTGAACAAAAGGTAATTTTTGAGGCAAAAAAAAAAAATAGTATGGCTTATTCTCTCCATCGAAGTGAAGGAAAACTATACAACTCAGATTATTTTTAGAAAGTCTCAGTGAAACAGAACGAGTTTTGCAGATGGTGGTAGATTAGAATACTTAATGAGATTTTTTTCCATGTCTTTTTGTTAACTTTGGCTGCTGTTGCAGGAAAATTGCATTTCAAAATTTGGCAATAGTTTTTATAGGTCCTATTGCTGTTAAAAGTAATTTTGAAATAGAGGGAGAAAAAAAATTTAATAAAAAACAAACAAACAAGGGAAATAGAGGAGCATAATTTCCCAGTGATCTGTAATGACAACTTAAATGAATAATAAAAATTAAAATTTAATTGTCTGAGAATTCTGTGGTGATAGGGAGCACTGCTCAGGGGCCACCCCATGGTTCCCGCAAAGATAGCCAGAACATTCATGACTAGGACTCTAGAATCAGTCAACTGCACATAAAATGAAACAAATCTCAAGAGTTTGGGCACCATCTTTACAACCCACTGGTTCAATAGCTCTGCCTCATTGTTCCGCTAACTTAATTCTATCTTATTTAGACATACAGTTAAGCTATATGGTAATAAAGCCTAATTCATGCATGAAGAGACAGGACTCAGGAAACTACCAGCTTCTCTAGACAACATTATTATGATTCATTTGTGCGTTCCCAGGAACACCATGCTTAAGACACGCTAGGTATTTGCGAATAGCAGTTCATTTACGCAAAACATTTTACAGCATATCACTAATTCTTGGGTGTCTCCTTTTCACATTCCGACTCTTCTGAAAATGGAATTTGTCTTACAGTTAACACATAAGGAGCTGTTACGTCACGTAACTGGCAGTGCTCTGTCTTTCTCAGCAAGATATAAGATCTTGGTGCATCTCACCGTCTCTGATGTCCTAGATGTGCTGTAATGCAGTTAAATTTGTAGCCAGTGGCACATAAATTATATTTGAAACCATGAGATCCAAAGAGGTTACCCAGGGAGAGCATGTAGAGTGAGAAGAAATCTGAGGAAATCCGACCTTTAAAGATCTGACAGAAGAAGAGGAATCAGAAAAGCAAACTAGAAAGGAATCTAGCTGGAGGAGAAAAGTCAGGGGAGTGTGCTGTCCAGGAACCATGTGCAGAGGGAGTGGCTAAGAGAATGGAAGGGTCCATTCCCAACGCTGCTGAGAGATCACATAAAGCAATAACTGTAAACTGTGCCCACTGGATTAGTGACATGGAAGATGCTGGTGACCTTAGTAGGAGCAGTCCTGGGAGCCCAGGGATCAGGAGCCTGAACACAGTTGGAGGAGGCATGAGCTCCATAGAAGTTAAGAAAGCAAAGACTCTTCTCTTTGTAGAAGTTATGGGTGGAACTGGGCAGAAGCCAGAGTGGGAGAGCCTGACCATTGAAACTCCATCCTGGAGCAGCGGAAGACCAAAGAATAAGAGGAGCCTTCCAGAAGCAACTGGCATGTCAAGACATGTTAAAGAAAGAATCCTATTATGCTGCCAACGAGGGGGCATCTGGAGCTATGATACTCACAGAAAATACAACTCCAGTTAGGAGGAGCTCATGAGAAATACATTTTAAAGGATCAGAAAAAGGAGATGAGGTTTGCTGGACAAGGTTTTATTTCTCCTTCTAATACCAAAGTCTTCCCCAATCGTATAAATCTTTTTCCCCTGGCCTTAAAAACGGGTCTTTTTTTTTTTTTTAATTTAAATATGTACTTATTTACATAATGTTTAAAGTTTCAGAAATGTAGAAGGAAAGAAAGAAAATTACCCTTAGTTCCACGATCCAAACATAAGCTCTTTGAATTTCTTAGCATATTTTAGATAAGATTTATATTTAACCATTATTTGATTAGGTAGTAAAGTGTCAGAAGAAATAATTCCAAGGGTGGACTGGAAAAGTCTTTTGCTTTACTGAGCCTTGCCTTTGCCCCCAATTTTTAGGACAGTTGCTGTACACCATGATGTCCTGATGGGTTGGATGAGGACAGCATAGCTAGGTAAGGGGTACTTTTTACTTCTCCACAGCTGGGTCATGGAATACAGACACATGAGTGGACAGTGAGACAATCTCCGACCTGACTACCTCAGTGGGAGGAAAAAATTATGCCAGAGAGGATTGTGGAAATGCAAACTTCCATGGGAATTGGCAGGAATTCCAGGGAGAGTTTTGGATTTCCAAAGGGAAAAGAAAGGGAGTGTTCAAAATAGCCTTCCCGATAGTTCATAGATCAGGCCAATCTCAGCTGTCATTTGGTTTATGTCAAAATTACCAAAGTAATAATAAAAACAATAACAAATATTTTTAGAGTACTTACTCTATGCCATGATCTGTGCTGTCACTTTGCGTAAGTGACCCCAGTTTCTCTCCATGATAACCCCATGAGTTAAGTCTTTATAGAATCTCCAGTTCACCGTTACTGGGAACCAGCTTCCCCAACCCATTCAGCAGCGTGCAGCGAGGCTCAGACTGGAGCTATGGTCTGCCTAACTCAGAGCCCAAGTTCACCATACGCTGAGGCTGTGGGCACCACTGAGTGCCTCTAAGGTCATTTTAGTCCTGTTCTTCAAAATCAATGCATGTAGGATAATCGATAAACAATTACCTTAACCAGTTTTTTACATGAAAGTTAGTATTTGAAAATTGAATGGTGTCACACAAAATCATAGTATAAAACCATATTCACAGGGGCGCCTGGATGGCTCAGTGAGTTAAGCCGCTGCCTTCAGCGCAGGTCATGTAGGGTCCTGGGATCGAGCCCCGCATCGGGCTCTCTGCTCAGCAAAGAGCCTGCTTCCTCCTCTCTCTCTCTCTGCCTGCCTCTCTGCCTACTTGTGATTGCTCTCTGTCAAATAAATAAATAAAATCATTAAAAAAAAAAAAACCATATTCACAAACCACAATCAGCATATTCTTTGAGATTGACCCAAAGACAGAAAACTTGAGCGTGGAACTCAAGAGCCCGAACACTGGTGGGAAGGAGACGTTCAGGGTTCTCAGAACTAACAATAGGGTTCTCAGACCACCAAATACCCAGTTCCATTCGACAAAATGCCTATGCAGAGCACCGTGTGAGGTCCAAAGAAGAACAAAAGGGTGAATAAGAGTGAACTCTGTCTAGCTCAAGAGTCTTACAGACTCAATGGGAGAGTCTCTGCCCCAGTTTAAGGGCCTCTTCATTCCTATCCCTGCTCTGCTGGCTTTAGATTGAGGCAAAAAAAAAAAGGTTTCATCAGCTTTTCTAGGCCAAGGCTGAAAAGCTTCAGTGAAAACCCTGGGTGCTGCCACATCACTGCCAGGTCTGAAACAGGACACCCAGCTACAGAACACAAGCCCTGCTCCATCCTTCTCTCGCTGCCTGGGAATCAGGGGGACCTTGGAAATCAATGAGACACAGAGCCTCTCTTCGGCAACTCTCCATCACAGCACCTTCTAATTTCAGTCTTAATAGAATATGAGCTTTGCTTGAGCTTCTACCCCTATTCTAGGTCGAATATGGGATTGCAGAACATTCTGGATTCCAGAATCATACCAGACTCTCTACAAAGGTAAAGCTGCTCAGCAGGACAGCAGTCCACAGTGCGGGGTAGGATCACCTTCTACTGAAAAAGAAGAAAGGCAAACATCACTAGCCACCAGCTTTGCTTGGACCAAAGACCAAGTCCTCAATACCATATAAATGAGGCTGAAGGTCACTGCCAATCATCTGGGGGAAGCGATCCAGAGGTTGCTGAACAGGGAGAAATCAAAATGCCTGCAGTAGCCAAAACCTAGGACAAGTTTATGTTCTAATCTAAGAAAAGCAGCTAGATAAATAGTTTGTCATGCTAAATTTGGTATCATGACATTTTCTAGTTCTACCAACATGAAAAGTAAAGTATTTTTGAGTCAGGAGGCCCAGGCTCTGGTGCCGGTTCTGGTTTTGCAACTGAACTGTGGGGCCCTGAGAAGTTTACTCAACGTCTCTGGGTTCCCACTTCTACAAAGGACCCAAAGGATATTTAGTATCTTTCTCTGTGCTACCAGATTGCGGTTAGAATTTACTGGTCCTTCACAGAGAGGCCAGAAAGAACGCGCAACAGTAACTGTGAAAATATCAACCTTAATGACTCCATATTCAGTTCTCCAGAAATTCAGTCACTCGATACCATGGTTGGCCAACAGAACTCTTGGGGTCTCCTAAGGAAGGGAAGCACCAGAGTCTGCATCAGCATCCAGCACTCAGGGGCCCAAAGGAAAGAGATGAACAGGACAAGCCCGACCGAGCACCCTGACCACCAGCGGGGGGAGAAGCCGCCTGAGCCAAGACTGGCTCTTTCCCAGTCTCCAGGCTCCCTTGCCCTTTGCCCTTTCTGGAGACTGAGAACCTGGCTTGCTGTGAATCCTGGAGGACTCGGTAAGACTTCCTGGGTTATTTCTACCTCTGATAGTTAAGTATCATTTGGCTTTCAGTCTGAATTTATAAAGTTTCTTGCTGTAGTGTTTTAAAGAAAGAACTCTGGTTGCCTTTCTTTAACAGATGATACCAGATTGCATCTTGGTTAAAGTATTATATTTGATCTAAGTGCTCATAAAATTCTTTAAGATAAAATGAAAGAAAACATCCTATATAATGTATCTGTATGTCATTTCTGAAAACATAATACTTTAAAATCTATTGATGTAGCCATCCACTTTTCTACAGTCTTTAATGGTGACATTCAGGCCACACAGTGTACTGAAACAATCTGGCTTCTAATCACCCACCCATCACATTCCCACATCCCTGGTCAGAAAGTGGCTAGGTGACAAGGGGGGACTTGAGCAGACCCAAACTTGAGACTATTACAAAAATGAAAAGCTAAAAGTAAAGGCAGACTTCATTTCTCCTAAAGGGTTCTTCCGTCATAAGCAGAACAGGTCCTATGAGCTACATAATGTGAGGATGGACGATACAAAAATGTGCATTATTAATTCAGTTTGAAATACACGATAGTTAATGTAGGTCCATTACCTTGCATAGTAATTAGCACAGTGATGAGGAGGGGTGGGACATGGGAGCTCCCGGGCTGGGGAGTCATCCCTGGCCATCCACGGCAGCGCCTACTCCCTCACATCCCCACGAGCTGACTGCTGAGAATCACAATCAGGCCAATCCAGGACTACTTTTCCAGAAAAGTCGATGGTAAAGAAGGAAGCACAATTATGGCAGATTCCTTTCCACTTCCCCTTTGAGTAGAGAAAGAAGGAAGGGTAACAAGAGCAGCAATTTTATGATTTACTGAGCAACTAGCAAGTGCCAGGTATTGTACTAAGTATGGTCCCTAAACTATTTCTAACTCAGCTGAAAGGTAGATGTGATTATCCAGTTTCATGGATGATAAAGTAGAAGTGCCCATGGAGTCACAGCCAGAGAGCAGCAGACTCGGATTTTAAACCGAAATATCTGATGCCCACATCCATTTCCCCAAGCACCCCCTGCACTCTGCCTCTGCAGTCCAGAACTAATATTGCAAAGAACATCATGGCTGAAAGCCCATCCCCTAAAATTTCAGTTAGAGAGTAATATCATTAACAAGCAAAAAGCTGTAGCTAACGCTGAGGCACTGATAATTCAGCAGAGCGCAGCTTGGTTGGCCAGTGAGCCCTGCTCACTCCGCCTTGTCTGGAAGAGCCAACCCCATGGTACTGCAGTCCTTAGAGCCTAGAGAGCCTGGCTCCCCAGTTGGTCCCAGGACTAGCTGGACAGTCGTGAATGAGCGCCGGCCTGCTTCACATCCGACGGTATAATGTCATCCTGCAGCAGCAGGAGAACCATCCAAGAAATCAAGTCCCACTTCTTCTAGCCAGCCATGCATTCTTTATAGAAACATCTACCCTATTAGAAATTCTGAATGGTTCCCTTTATGGTCAGTGTCCCTATGTTGCTAAGCAAGATGTTTTCAGTTTGAAGCAAGAGCTCCAGGATAATGAATGATCCCACCTATGAGTAAGTGCGTGAGTGAGAGAAAAAGAAAACAAAGTGTACCTCAGTAGATATTAATAATAAACAATAATGGATAAACAGACCCATAAGAAAGACTTCAGAGATTTAATTCTTGCTCCACTGAATGCTCACCTCATGTCTGTGACTCCATTTTCCCCGTTAAAGTAGTGGGAGCAATAGAACATACAAGGAAGGCGGACTACGTGATTATGGCTGGAAAGTTACCTTGATGAAGAATATGGGAAGCAATAAAACGTTCCTCAGACCATTTCGAATCTCTTAAGATAGAAGAAAAGTCATTTGATTTGTCCAACTTAAAAAGAAGCACTTCTAATATCGTACTGTATATTTGAACGTTGCTAAGAGAATAGATCTTGAAAGTTCTCCTCACAAGAAAAAAAATTTGCAACGATATGAGGGGATGGATGTTAACTAGACCTGTTGTGGTGATCACTTTACAATATGAACATACATCAAGTCATTATGTTGTAGATCTTAAACGAACACAATGTTACATGTCAATTATATCTCAATAAAACTGGAAAAATAAAATCATACTGTAAAATATTACATAATAAACTTGTCTTTAAAAAAAAAACTAAAAATAGGGCACCTGGGTGGCTCAACGGGTTAAGCCTCTACTTTCAGTTCAGGTCATGATCTCAGGGTCCTGGAATCAAGACCCACATCGGGCTCTCTGCTCAGCAGGGAGCCTGCTTCCCCCCTCTCTCTGCCTGCCTCTCTGCCTACTTGTGATCTCTCTGTCAAATAAATAAATAAAAATCTTTTTTTAAAAAACCCTAAAAATAAAAAGCACTTTTTTAGGGAAACTTCCTACACTGTTGGTGGGAATGCAAGCTGGTGCAGCCACTCTGGAAAACAGTATGGAGGTTCCTCAAAAAGTTGAAAATAGAACTACTCTATGACCCAGCAATCACACTACTGGGTATTGATCCTAAAGATACAAACGTAGTGATCCGAAGGGGCACGTACACCCGGATGTTTATAGCAGCAATGACAGCAATGACTACAACAGCCAAACTATGGAAAGAACCTAGATGTCCATCAACAGCTGAATGGATAAAGATGTGGTATACACACACACACACACACACACACACACACACACACACTGGCCATCAGAAGAAATGAAATCTTGCCATTTGCAATGACGTGAATGGAACTAGAGGGTATTAGGCTAAGAGAAATAAGTCAATCAGAGAAAGTCAATTACCATATGAGATCTCTGATATGAGGAATTTGAGAGGCAGGGCTGGGGGTTGTGGGTGGGGGGAGAAGGAAAAAATGAAACAAGATGGGATCGGAAGATGGGATCGGAAGAGAGACAAACCATAAGAGACTCTTAATCTCACAAAACAAACTGAGGGTTGCCGGGGGGTGGGAGGGTAGGGATGGGGTAGTTTGGTTATGGACATTGATGAAGGTCTGTGCTATGGAGAGTGCCGTGAAATTTGTAAGCCTGAGGATTCACAGACCAGTACCCCTGGTGCAAAATAATGCATTATATGTTAATAAAAATAAATTTTTTTAAAGAAGCACTTTTTTTTCCCCTACTGACATAAAGTTGTTTAAACAAATAATAAGGGGTAGTTATAAGGCTTCAGGAGTTTTCTAATCTAGCCATTTGATAGAATAATCAGGAACACTAATCCTTCTCCCAAAAGACAGATTTAATCTGTTTAAAACTATAAAACCAATGAAAGTCTTTTCCCAGGACCATTTTATTCAGAGGTCAGATATTGGAGAAGAACTAAGGACAAAAATCACAAAGCACAGTCCAAGAAAATATATGACATGTAACCAGAAGAAATACTTGGACATTCTGTCCTTCATAAAACCCCTATCTTTGATAGAACTGAGACAAATGCTAGTGGGATACACACATTGAGACTACATAAAAATAATCCTATTTCCAAGCTGCCTCAAAATACATCCTTCTGTGAAACTAAATTGTTTTTTAAAACGGAGTTAATATAATCAGATATAATACAAAGCAAGCTACCTATGAAAGAACCCCATGAAAATTAGATAGCTGCCATCTATCAGCATTTAATTAAGCCCTTTTCACTTATTAATGTTATTAATTTGTTGAGTGACTACTCTGTACCAAGCACCCAGACTATTTATCAAAAGGCTAACTAGTAACAGTGCCTGTAGATTATCTGACTCCACCTCTGTGAGGAATCTTCCAGGAGCAAGAGAGAAAAATCTCAACGTCATGTTGCTTAAGCCAAAAGAGATCTTACTGAAGTATGCATCCATAAACACCTGTGGTGAGGCTGGCTTCAGACTGGCCAGGGGTTCAAAACACCCAGCTGCTCACCCTCATCTCTCAGGGCCCCACCCCTGCTGGCTCTTGGCTCTCTGCTCGTGGCGGCTCCAGCAACCCAGCCTGACCGCCTACCATAGCCATGGCCAGTGAAGAAAAGCACCAAAGGCCCAAGCAAACACTCAGTGCCTTTCACTGGGTCACACGCTTATTCTGAAACCAGCGATGACATGATGGTGGCCGGATGTGAGGTACAAGACACACCACAGACACAGGGACTGAGAACAGAGCAGGCATGCCCCTGAGAGGAAGTGGCGAGAACGGAGGACGCCAGCCCAGGCCAGCACACGCCCACCACACGAAGTATTCCCAGGGCTGTCACCCGAGCAGTCATGCTACCACACACTCCGTGCATGTCACTCCATTCTCAAAGCCCCAGGGGCTCCCCGTTGCTGCTGGGTTTTCCACAACCTGGTCCCCCCTTTTGCCTTTTCAGCAGGTTCCCTTTGTCACACCCCAAACCACTGCCAGGATCCTATGCCAGATGTCACTGATTATTCTCTGAAGATACACTGACCTACCAGAGTCTATGCCTGTGATCACACTCCTTCATTCCATTTCTTCCTCCCCCACCTCACCACTGGAGCTCTCATCTTCAACCTTACCTCCCCACGCACCAACTTCTCGTTGCACCGAACCAGTTTCGACCAGCTGTACTGAAGTCAGAGGGTTCAAGCTTGGAAAGACGAAAACCCAGTTTGAAACAGACTCATAATCCAAGGGGTTTAGACAGACCCATGGGTAGATATGATAGAAAAGTTCATTCTAGTCATCTTGATCTAATTTTCAGAAGTAGGGTAAAAGGACAGAAGAGTCTATCCATACTATTTTGTTACAGTAGTTGTGCAAAGGGACACTGAAAAACAATAAAGATTCTGGAATTATATACACATTAGAAGGATATTTACTTAGTGTGTCAGCTTCCAAAGTGAAGTATCTACATACTTCCCCAATTTGCAGGAAAATTTAAGTCCTTTCTCCACGTAGGAAATGGAGTACTTGATAGATAGACAGACTTATTTCTTCAGATTTTTAATCCACCTACAAATCTCCAAATAATTTCAACAAATAATGTTATACTCTGGGGAAACAAAAACTTTGCAAAACTTGCTTTTAAAAGATAAAAAAAAAAAAATCAGTCAAGTTTCCTATATAGATAAGAGTATTTTTACCCAGCTTAGGTCAAGGTAAAGGAAACATCTTGTAGATTTCAGATAGCCTTGAATGCCTACAAATGGGCAGGTTGTCGAGTTCCATCTACCTATACAATTGCTAAAACAGTAGATCTGGCTGAAATTTAACTAAGTTTTAAAAAAATTCCCCGAGAGGGATAATAAAGCTAAAATAGAGACTCAGAGCCATGGCCGCTTAGCTGCTAGGAATTCTTGGAAAAAGCAGGGACAAGAAAAGGAGAGACCATTTTTGCTCAGAGGAAACTACAAACGTTATGCCAGCAGCCAACTCTCATAAATAAAAAGTCAGGCACTTGAGAGTTTTGTACAGGGTCCATATAATTTATTTTGGTAGGATGACCCTGGATGTGTAGGCTTAAAAGAACATGTGCTGTTAAATAAGAGGACAGTCCCAGGATTTATTTCAACACCACCTTAAAATAACCTCTACCAAAAATACCATTTTCAACAAACTCAAATAAGAGAAAGCAAATGGAGAACAGATGCTAGGCCCATTGTAACTCAAAGAATAAATGTATGGAGTAATCTATTAAAGATCATTGGTTTAAAAACCATCATCATTTTTAAAAAATAAAAGTCTCAGGAGACTGAGACCTTGCCATGAAGCACTATAGAAAGTCAAAGGCTTATTTTGATGATGATTTTCCTCCAGAAGTATTTCCAAAATTCTAAAATGCTTCTGAAGTTGACATATTTTTGACAAAGGCACTATTAGCAAAGCATAGAGCATCTACTTATATAGCTCTATGGGAAAACATTTTTCCAAGGGCAAGTTGTGCCAGTTGGAACTTAATGCTGATCCAAAGAGAGGAGACAGCCGGTCATGGAGAGAACCAAGTCGTATACACCCCTCCCACCATCTTCTGGCAAGTATCAGTGCCAGAGGACAGAGGGGTACAGACGTTCCAGCTCATTTACACATTCCCATGCCTCGCCCAGGGCTCCCTGCCCCTGAGGACAGATCCATAATCCACACCACATTCTTTTGCTTCTCCTCCTACAGCACAGCCCTCTGGAGGCCATCATTGCCATTCTGGGAAATAAGGATAAAGCAGAATGCCTTGCAGACACAAAGATGTGGTGGTTGCTTCTGGACCTGGGAAGAAAGGGTGCACTGTGGTCCTATCACAACGAGCTGAGGCTACCACTCACCCAGCACAGCTTGGCCCCTCCAGCTGAACACTCAAGACCTGCCTCGGAAACCCCACCTTGACCACCCCACTGCACATCATTCTCTACACTGTGGGTTGCTAGGACCCCTCTGGTCATTGCTATTTGCTTCACGTTTACCCCGTGCTGCCTACTATTTTCACTAGACAACTTGCACTCTTTCTAAGAATAGACATCCTCAAGGAGGGCATGGATTCTTTCATTCCCACTATCCTCTGCAGCACCATGAACAACGCTAGGTCCACACTTACATCAGAAGTGTGAGAAGAAAGAAGGGGGCACAGTCTGTGGCTTATTGGCTTCCTGAACTGAGGGACCACAGAAGTGATCTCAGAGCAACGTCCCAACCTGCGACTGTAGGACCTCAAGGGCCAGGCACTATGCCCTTTCCACCTTTTTGTGTCCTGATTCCCAGCACAGGTATGTGCTAACGTATGTTCCAGTGAATCAAAATTAACAACATTATCGTAAAAACAAGTATGTGAGGGCTTGTAGGTAGAATCCTGTATGATTAACTAGGAATGCCTCATACTGAATTTGAATGTTCGGACAAGAAGATAAGAAAGGTTCAAGCGTGGACGATGTTGCAAGTGCAAAACAAGAAACAGTGATGGGAAAGGAAAAAAAAAGAAAACACCCTTCATTTGTGAAAGTGAGTACTAAATGCCGTGTAAGCAACTTAGAACTAACACTTGTGCCTTTCTTCCACAGCTGGGATATGCAGCTGCTATTGAGAAATCAGCCTTTAAAAAGCTGCTGCAAACACAAGCCCACAGGTAAAAATAAAAGCTACACCGTTAAACTAGATTTGAGATTTTTTTTTTTAAGTCCACTAGTCTTCACACAGGGTGAAGGTCACCCCGTGGGTGTTGAATCTGAGAAGTTTCAAGGAAGTTTACCTCTGCTTGAGGTACTAAGTTCCTTACAGGACTGCTATGTGTGAATACGTGGCTCTTCGTAACATCCTTTTCTGTCGAGTTGAGATTCCTCAAGACACCAGTGTCACGGGCACCTGGGTGGCTCAGTCATTGGGCATCTGCCTTCGGCTTGGGTCATGATCCCAGGGTCCTGGGATCGAGCCCTGCATTGGGCTCCCTGCTCAGAGGGGAGCCTGCTTCTCCCTCTCCCTCTGCGGCTCCCACTGCTTGTTCTCCCTCTCTCTCTCTCTCTCTCGGTCAAATAAATAAATAAAATCTTTAAAAAAAAAGACCCCAGTGTCCTGCCAGTTTGCCGATACTCTGCAGAGCTGATTCTAGCTACTCCGCAACTTTTTTTTTTTTTAAGATTTTATTTATTTATTTGACAGAGAGATAGAGAGCATAAGTAAGCAGAGCAGCAGGCAGAGGAAGAGAGAGAAGCAGGCTCTCTGCTGAGCAGGAAGCTCGATGTGGGTCTCGATCCCAGGACCCTGAAACCATGGCCTGGGCCAAAGGCAGCTGCTTAACCAACTGAGCCATGCAGGCGCCCCCGCAACTTTTTTTTTCATACTGTCTGTTTGTAACATGCTTTGTGAAAATCTTTGGGATTACAGTTTTGGTTACATGTCAACTTTAAAGCCTGATTTTCCTCCCCAAACTGAAATCTGTGAGGTCGGTACCAAGTCTGGGTACAACATTTTACTTCGATTTTCTTGTAAAGTGCTTTTGAATTAATGAAATATTAGCATAATTGTGTAAACAAATGAGAATTAAAATGGTAAAGAACAAGGCTGTTGAAAGGCAGTGAAGCTTGGATACGAGATCCCATTAAGCCATTCCCTTCCTTCGTTTCTTCAGTGACCACTCATTGTGCATCTCTGGGCTCTGGGGATGCAGCAGTAACAAGACAAAGGCACTGTGCACATGCAGTTTGCATTCAGCTCGGGGCTAGGTGGGCAGGAAACAGGCAATAAGTAAAATAAATACATATATGCATGTCAGTGATGCCAGGGAGGCTGGAGAGGCAAACAGGGTAAGCAGGTGGGTATAGAGAGACATCAGCCAGTCCAGGGAAGCCCCCTCGAATCAAATGATTGGCTATTTCAGTCAGACACCAAAGTAAGAGAGTTGCCTGTAAGGAAAACTGGAGAAAGAGCATTCCAGGCAAAAGGAACCACAAGGGAAGGCCCTGAGCTGGAACACTTTGGACATGCTCAAGGGTCTAGAAGGCGTTGATGTCTGACCAGAGTCTGTGAGGGGCGAGGAGCAGGAAAGGAGGGGCGCCAGGGGGACAGGCTGCTCTGTGGCACCTTCCAGGACAATGTGGGGACTCTGGCTTTCACGCTGAGTGGGGTGGGAAACAACCAGGGGGTTTCCAGGGGAAGGTAAACAGGATTTGGAAAATCTAAAAAATGGAAGATTTTCTAAAGTCTTGGCTTACAGTGACTACATGATTATACACGTGTTCAGAGAATATGGCATACATTTTTCTATTTAATTCTTTCCTACAACATAAGTTCGCTGAATCTAGGGACCCTGTTTGTCTAGTTCACTGCTGGATCTCCAGGGCCTAAAACAGTACTTGGCATCCAGGAAGCACTCAAGAAATATTTGATGAAGGTGCACGTGAACGATTAAATCTGTGAATGGGGTCTCTGAATCCACTGACTTAGCTCAAAGAGGTAGAATCCCTTTCTCCTACCTCCACTCCCCAAACTGGCTGAATAGCTCACTTCAACATGTAAGTCTACTGTTTAAGTGCACCTGGAACGTTCTAAATAAATTATACGTTAAAATATGCCCTAGGGGATGACATTTTCTTTCATAGCTTGGCAATAAATTTATTTCTCCGGGAATCTGCGATAAGCAGTGTTTTAACAAATGAGAAAGAGGAGAAAAATAAACACAAATTTTTATAAAGTTGTCACAGTCTGCCACAAAATTTTAAGTGAGGGTTATTTTTAAACTATTTTAAATGCTTGTGGGAGGAAGGGTTGGGTTTGTGTCCTGGGAAGTACTTTTACTCCCAAAGGCTTCAACTTAGCTGTCCACCAGGGGAAAGGGCACTAAAAAAAAAAAAAAAAGTTTCTGGCCTAAGATATATGGTACAAAATGAGCTGCTTGGACTCTCTGAGTGCAACATAAGAATACAAAAACTGAACCATCACAGGGAGTCATGGAATCCTGAGTGCTTGGTCAAATGGTTTAATTTCACGCATACTTCACAGCTTGTCCTATTCAGAATAGAAAAGCCAATAAAAATAAGCTTTAAATAAGGATAAGAAAACATATGTACATCTGTTGTGTGAAAACAAACATTCCAGACACTGTTTTTCTGGTGTGGATAGGACAGAAGTGATAACCAAACAAAATCAGTTAATGATGAAAGTTCAAGGACAAATACTGAAATTTACTAATAACTAAATAAAGCAGACATATATACAATGTTATAGTTTCATGTCTGTCATTCCTCACAGGATTTCCAAAGTTTCAAATTATATAATGCCTCCATTATATCCCTTTGGAAAATTTTAATGTTACCATGTTACTTTCATCCATGAAAAAAAAAAAAATCAAAGAGTGTCTCTCTGCAGGCAGGCACTCCAAAACATCTCCCTTGGCAATCCAGGGTGACATCACTGAGGCCTTTCTTCAGGGAACACCGACCACTGCAAAGGCTTCCCGAACAAAACTCGACACTTTCCTAAAATCCATGCTGATCCACATTCATGCATGTTCAATAAATTAATGTTTTTATAAAAGAAAAAAATGCTCTCAAATATGGGTGTGAGTAGAGTGCCTTCAGGGGAAACAATGTTACCCATTGTAAAGCAGGGAAGTGGGTGAGTAAGTCCAATGAAATGTTTGGGTTAAGAAAACATTTTCTATTATCAAATTTCATATTAGTTCTTTTAGCATACAAACCTGTGGCCACCTCTTTGGGCAGTAAAGATGATAGTAGAAATAACAAAAGCAGCTGTACTGTACTGAATGCCAAGTTATTATGTGCTTTAAACATAGTCTCTGGTTGGTTCTCCTAACTAGTTATAAATGAGGACATCAAGGCTTTAAGAGACCTCATTTAAGATCATGCATCTAGGGCGCCTGGGTGGCTCAGTGGTTAAGCCTCTGCCTTTGGCTCAGGTCATGATCTCAGGGTCCTGAGATCGAGCCCCACATCGGGCTCTCTGCTCAGCAGGGAGCCTGCTTCCTCCTCTCTCTCTGCCTGCCTCTCTGCCTGCTTCTGGTCTCTGTCTGTCAAAATAATAAATAAAATCTTTAAAAAAAAAAAAAGATCATGTATCTACTACAATAATCAAAACTGTGTGCTACAAGTTAAGGGCGGACATGAAGATCAGAGGAATACAGCTGGAATTCCAGTAAGAAATCCAGGCACCTACGGTTATGCAAAATCAGTTCACTGGTGAACGGATATTCCACAAGGGTGCCAAGACAATTAAGAAAAGACTTTTCGATAAATGGTGCTGGGACCACTGGAATTCCACATGAAAACAAATAATTTAGACCTCGAATTCATATCAAATATAAAAATTAATTCAAAATGGATCAAAGACCTAAACAGTGTTAATCTTTCTAACCATGGATTTGGCAATGGTTTCTTAGATAAGGCACCTAAAGTACAAACAACCAAAGAAAAATAGACAAACTTCTATTCATGAAAATTAGAAATGTTTGCACTTCAAAGAAAAAGTGAGAAAAACAACCCATGGAACAGAAGCAGACATTTGCAACTCATATATCTAATAAGAATCTGGTATCTAGAATGTATAAACTCTAGTATCCAGAATATATAGAGGCTTACAACAGTAAAAAAGATAATCAATTTAAAATGAACAAAAGACTTAGACCATAATCTATGATCTACCACAATCATGATCTATTAAAAAAGAACGATAAACTAGACTGAATTAAAATTTAAAACTTCTCTGTGAAAGACACTGCCAAGAAAATGAAAAGCAAAGCCACAGATTGGGAGAAAATACTTGCAAAAGACAATTCTGATAAAAACAACAACAACAAAAAACAAAAAACAAACAAATAAAAAAACATAAAAAAAACCCTGGTGTAAAAAAATGGGCCAAAGACTTTAACAGACACCTCACCAAGGTACACTGATGGCAAATAAGCACATGGAAACATGCTCCTGGTCATAGAACATCAGAGAATTACAAATTTAAACAGCAATGAGATACTACTACACACCTATCAGAATGAACAAAATCCAAAACTCTGACAACACCAAATGCTGGTGAGGATGTGGAGCTACAGGAACTCTCATTCCCTGCTGATGGGAACGTAAAATGGTACAGCCAGGTTGGACAACAGTTTGGTGATTTCTTACAAAATGAAGCATCATCTTGCTGTACAATCCAGCAATGCACTCTTTGGCATTTACCCAAAGAAGCTGAAAACTCATGTCACCACAAAAACACGTTACAGCGATGTTTACCACAGCTTGATTCACAATTACCAAACTTTGGGAGCAATTAAGATGTCCTTCAGTAGGTGAATGGATAAGTGCGGTACATCCAGACATAGGAATATTATTTAGCATTAGCATAGAATATTTAGCATTATTTAGCAATATTATTTAGCATTAGCATTAAATAAAAATTAAATATTATTTAGCATTATTTAGCTAAATAATTAATATTATTTAGCATTAATTAAATAATTAGCATTATTTAGCATTAGAATATTATTTAGCAATATTATTTAGCATTAGCTAATATTAATTAGCATTAGCTCATTAAATGAGCTTTCAAGCACAAAAAGATATGGAGAAAACCTGAATGTGTATTACAACGTTGAAAGAAGGTAATCTGAAAAGTCAACTACTATATGATTCCAGCTATATGATATTCTGGAAAAAGGCAAAACTCTGGAGACCCTAAAAAGTTCAGTAGTTGCAGAGATTGGGGCAGGGGGGAAGAGGGATAAACAGATGGATCCTAGAGGATTTTTAGGGCAATGAAACCATTCTATATGATACTATGATGATGGATACGTGTCATCATAAATGTGCTCAAACCCATAAAATGTACAACAGCAAGAACGAACCCTACTGTAAACTATGGACGCTGGGTGACAAACATGTTCATCATTAGTAACAATGTGCAACTCGGATGTAGATGTTGATAATGGGAAAAGTCTGTATATATCAGGGCAGGAGGTATAAGGGAAATCTCTATACCTTTTGCTCAATACTGCTGTGAACTTAAAGCTGCTTTAAAAACACAAGTTACTTTAAAAATAAGCTATTTTTCCAAATAAGATATTTCCAAATAAGATACTTCTCCAAAGAAGATATACAAATAGCCCCTCCACACATAGAAAGGTGTTCGACATCACTTACCATCAGGGAAATGACAAGCATCACAATGAGCTCTCACTTCACACCCATTAGGATAGTTACAATCAGAGAGATGAGCAATAACAAGCGTTGGCCAGAATATGGAGAAATCAGAACCCTCATACGCTGCTGTTGCAGACTCAGGAAAACTGAAAACATATGTTCACATGAAAAAACGTGTATGTTAAGTGCTCAAAGCAGCTTTATTCACAAAAAAACAAAATGTGGAAACAACCCAGTATCAACTGACGGATGCATAAACAAATGTGGGTGCTGGGTGTATCCATACAATGGAATATTATCCAACTATGAAAAGGAACATAGTACTAATATATGCTATACTATAGAAGAAACTTGCAAATGAAGTGAACAAAGCCAGTCACAATGGACTGCATAATGTATGACTCCATTTATACAGAACGTCCAGACAGGTAAATGTATAGAGACAGAAAGCAGACATGTGGTTGCCAGGAATGTGGGCAGAGACACATGGGGAGTGGCTAACAGGTATGAAGCTTCTCTTGAAGGCGGCGGAAATGTTGTGAAATTAGATAGTAAAGATAACAAAACACACTGAATTGTACATTTTAAAAGAGTGAATTTTATGGTATGCAAATTATTTCTCATCTTTATACTGACCAAAAAAAAAAAAAAAAAAAAAAAGATGTATCCAGTAAGTTGCAGAACCAGAATTTAAACGATGGACCCTGACTTCAGAGTCACGCTGTCTCCCACTATTAGGCTAAGAGTTGATATACATTTGCCAAACTAAGAATAGCAGGCATTCCTTCCTCTCTTCCTTCCTCCCTCTCTCCCCTCCGTCCTGCAACAAATTCACTCAGTTAATAAATATTTATTGAGCGTACGTTCTGTGGCAGACAATGTATTTGTTGGCTTTTTTCTTTACTGTGGCAAAATATCTACAACATAAAATTTACCATTTCAACCATTTTTAAGTGTGCCATTTGGTGACCTTAAGTACATTCTTAGTATATAACCATTTCCACACATTTTCATCTCCTGAAACTCTGTAACCTTTAAGCAGTAACACTTGCTTCCCTTGCCCCCAGCCCCTGGTAACTTTGATTCAACTTGTCTCTAAGAATTTCTTCATTCTAGATACCTCAGATAAATAGAATTATACAATATCTGTCTTTTTTGTCTGCCTACTTCACTCAGCAAAACGTCTTAAGGGTTCATCCATTTTGTACTATGTATCAGAATGTCATTCTTTTTAGGGCTGAATAATATTCCACCACACGTATCAACCACAATTTGCTCACTCATTCATCTGTTACTGAACACGTGGATTGTCTCTACTCTTTGGCTCTTGTGAATAATGCAGTGATGAACACGGGCATACAAGTATCTGTTTGTTTTCCTGTTTTTAATTCTCTGGGTGCGTAGCTAAAAGCTGAATCGATGGGTCCGATGGTAATTCTATGTCTAACTTTTTGAGGAACCACCAACCTGTTTTCCACAGCAGCTGCACCATTTTGCATTCCCACCAGCAATGTCTAAAGGTTCCAATTTCTCCACGACCTTGCCAACACTTCTTATTCTCATTGTTCTTAAAATGGCCATCCTGCTGAGTATGAAGTGTCTCTTCATGGTTTTGATTTGCATTTCCCTAACAGCTAGTGATGTTAGACATCTTTATATGTGCTTACTGGTCATTTATGTATCTTTGGAGAAATGTATATTCAAGTCCTTCACTCATTTTTTAATTGAGCTGCTTGGTTTTTGCTGTTAGAATCATCCAGCAAACCTTTAAGTATTACATACCTCTCGTGCTAAGAAATGTATTTGTTTGTAGTCTATGTTGGTGGGTGACTGATGAAGTCAGTAAGAAGAAAGATTAAACTACTGAAAATAAATATATTATTTATGTGCATGATATATAATAGACTACTCAACATTAAAGAGTTCTTAAACACAGTGGAATTCAGAGGGAACTATGATCAAACATACAAACATACATCTTTTTTTTTTTTAAGATTTTTATTTATTTATTTATTTGACAGAGAGAGATCACAAGTAGGCAGAGAGGCAAGGAGAGAGAGAGAGGAGGAAGCAGGCTCCCTGCTGAGCAGAGAGCCCAATGCGGGACTCGATCCCAGGACCCTGAGATCATGACCTGAGTCGAAGGCGCGGCTTAACCCACTGAGCCACCCAGGCGCCCAAACATTCATCTTTTGAGAGCATTTTCCAAAGTATATATCTAGTGACTGAATTTATTTCATCAGATTACTTTCAAAAAGATTTGAGGCCTTTATAAAATGCATATGATAAAAAAGAAAAAAAAAGCACTCCTATATTGTCATTCTGTAGTTCCCCAAGGGAGTACTCAAGTTTTATGAAGGAAATAATCTGTTTATCTAACAGAATTCTCAAACTGGCCTCTGGATTCCTCTTACCCTACCTCCAAATCTTTCTCTCGTAGCTGTTCCTGTCTTGGCAATCCATCTTTTCAGAGCTGGGGCCAGCAGCCTGGGTGTTACCCTTGACTTCTCTTTCCCTCCGCTCTCGTATCTATTTCATCAGAAAACCCTCACCACTCTACTGTTAATTATTACTTCCAGTTTATTCTGTCTCCACTCCTATACCCCAGTTCTCTCTTTCCACTTTTGCTGACCCAACTCCACCCACTCTACTTTTGCCTGAGATCCTGCTTAATATAAGTCAGAGCTTGGGTCCTTTCTTTGGATCTCCTCACTGAAAGTGAAGGTCTGTACATTACCTGCACTGCTCGTTCCTTGCCAAATCTCATTTCCCACTACCCCACACCCTGACTTTGACCACACGGGCTCTCTGCTATTCCTGAAGATTCCAAGCACAATCTCTTAAAAACTTTGTCTCCAAATGTACCTTTGCTTTCCTTAGATATGCAGATGGCTTGTTTCCTCACTTTCTTAGGTCTCTGTTGTAAAACCATTTTATCAGGAAGGCCGTGAAATCATTATATATAAAATAACAATCCTAACTCACTCCAACCAACATCCCTTTTCCCCTCATTTCACTATGTTTCTTTGTGTCATTTTCTCGATCACACACATACACACACATACATGCACACATGCACAGAGTTTCTATCCCTCTAATTCGAAAGCTACCTGATATCTACTTGCATAGATAAAAACATATATAAACACTGAATGAATGAACATGGATACTTTTTTTTTTTAAGATTTTATTTATTTATTTGACAGAAATCACAAGTAGGCAGAGGCAGAGGCAGGCAGAGAGAGAGGGAGGCAGGCTCCCCGCTGAGCAGAGAGCCCGATGCGGGGCTCATCCTAGGACCCTGGGATCATGACCTGAGCCGAAGGGAGGCTTTAACCCACTGAGCCACCCAGGCGCCCCTGAACATAGATTCAGAACACATTGTGTGTTCTATATTCCCAAGCCCCACATGGGACAACCAGATTTCAACTAAACTTTTGCTGAACCTACCAGAAGTGAGGATTTCAAGAAGTGCAAGTGGTTTTTAAGGAATGTTTAGCCACAACTCCTGTCGTAATGTGGTTCAGACAACCCATTCTCACTTGGAAAACTAAAGAAAATATAACTGTCACAGCTTCTCTACTTCTAAGCAGATTGTTTCACTATAACCTAAGAGCCTTGTGTTTGAAGCATAAGACCATATTTGATGACCGAGGCTACCCCCAATTCTGTTAAATATTGTGCAATAAAAGAATCTCTGTGGGGAGCCTGAGTGGCTCAGTGGGTGAAGCCTCTGCCTTCGGCTCAGGTCATGATCTCAGGATCCTGGGATCAAGCCCCGCTTTGGGCCCTCTGCTCAGCAGGGAGCCTGCTTCTCTCTCTCTCTGCCTGCCTCTCTGCCTACTTGTGATCTCTGTCTGTCAATAAGTAAGTAAGTAAATAAATAAAATAACTTCTAACAATTGGGCAATAATCTGTCTTTAGACAGATTTAGATCAAAACACAATGTAGGGCTTGATTCTTTTGATAAAATCAAGCTGCAAGAATAAGAAAACATGAGGGGGAGGGGCGCCTGGGTGGCTCAGTGGCTTAAGCCTCTGCCTTCAGCTCAGAGTCCTGAGATCGAGCCCCTCATCGGGCTCTCTGCTCAGCGGGGAGCCTGCTTCCCCCTCTCTCTCTCTGCCTGCCTCTCTGCCTAGTTGTGATCGCTCTCTGTCAAATAAATAAATAAAATCTTTATTAAAAAAAAAAAAAGAAGTAGATCTGTGTCACAGATGAGGAAACTTGGAGCTTAGAGTTTAAGAAAAGTCAGTCTCTAAAGAGGTATGCCAGCAACCCTAACCAAACTCTGCCTCCAAGGAAAACATAATGTTTATTATCTTGGACTGCAAAAAAAATTTCCCTTTTCCCCTGAGAGAAAAACTATTTCTATCTTCCAAGGCCATTTGCAATAAAATCATTTTTGAGAAGGTAGTTCAGAGTAAAAGTGCAGAAACATTTAAAAGCCATGGAGAATCGCCACCCCATATGAAATAATTTAGAATGCATCTGATGTGAGATGTTGTAGTTATCACTGATTTTCCGAAGAATGTTTAATAAAATAAGAACAAATATTTATAGTGTATTATGACATAAAAAACCAGGTCTCATTCTCCAAAATTATATATACACACAAAGAAAGAAAATAAACTTAACTTTTTATATTACTTTTCTATTTATATGTAAAGCAAGGGCTGATAATCTACACAGAGTTAACAGCAGTTTTTCCCAGGTGTTGAGATACATGTGATTTTTATTTTCTTTCTGCTCTTTCAAACTAAATTTTCTGTGATATACTTCTGTTAGCAGAAAAAAAAAGGCTTTTCAAAAAATATACACAGATATGGCTGACACCTAAAGTACAAGTGATAAAAGAAAAAAAATGCGTAAGTTAGACTTCATCAAAATTAAAAACCTTTGTGCTTCAAAGGATGTCTTCAAGACCATGAAAAGAAAACTGACAGGGGCGCCTGGGTGGCTCAGTGGGTTAAGCCGCTGCCTTCGGCTCAGGTCGTGATCTCAGGGTCCTGGGATTGAGTCCCACATCAGGCTCTCTGCTTAGCAGGGAGCCTGCTTCCTCCTCTCTCTCTCTCTGCCTGCCTCTCTGCCAAATAAAAAATAAAATCTTTAAAAAAAAAAAAAAAGAAAGAAAACTGACAGAATGGGAGGAGATATCTGCAAGTCATATATCTAGTTATGGACCTGTATCCAGAATAAATAAAGAATTTTTTGCAACTAAATAAGTAAATTTTTAAAAAGACAAATAATGCAATTTAAAGACAATCAAAGGATTTGAACAGATGTTTCTCCAAAGAAGATAAAACCAATGGTCACTAAGCACATGAAAAGACACACAATGTAATTAGTCATTAGGGAAATGCAAATCAAAACCATGATACATACCACTTTACACCCACTAAGATGAATAAAAGAAAAAAGACAGTAACAAGTAACAATGATATGGAAAAACTAGAATCCTCATTCACTGGTGGAACTTTGAAATGGTACATTCCAGTTCTTCAAAATGTTAAACTTAGAGGTGTCATATGATTCAGCAATTTCACTCAAGAAGTGAGATTCCACCTATGACAAAGAAAAACATATGCCCACACAAAAACTTGTATACAAAAGTTCATAGGAACATTATTCATAGGAGCCCAACAATGGAAACAAGACAAATATTCATCAACTGATGAATGGGTAAACAAAATCTGGCATATCCATAGAATGGATAGAAAGCAATGAAGTGCTGACAAACGCTACGACTCTGATGAACCTTGAAAACATTATGCTAAGGGAAAAAAGCAAGCCACACGCTGTATGACCCAATTTATATGAAATGTCCAGAAAAAGCAAATATACAGACAGAAAGTACATTAGTGGTTGATGGGTAAGGAGGAGGGAAAAGTGGGAGTGATCATTACTAAGTATGGGTTTCTTTTTGGAGTGATGACATGTTCTGGAATTAGATAATTGTGTTGGTGAACATATAGAAAAGGAGAGACACATATTTTAAAAGAATTAATTTTATAGTATGTGAATTCGGAGTAAATTTGTTATTATATATATATTACAATATATATACGCCACCCACATAATAAAATCACCAATAATTAAAATGTAAAAAAATATAAGCGGATAACACAGAAAAGTAACAAAATATCAAAAAACATGTTTGGAAAGGTTTCAACATCACTAGTTAAAAAAAAAAATACAATGAAAGAATGAAGTGCCATTCCCCTTATTTAAATGAGCAAATATTTTTATTTATGTTTTTATTTTTTAGGTTGTCTTTGCTTTTTTTTAAATTAACAACATATAATGTATTATTAGTTTCAGAGGTACAGATTTTTAATTCTTCAGTCTTAGATGATACTCAATGACAAATATTTTTTAAATAATAAAGCAATGGCACAGTGAGGACACTACACTCTGTTTCTAAAAATTGATATAATGTTTTGGTAAAGTCATTTGGCAATATATATCAATTGTTCATCTTCTGTGACACAGTAACTCCATCTAGGGATCTATCCTAAGGGAGTAGTTACATATGCAGATAATAATTAATAAACAAGATTTTCATCATAACATTACTGTAATAGCCTTATGGGGAAATGTTTAATGTGATAATATTTTTACATTATAAAACATCACACAGTCTTCTAAAAGCATGTTTTCAAAGACCACAATACAGTAAAGGAAACATACAACAAAATTGAACTGGGTGATCCTTAATTTATAAACAAACAAATAAAAGGGTTGAGTATTCATGCAAAGAGAAAACCGGCAGAAGGAAATATATTCAATTATTAACAGTGGTTAATTTCTGTATCAATTCTAATATAGAATCAAAAAATACTTGTATAACCTGAAAATTATTACTTGTTAAATGAAATTGAAAGAAGAAATAACAGTGCTGATGAAAACACAGAAAAAGAATCTTCTCATGAATCTACTGATCCTTCTCAATCACATAGAACACTTGCACATCAGATCACTATTTTCAAACGGGGGACATGGAATTTTCTAATTACAAGTTGGTAACTTGGACATTAATTCAAAGCAAGATTCTAAAATTGCTTCTTTAATGGAATTTTGTATGAACCTAGAAAAGGAAACCATCAATCAGCAGGAACATTGTAATACATCATCATCACAGACAACTTCATTTTTTCCTTCCATAAGTTATTTGGAGAGGTGATGAAGGACAAGTTTCTCAAATGGTAGATGGCACCAAACCAAGAGAACAAGTTAATCTGCTACCAGAATGGAAATCCTGGGAGATGGGGGGAAACAGCTTTGGTTACTAGGAAGTTACAACCACCTAATAATCTAGTTTCTTTCTTGGACAAAATCATGGATGAGGTAACAGGGGGTAGTCTGTTAAAATGCCAATGGTAAAAACCAAGAGGGGCAGAAGATGTGTACCAGGATCAAAAGACAGAATAAGGGATTAAGCAATAAACCAAACCAATGAGACTCTATTCAACAAAGATGAGTATAAGACACTATCATTCAAGGAAAAGGCAGGGCAGGTTTGAATTCACAGCACAATGTGTGGAGCTAATTTAATGGTTCTCTTCCACAGTCAGTTCACCAAAAGGCCACTGAGATGTGGCCCTGTGGTAGGCACAATTTACAACCATAAAGAGTTAATAAATTTTACTCTCCCAATTCAACAAAACCTAAAGTAATCACATTTTTGTAACTCACTGAATAAAGTAACCCGGATGGTAAAAGAACTTAAACAAAGCCACTGGTTGGCTGCCAGAATAGGCAGCCCTAAGCTAACTACTTAGGTAGGAGGGAAACGTTAGGGCGATGGAAGCATGAAATGAAATACTTGAAGAGCCATTTCCTGGAAGGAGGGTTGATGCACTGGGCAATATCCCAATGAACAGAACTAGACCTAATTGCTAAAAACTAAAGTGAAACAGATTTTTACTAAATACAAAGAAACTTCTTAATGATTAGAGCTGTCCATGGTCATTATGGACTGCCAAGGGACACAGTGAGAAGGACACCGTGCATGACAAGTATGAAACTTGGAGTAGGTGGGCACTTAGCTTAGAGGAAATTTAAACATGACTCTAGAACAGAGAAGAACTACAAAACCCACCAAAAACAGCTTAAAAAATAGCAATAAACACATACCTATCAATACTTATTTTTAATGTAAATGGACCAAATGCTCCAATCAAAAGACACAATCTGGCTGAATGGACAAAAAAATAAGATCCATATATATGCTGCCTCTAAGAGTCTCACTTTAGACTCTTTAGAGAGTCTCACCTGAAGACACACACAGACTGAAAGTGAAGGGATGGAAAAAGATATTTTATGCAAATGGAATGAAAAGAAACCTGGAGTAGCAATACTTATATTAGACAAAACAGACTTTAAAGATTTTTTTTTCAGACTTTAAAGATTTTATTTATTTATTTATTTGACAGACAGAGAGATCACAAACAGGCAGAGAGGCAGGCGGGGGGTGGGGGTTGGAGCAGGCTCCCTGCTGAGCAGAGATTTTTTTTTCCCCATGTGGGGCTCGATCCCAGGACCCTGAGATCGTAACCTAAGCTGAAGGCAGAGGCTTAACCCATTGAGCCACCCAGGTGCCCCCAGACAAAACAGACTTTAAATCAAAAAACTTACAGACAAAGAAGGTCATTCCAAAATGATAAAGGGATCACTCTAACAAGAAGATATAACAGTTGTAAATATTTACACACCCAAAATACGAGCACCTAAATACGTACAGGAAATACTAACAGACATAAAGGGGAGAAATTGACAGCAATACAATAATACTGCAGACTTTCACACCCATATACATCAATGGATAGATCATACAGAGAGAAAATCAATAAGGAAACAGAGTACTTAAATGATACATTAGACAAAATGGATCAATAGATAAATTTTTAAAAATGCCATTCAAACAGCAGATTCCTTTCAAGTGCACATGTAACATTCTCCAGAACAGATCACATGTTAGGCCACAAAACAAGTCTCAATAAATTTAAGAAGACTGAAATCAAGCATTTTTTTCCAACCATAATGATATGAAATTAGACATTAATTATAATTTTAAAAACTAGGAAAAAACCCACAAGTACATAGAGGTCAAGCAACATGCTACTAAACAACCAAGGGGTCAAGAAAGATCAAAGAGGAAACCCAAAAATACCTTGAGACAAATGAGAATGGAAAAACAATGGTCCAAAATCTATGGAACTAGCAAAAGCATTTCTAAGAAGGAAGTTTATCTTAATACAGGCCTACCTCAAAATATAAGGAAAATCTCAAATAAGCAATCTTACTTCCACCCAATGGAATATAAAAAGAACAAACAAAGTCCGAAGTTAGTAATAGAAATAAGAAAGGAAATAAATGAAATATAAACTTTAAAAAACAATATAAAAGATCAACAAAACTAAGAGCTGGTTCTGTCCAAAGATAACAAAATTGAAAAACCTTTAGTCAGACTCAATAAGAAAAATACGGAGGGCTCAAATAAATAAAATAAAAAATGAAAGAGGAGAAGGTACAACCGACACCACAGAACTACAAAGGATTATAAGAGACTACTACGAACAATTATATGCCAACAAACTGGGCCTAGAAAACAATGAATAAACCTAGAAGAAATGGAGAAATCGATAGAAACATGTAATCTTCCAAACTTCACTAGGAAGAAACAGGAAATCTGAACAGACCAAGTATTAGGATAAAATTGAATAGGTAATCAAGAAACTCCCACTAAACCGAAGTCCAAATGGATTTACCAGTAAATTCTACCATCTATTAAGAAAGAGTTAGTATCTGTCTCAAACTATTTCCCAAAAAATAGAAGAGGAAGAAACACTTCCAAATTATTTCTATGAGGCCAGCATTACCCTGATATCAAAACTGACAAAAAAATTAAATTACCGGCCAATATCCCTGATGAACACGAACACAAATTCCTCAACAAAATATTATCAACCAAATTCAATAATACGTTAAAAGGATCATATAGCACAATCAAGTGGGATGTTGAAAGGATGGTTCAATATGAGCAAATCAATGTGTTCACTACATTAACAAAATGATAAAATCTCTCAACAAAGTGAGTACAGAAGGAACACAGCCCAGCATAATAAATACCATATATGACAAATCCACTATCATACTCAACAGTGAAAACCTGAAAGCTTTTCTTCTAAGATCAGGAACAAAGCAAAGATGCTCAATCCAATCACTTTTATTCAACACAGTACTGAAAATCTTAGCCCCAGTAATCAGACAAGCAAAAGAAATGAGGCATCTAAGTTGGTTACGAGGAAGTAAAACTTTCACCATTTGTCAACAAAATGATATAGAAAACTCTAAAGACACCATAAAAAAAACTATTAGAACAAACAAATTCAGTAAAGTTGCAGGGCACAAAATTAATACCCAGATATCTATTCCTAATAAATCTATACACTAATAACAAACCATCAGAAAGATAAATTAAGGGGCACCTGGGTGGCTCAGTGGGTTAAGTCTCTGCTTTCTGCTCAGGTCATGATCTCAGGGTCCTGGGATGAAGCCCCACAGGGAGCTTGCTTCCCCCTTTTTCTCTGCCTGCCTCTCTGTCTACTTGTGATCTCTCTCTCTCTCTCTCTCTCTCTTTCTCTGTGTCAAATAAATAAAATATTTTAAAAAAGAAAGATAAATTAAGAAAACAATCCCATTTATAATTCCATCAAAAAGAATGAAATACCTAGAGATAAAGGTAACTAAGGAGGTTAAAGACTTACAGTCCAAAAACTAGAAGACATGGATGAAAGAAATTGAAGAAAAGACAAATCAGTGGAAAGATACACTGTTCTCATGGACTGGAAGAATCAATATCGTTAAAATGTCCATACCACTTAAAGCAATCAACAGATTCAATGCAATCCCTATCAAAATACCAATGGTATATTCCACAGAACTAGAATAAATAAACCTAAAATTTGTATGAGCAAATTTTACAAAGCAATCTTGAGAAAGAACAAAACTCGAGGTATTAAGCTCCAGATCTCAAACTATGCTACAAACCTATACTCATCAAAACAGTATGGTACTGGCACTAAAACAGACACATAAATCAATGGAACAGAACGGAGCCCGGAAATAAACCCACATTTATATGGTTAATTAATCTAAAACAAAGGAGGCAAGAACACACAACAGGGGAAAGACGGTGTCTTCAATAAATGGTGCTGAAGAACGTGGACTCCTACATGCAAAAGAATGAAACTGGACCACTCTCTTACATCAGATACTAAGATAAACTCAATATGGATTAAAGACTTATATAAAAGACCTGAAAACATAAAGCTCATAAAACATAACACAAGCAGTAACTTCAATGGCACTGGTTTTAGTAATATTTTTTTGGATCTATCGTCACAGAGAAGGACAAAAATATACAAATCCAAAAATAAACAAATAGGGCTACATCAAACTAAAAAGATTTTTTCCACATCAAAGGAAACCATCAACAACATAAAAAGACAACCTACTAAACAAAATATTTGCTAATGATACATCTGATAAAGGACTAATATATAAATTATATAAAGAACTCATACAACATGACTGTAAAAAGCCCTACAACAATCCATTTTAAAAATGGGCAGAGGAGGGGCGCCTGGGTGGCTTAGTGGGTTAAGCCTCTGCCTTTGGCTCCGGTCATGATCCCAGGGTCCTGGGATGGAGCCCCGCATCGGGCTCTCTGCTTGGTGGGGAACCTGCTTCCCCCCGCCTCTCTGCCTGCTGCTCTGCCTACTTGTGATTTCTCTCTGTGTCAAATAAATAAATAAAATCTTAAAAAAAAAAAAATGAGCAGAGGAGCTGAACAGACATTTTCCAGAAAGACATACAGATGGCCAACAGACATGTGAAAAGATGCTCTACATCACTAACCATCAGGGAAAGGAAAATCACCACCACAAAGAGGTATCAGCCCACACCTGTCAGCATAGCTAGTATCAAACAGACAAGAAATAACAAATGTTGGCAAGGGTGTAGAGAAAACGAAACCCCCATGCACTGTTGGTGGGAATGACAATTGGTGCAACCACTATGGAAAATAGTATGGAGAACCCTCAAAAAATTAAAAATAGAATTATCATATGACCCAGCAATTCCACTACTGGGTATTGACCTAAAGGAAACAAAATGCTAATTTAAAAAGATAGATGTATATTGAAACATTACTCACAATGACCAAAATATGGAAGCAACCTGAGAGTCTTCAACAGATGAGTGGATAAAAAATATTTGGCATATTTATGAAATGGACTATCATTCCATCATAAAAAAGAATGAAATCTTGCATTTGCCACCACACAGACCTAGAGGTATGATATTATGCTAAGTGAAGTAAGTCAGACAGAGAAAGACAAACATTGTATGATTTCATTTACATGTGGAATCTAAAAACAACAACAACAAATAAAACAAAGTAGAAACCTATTCAAACATACTCATAAGTACAGAGGACAAATGAGTAGTTGCCAGAGGGGAGGAGTGGTGGGTGGACAAAGTAGGTGAAGGAGGCTAAGAGGTTCAAACTTCCAGTTATAAAATAAATAAGTCATAGGGATGTATACTACAGCACAGGGAGCAGTCGATAATATTGCAATAACCATGGAGGGTGACAGATGGTGAGTGGGCTTATCATGGGGACCGTTTCGTAATTATGTAGACATTGAATCACTATGTCGTACACCTGAAACTGATAATCATGTATGCCAAGTAACTTTAATTTAAACACAAAACAAAAAACACAGGATTCTAGTCCATTCTCTTCTCAGATGCCAATACCTCCATATCTTCACTGCCAAGAGTCACTTGTTTTAGATGCCTCTATTCCATTAAAAGATAAACTAATTTCTTTTATACAAACAGGTGTAATTGTGGGAAACAACCTCTCTATTATCAAGCATGATCTTCTTCTTTGCCATCTCTACCCTGTGTTTCTGTGGAGACTATAAAGAATTTGCCTAAACACTGGGCCATATGAGAATCTTTCAAATCCTGAAAGATATCATGTGATACCCTCATGAGATTGTTCCTACTGTAAAAGCTTTCTATTCTGGGCATTATATATTAAGAAAATTATACCAGAGACTTTCATAGGGCCTCAAAATCCAAATCCCTAATAGTGGAGACAGGTTACACAAACTATAGCCACATGAATAATATGCACTCACTAAAACAATAAGTAGGTTAATGAATTCTGAATATAATATACATATATAAAAAATAACAGTGGGAAAAAGTTCAGTAAGGGAGAAAAAACACACTATAACTATGTAAAAAGGGTCACTGTCTCAAATCAGAACTGAATTTGGAATGATAGAAATATGACTTCATGCTCACTGGGTTGGTTTTGTAAGAAATTGCTTTAATGTTTAACTATTAAATTCTGTATTCCCCTTTGATGCAAATCTATCTATTCATACCATCTAAACCATTGTTTCCAAAGAATCTAGGTTCTCTATACCATACATGTCATTTTGCAGTATTGAAATCACATGAAGGTTTTAGTAATATCGTAATAAGATGTAATTAATCATAACTTCCCCAAAAAAGTAACATAGAATTACTATATGACCCTGTAATTCCACTTCTAGGGATACACCTAAGAGAACTAAATACTTATTTTCAGGGGGTGGGGATTGGGCAAAATGAGTGAAAGGGAGAGGGAGATACAGGCCTCCTATTATGGAATGACTAAATCATGGAAATAAAGGAGCATAAAGAATACAGTCAATGATGTGTAATAGCCATGAAATGGGACAGGTGGTAGCTACACTTGTGGTGAATATAGAATAATGTATAAACTTGTCACGCTCCAAGTAGTATGCTTGAAACTACGGTACCATTGTGAGTCAACGATATGCAAATTTTAAAAAAATTATTTTCACACATACACACAAACAAGTATAGGAGTGTTCATAGCAGCAATATTCATAATCATCAAAAAGTGGGAACAACCCAAATGCCCATCAGCTGTTGAATGGATAAGCAGCACATAGTGGAATATCATCCTGCATAAAAGGGAATGAGGTATCATTACACGCTATGACTTGGATGAACCCAGAAATATTATGCTAAACGAAAGAAGTCGTAAGAGGCCATATCTCAGATTATGGTATGAGATGTCCACAATAGGCAAACCTAACAGAGACCAAAAGTAGATTAGTGGTTGGCATGGGGGAACAAGGACTGATTACTAATCGGCACTGGGTTTCTTTTGCGGGTGATAAAATGTTCTTAATTAGAGACTGGTGATGGTTGCAGAACATTGTAAATGCACTAACAAACACTGAATTGTATAAAATTACTGAAATGGTGAATTTCATGTTAATTAGGATTCTAGCTCATTAAAACTACATACAATCACAAAATACATATTTTATATATATAATAAAAATTTTATTTTATATATAATATATTATATATAATAAAAAATTTATATATATAAAATATGTGTATATATATATATATATACACACACACATATATATATATATGACATAATATACTGACCTCTATGAGTATTCAACACTAAATCTATTAGAGGATTCACAATACTATCCCTATTCATGGGTAAAACACACAAGGCCTGGTTCACTAAAGCAAATAGGAAAAACGGAAGAACTGAAACCAAGAATAACTCACTCCTATTATCCAATTGTTAATTTATTTACTGATGCTTAATTGGGCCAGAAACTGTGTTAGAGTGAATAAGACATGATCCTCACCTTCATAGGGCTCCTAGTCTAGCATGGGAGCTGGACATTAACCTATGACTCAAATAAATCTTAAACTTGTAACAAGGAGCCTAAGGTGAAATATTATGTTTGGTGATACAATATAACAGGCAAACCTGACTCAGAGGAGGAACTGGGCAACAACCACTCTGAGGAATTTCTCTCTAGTCTATAGCTAGAGATGAGTTTTAGCCTGGTCTGAGGCTAAGAGTCTATCCCCCAGATGTAACAGCAGTGCAAAAGTCCTGGGGCAGAAAAGAACTCACATTAGAGAAACACATGAAGGCTCGTTGTGACCAGAGGGTAGTAAATAAGAAAATGACTGTCACAGAATGAGGCTGGGGAAGTGAAGAGGGGTTGGTCTATCCAGGGCCTTATGGCCACTCTGAGCATTCTCACTTTGTATACTAGGTACGAAGGGAAACCACCCAGAGGACATCTGACTCCTGATTTCGGCTCAAGTCACGATCTCAAAGCTGTGAGATTGAGCCCTGTGTCAGGCTCTGCGCTCAGCACAGAGTCTGCTTGAGATGTTCTCTTCCTCTCCCTCTGTCAACCACCCTGCCCTTACACTCTCTCTCTAAAATAAGTAAATCTTTAAAAATAAAGACCAAAAAAAAGGGGGGGGGAAGCCACCCAAGAATTTCAGCGGACAAGTAACATGATCAGCTTGTGCCTTAAAAGCCTCCCCAGGCTCCCACTGTGCAGAAGGGGTTAGTTAGAGAAGAATGAAAAGAACGGTGACCAGTTAGTAGGCTAGCCCCGTAATGGCTCCGATAAGGGGATGAGGTGGAAAAAGAAGACATTTTCAAGGTCATTTTTGCAGTTTGGAAGTCATCACATATTCTATTTTACAACTAAAATTTAGTGACATGGGGGGTAAAAAAAGGCCTTCCAGAAAGATCAAAGCATAAAAAGTAGAGATTACTTAGCCAGGATTCTAGACACATTAGCTTCAGTCCAGTACCAAACCAAATCCTACAAAACATTTCAAGCTACATCCAGGAGTCCTGCAGTCTTTTTGTATAACTGAACCCACTTCTTGCCGCGTAATTTCTTTCTACCAAGCTTTCAGACTGGTTAAAAAAGAAATCCAGATAGAGAAGTAAAAACCCAAAAGTTCACTATGATGAGTGCAGGTAATGGTTGGTGTCCTCACTTTGACCCAACTACAGACTAGCTTATCCTCAGAACATTTCTTTTCTATAAAGGAACAATTCTGGGAGAGAAACACCCTGCTTAACATATGCTCAGTTAAAGGCTTCAGTTAAACACGCACACACACACACAGAAAGAAATATGTGCAAAGTATTCCAGATTATTCATGTGCATCTGTCTCAAACTGCACTCCAGAGACAGAAGCAGAACACAGAGGCTGTGATGGATATCATACAGCTTCTAAAGAGTAAATGAATGACTTTCATTGTAGTAGCAAAGCAACTGTACATTATACATGCATATATGCATGCACTTCTTTTCCTCTTAAAGTAAAAGCCTGTTATCCACATGGTAAATAATCACTTCAAACCCACAGTGGATCAGAAAAACAAAATTTGTGAATATCCTTATATCCTTATAGCCCAAGACATGAATCATAAAATCTAAGGCAAACTACCTATCCAGCTCCCCCAGAGCATACTGGAAACAAAACAGAAGGATGGATATAATCACGACTAATGATATACTTCGCAACATATACTCTGTAAGTAGCCGTGTTCTATTTTTCATTTATACTGTGAAAATTAGTTTTGCACCTAAAAATGCAAAATGAAAAGAGATGTTGTTTAGCCTCAAGCAATCACTTCATCATTTCCATCTTTATCACTCATAAGGTTTCAGCGTCTTTGAGGTTATAATGATACCTTACAATACATCGCATGGACGCAATTTGCAAGAGAACTGTTTCAAGCGCTCCTGGTCCTCCTTGACCAGAGTCACGTTAAGACACTACTCTTCTTTTTGTTTGTTTAAAATTATTTTTATTAACATGTAATGTATTATTTGCCCCAGGGGTACAGGTCTGTGAATCATCAGGCTTAACACATTTCACAGCACTCACCATAGCCCATACCCTCCCCGGTGTCCATCACCCAGCCACCGTATCCCTACCCCCCAGCCCCCCAGCAACCCTCAGTTTGTTTCCTGAGATTTAAGAGTCTCTTGTGGTTTGTTTCCCAAGATGCTACTCTTCTTTAAGAAGACTTCCTCACCCTTTATAGTTGAGCTCATTCTCATCCACCCTCTTCTCCATCCACTGTCTCTTGTATATATCTCTGTCCAGACTTACAACTGCCTCCTCTTCCAGACAAGGAGTAACCCTGAGGCTTCGAGATCCCAGAACCTAACAGAGCCTCACTCATGAAAGGTTCTCAAAGGCTTGTGAAATGATATGAATGAGTAAATTAATCTGATCCATCCAATCTCTGTATTTAATTTTTCCACCTGTGTTATCCTAAATATTAATAACCCTCGATCCAATGCCATTTCAGATGATTCTCCATTCCCCCCTCCCATTTTTTCCATTTCCTAATAGAAGAAGATTTCTGATTTGAGGTACTAAACTGCTTAGAGGGTGTTCACGAAAACCAATTATAAGAATAAGTAGAATATTGTTTGCTGCTTAGGTTTATACACATGGCTTTGTATAGAATTTGAACATAGACTAGAAAAGGCCTTCACTCCCCACATCATATTCTATGGTGTCATGTCACTCTATCACTTTTGCTGTTGACCTTCACATCAGGTATCATTTTTATAAAGGGCCCCCTTTATCATGACAAAGATGTCCTTGGCAAGGATGAAGGGAATCCGTGAGTTAAATCTGTCATTCCGGAATAAATTATTTAGCACCACTTCCATCCTGAAAGCTCTGAGCCGCCTACCTTGTGGTTTAGGGCACTCTCTTCTATGTTTACAATTTCCCAATAGTAAAGCAACAATTTAACTCCGTAGTGCAAAATCAATACAACTTAAATTAACTATTGGAACTGACACTATCTAGCAAACTAAAAGATTTATTCTTCCACTGACCTGAGATCATTATAAAGCTGCTTCTACAAAGAGGTACTTAAGAACCATTCTACAATTTAGGGATGAATTCTTACTGGACTTTTAACAAAGCGATGCCCTCCCTCTCCCCCCTTGCATGAAAAGAGTGGGATCCCTGGAGCCCCCTAAATTCTGACCACACAGACCCAGCTTTGACTCAACTCTATCAAGGGCCTAGATTTTGAACGTGAGATCATCCTGGAAACACAAGGAGCTATGGTGGCAGTAACGAGAGACAGCCAACTGGCTTGAAATACATTCTTTCACTAGTCTAGGGTTTTTGTTAGACACGAATGCTGATATAGTTTTCACTCTGAATTACATTAGTAGTGCAACTATGAGTGGGAAAGTTTGGTGCAGCCGTCAACGATTCAGTGTCATTATCTGGAATGGCCAGGCACCAGCCGCTTTTGTTGAGTGGCAAAAGCTGGTGCTGTTTTCAAACACACCGGTGGATGAATCTGAAAGCGGCACCCTTCTCAATGAACGAAAACTGGTGGAAACGGCAAGAAGATGGAAGGACCGAGAATAACGTTCACCCCACACCGAATATTGATCATCTGCTCTGTGTAAGGTCCATTGCAGCTGAGAGCCTGAGGATGTGAGCTATGTGGGTCTGAGTCCTTAGATTCAACAAGCTTCCGGAGTGCCCGATGCAGTCCACCTGCACGTAACTCCTTCCCTTGCACCTGTCATCAGGAAGGCTTTTTCTCTTTCAATTGCTGAGAGCAGCCAACAGAAAATTGGGGGCGGGGGGGGGGGGCAGTAAAGGAGTGGGGTGCAGCAACAGCAACCTAGTGCCAGACCAGAAGGGAGCGTTTATCAGCTTATCAGCAGCCTTATTACTCAACGGACAATTGGGGTTCCTTCCCATCCACCCTTATGTCCAATGCGCGCTCTCAAGGACAAGAGGTTAGATCCGGCAACAGCCAAAGCTAGGCCTGTGAGGCAGCCAGAGAAAGACCAGCCTCACAGCGAACCGGGAGATGCTCGAGCCCTGCCTCCTCCTCCCTGGCTCACGATGCCGGCCAGCGCCCCGCAGGGAAACCGGGCCTCCCGCCGGCTCAGCATCCCTCCTCCAGCTCCCGCTCTCCCTCTTCCGCCCGCGCCCGTGCCACCAACCTTGGGCGTGCGGATGTGCTCCATGGTGGGCCCGCGTCTGCAAGGTCCCGGGCAGGCGCGGCCTCACGCACCTGCGCGCGTCTGCAGCGCGGCGGGAGGGGACGCGGGGAGGGGGCTTCGCGCCCGGGAGCGGGCGGGCCACAGGGCTTGGCTCCGCCTCCAGGTGCGGCGGCGCCCGCGCGAGGCCGGCGTGCGGGCCCGGGGCGCCAGCGCGGCCCTAGAGCGCGCGCGCTCCCGTGTTCCTGCCACCTGCCCTGCGGGAGGCCGCCCGGCCCAGTCCTGGCTGGGGTCTCTGAGAGCCGCTGGCTCTTCTTTAAGAGGGGCAGCCAGCGTAATACTGTGACGCTGCGGTTCCCCAAGACACAATGGGGGCCTTGTGTTGGGTGTGGCCTCTTGGAGGATTGCTGGGGAGTACGCGCAGCTCCGCAGCGCCCATTGATGGGCTTCCTTCCAGAGCGTCCCAAGATAGGTAGGACTTCAGGGTGGTGCAGAAAAAGGCTGCCACTTGCACTCCGCATCCTGGACGGCCTAGGAGGCTATGTCTGTATGTTTGAGCGCATGAGCAGCTGGCACAGCATTTGGGATAAGGGTGACAATAATAGCAACAGTGTTAGAGCCTTAGGAGGTGTTTTATTAAGTCAGAAATCTCACATCAACCTGCCACTTCACTGTTGGAAGAGATGCCTTCCCTTAGCACCGTGTTGGGTGCTCATCTGCCATCTTCACTTAGCTCTAACTGAACCAGAAGGAAAAGATACAAAACATCCATGATATCTATTCATGATATTAAGAGTAGTTGTTGCTATAGTTAATACCTCGCTATGGGGGGAAAGCCTGAGAAGAAATGCCACCACCACCTCCCCCAACCTTTTTTCTTGCCACCTTAAGTGCACAACCTTCCATTATAACTAAAATTTCACAAGACTGTACATAGTTCTTAGAATAATATCCATTCAATTTTTTCCTAGCTTTTATTCATCTCTCTTTCTAATTGGATCGTAAATTTTTTAATTGTAGAGATTCTGTTTTTTTAGCTCTTGTTGTTAAAGTGCATGGTAGGCACAAGGCAGCTTTCTAAATAACTGTTTTATCAATAGGGTGTTACATTTATTTTAAAATTTGCAGATCTTTTTCACATATTTTGTAGCATTTCAACCTCCTACTGTCCTGGGAGACAATTAAAACAAGAGCAATATACTGATGTTTGCATTTGACAAAACTGATCCAGGATATAATTTCGACCTTAAGAACACCAGGAATAGAGTCAGGAGCATTCTCATCCCAATTCACTGGCCTCAGCCTCCTCATCTGCCTAAATGATCTTAAAGGGAGCTTCCATCTCCAAGTCCGTAAGTACTAGGAATCCTGTATTCGTGTTGGGGTTTGCATTCTGAATGGGATAATAATCTTGGAATTATGTGATTTCAGGGTTCTTCTATCCCTCTACTGGTATGGAAATCAAGAATTTACCTGGTGAGTAATTTTTGCATACCACTGACCTTCATATTAGCATATTTTTTTAAGTACTCACAACACTAATTGGTACGTGAAAAGACATAAATCTGAACTATATACATGGTCTAATTTTAAGAAAAATTTTCCAGATTAGTTCAAAAATCCATATTCTATTATCATATCTATAAAATCAGCATTAGGTTAAAATGAGTCAAAAATTACATTCATATTACTGGGGTAAATTAGCATAGAACAAGCTATGTTGATAATAAATTTATAAATTTGTATTTTTAAAAATTTACAAATAAAATAACAGGGAAAGTAATCTCTATAAGTAGACATTTTAGTCTGCTCTAACACTTCTCGGAAGAACCCAACCTCCCCAATTTGTCCTCAGCCCCAGTGAGTAAGTATTCAGATTATTAGATCACAAACTGTGTTGACCCTTGCCAGCCACTCAGCACTTTCTTCTTACACTGCCTCTTATCTCCAAGTTTCACTGCTTCTCTGAACCACCACTCCATGCAGCAGAAGAGATTGAACAAAGCAGCAAGGGTTAGAGGGCAGTGACTTGAGGGAATGTAGAGTACATCATTGAAATGCTAACTATGCTGCTTCTAAGTAGGGCAAAAAAAAGAAACTAGCCACTCATTTATTTAAGAAACATTGACATGAATTGCACTAACATGGATGGAGTTAGAGTATTATGTTAAGTGAAATCAGTCAATCAAAGAAAGACAAATACCATATGATTTCACTCATATGTAGAATTAAAAAAACAAAACAGTGAGGAAAGGGGGAGAAAAGAGAGAGACAAACCAAGGAACAGCCTCTTGACTATAGCAACCGGATAGAGACCCATCTCCCCACCCACCTCCCCTCTGGTAACCACCGCTTTGTTCTCTATAGTCTGTGAGACCGGATAAACACCGAGTGTTGTATGGAAGTGTTGAATCCCTACATTGTACACTTGAAACTAATATAACACTATGTTAAACTAACTGGAATTAAAAACTTCAAAAAAACCCATTAACACTAATTAACTAATGGTCATACGCAAGTTGCTGTAGCAGATGCTGGGAGACTGAAAGGAGATTTAGGGAGAAGGATTCCAAGTTCAATGATAGTGATGCAGACAACACCAAGGAAATGAAAAGTAGACCGACAAAGATGGCAACAGAGCATGTGGAAATGCCAAAAGGGCTTAGGGAGATTGATTCACTTCCCGCATTTTCCATATTAAGTATACAGAAAATAATGGGTATCATAGACTTAGGTCTTGAGGTTTGATTTTTGGTGTGTCTAGAACAAACCATGGGAAATTTGGTGAATGCTGCATCTGTGGGTCTTCAAGAAGCAGAAACCTCTCCATGTGGCCCCAGAACCAAGAAGTGAGAAAGGGAGAAAAATGTTACTCTTAAAACCCTATGTAATTACAGATGGATGAACACCTAGATTTGTACTACATCAGCCTTTGTCCAATGGGTTGACCAATGGCGATTTTTCTCCAGTGTCTGTGAGTCCTTGATGGAAAATAAGTAGTAGAACAGAACTCTGGTCATCATCAAGCAAAATATCAGACAGTAGGGTTAAGATCTAGTGCCCTGCATATTCATCGGTCTACTTCTCCCCTTGCTAAGGCACAATATAGTTATCCTCATTTTATCATTAGTGTCTCATTTTTCAGGGGCTTTTACCTCGTAAAAATGGGAGATATGACTGTATGCATCATTATTTAATTTTCCTCTTCTTCATGGGGACACAGGAGATTGTACTTTTCAACCCTGTTACTGTTGGTTGGGTCCATGTGGCTATTTCTGTCCAGTGGGTTGTGAGAAGTAACATGTATCATTTTGCCAGAGAGGTCTTTCAGCTTCCTCTGTCCTGTCTTTTTTTTTTTTTTTTTAAGCTTTATTTATTCTAGAGAGCTAGAGCATGTACAAGTAGGGGGAGGGGCCGAGGGAAAAGGACAGAGAGAATCTCAAGCAGACTCCCCACTGAGCATGGAGCCCCATGTAGGGTTCAAACCCATGACCCTGAGATCCTGACCTGAGCTGAAATCTAAAGGTGGACACTTAACCAACTGAGCCTCCCAGATGCCCCTTCTTCCCTGTCTTGATATTTGGGGATCACATCTCAAGATTATAGAGAAAATTATGATGGAAAATATACTCTAAATATAGGGTGTGACTGAGACCCGAAGCTATTCAGCATTAGATTGAAATGAAGAGACTGTTTGCCCAAGGCATTACTCGGAAAGCAGTTTCTCTCAAGAGCCACAGCCAATACTTTTGAGTGAAAAGAACACGTTTTTTTGTGGTCACGGTTGTTGCATGAAGCCTCGGAGATTTAAACATTTATGTTTTGTACCTAGACTAGCCTATCCTGACATTACAGAGAGAGTCAGCATAATAACCTGTCTCTACCTTCTGTGTTGCTGAGATTTTTAAAGGGGGTTGAAAATGTCCTTAAAGAGCTCTGAAGACATACGTCAGATGCCAAGACCTAAAGTACGCTATGATATATTACTAAACTTCTGGGGAACATCTTCAGAAATCTTTATCACATAGATATTCTAATTGTAAATAATATGGCTATAGGAATTTCTAAACAAAAACTTGATATTAACTGGGAACTTTCCCAAAATCTTGTGATCTTCAGTGGCCTGAGGAGATTTGGCTACTTATCAAATACTTGCAAGACTTTTTTTTTTTTTCCAGAATACTTACATTTCTCCTGAGGCAACTAAAACTTCTGATTTGACAGTGAAAACCAAAATAATGTTTCCTTGGGGGATAGTACTGTTAATGATTACAAACTCAATGCAGTTCTCTTCAGCACTATCAGACCTCCATGGTCCGTGTCATGTGTGGAGGAGGGCATAGTCTCAGAGATATTAGATACCCAGTGTAACAGAAACAGAGCTGTAGTGGGGGTTTTACCTGCAGAAAAAAACATAGCGTCCTCCCCTTCCAGATTTTGATCCACTGGATGATGCAAACTATCGACGCCTTCTTTGGCCTCGCCCTGTGCCAGGTAAAGAGAGTGAGTGCCCTGTGGATGGCAGGCAGCTCTGCCCTTTCTCTAGGAACTAAGAAGGAAACTGGAGAGCTCATAAAAACGGCACCTACTCTGTGAACAGGCAAGGTTTTAAAATAGTCTCTTACATTTTCTTCTCCTTCCAAGAAGGCACATGGCTCAAATCCAAGTCTGTCCTCAGACCACTTAGGACTGTGTATTGCCTTTCCACGGACATCCCTTGGACTGTCACTTTGATGCGAATAATTCCCATATCAGTATTTTTAAACCTCAATTCTCTCTCTGCCTCATGTATTACGTTTCTACGCATTCACAGAGTGCCTCCCCCCAGAGGTTTCACCAATGCCACAAACTAGATGTGGTTGAGAACATGGGCTCTCGAGGTGGACAGGCCTATTTTCCTATCGCAGCTCTGGCCTGTATAGGCTGTGTGACCTTAAGTCAGTTTTCTAAACATTCTGGGCCTTAGGCTTCTCAGCTGTAAGATGGGCATAATAATAAAACCTGTGTTACTTTGTGTCTCAGGCTAAGGAATAGATCTCTCTCTCTCTCTCTATGGATGTTTATTGTATCTACTATATCTTTATATGCCTTAAATGGTTCAAAATTTTAAAAAATCAATTGCAAAAAAAATAGTAGATAATTAACCTCCTTCTCAGGATGGATGTGACAATTCAATGAGATTGGGCACATATTTTGCAACAAATACTTTTCAAGGGCTCACCTTGTGCCAAGAACTGGGGATAAAAATATGAACCAAAGCAGTTAGAGCCCCTGCCCTCAAGATGCTTCAGCTTAATAATACCAGCTACTTTATTATTTTCTACCTAATACCAGACCCACCTCTTGACCTCAGAATTTCTTGTGTTGGTCCCAATCACTCAAGCTCAAAATCTCGGGGTTGTTTTGGCTTATGCCTGTCTCTGGCCCCCATGTGCAGACCGAAGGAGAGTGCCTCCCCTACAGGCACTTCTTCAGTGGATCCCTCCACCGTTCTTGAATCTCTAGTCATGACTCTAATTCAGGTCTCACTGCTTTGTCCTGGCTGGAATGGTAGGCTCTGCTGCCAGATTCCTCTTTGTAAAAAGCCACTTCAGTCATGGCCCTCTTCAGCTGACAAGCCTTCAAGGAGTTCCCGGCTGCCTTCTGAATTCAACACCATTCCCTTATTCCGTCATTTCAGGCCTGCCACATCGTGGGGGCCATCCAGCTGGTTTGCGTGGTAGTGGAAACACATCCACCGCGATGGCCTTTGACCCCAGCAGATATAGATGTGATCAAGGCATCTGCAACAGCAGATGGGGGTTCGTGCAGAGCCTCTGCAAGCTGCAGTTGAGGAACCACATGTGGTCCCTTGCATGGCCCACCACAGTGCCTTTGTGCTCATTTTAAAAAGTTTCATTTATTTTTAAATCTGGTAAAATATACATAACTCAAAATTTACAATCTTAACCGTTTTTAAGTGTACAGTTTAGTGGCATTAAGTGCATTCATATTGCTGTACAATCATCACTACTAACCATTTCTAGAACTCTTTATCTGTGAAACTAAAACCCCATACCCATAAAACAGTAACTTCCTGTCCAGCCCCCAGGCCTCCAGCCACAAAGGGTGGAGGGGAGGGCACTTGTTCCAGTGGGCAGAGCTCTGTGCAGTTTTCCTGGGAACTTCATATGCCTCAAAGGATAGATGGCTAGGTGTACAGATCTATGCCAGTTTAAGGCCTGTGACCACCAATTTGCTCAAATGTCAGGAACTTGAAAAAAAAAATGAAGACTGGCAATGAGAACTAAGGAAATATTTATGGACTGATGTCTCCAAATGAGCCCAAACTATGAAAATATTACTGTTCTATATAAATAGTATAGGACATCTGATTCAGTGACACTGTGACATTGTCAATAATTATATGGACAGGTTGATCCACTTCATTTGTTGTCAGTCATTCAAGACCTTCCCAACCTTGGCAGAGCCCACTGTACAGACTCCTGTATGAGTGACCATCATATACAGTCATCAAGGTTGTATATGAATTCCGCAGCGTGGCCTTCCCTCACTGATTCTGATGTGAGTACCACCACCGCTGGGTGCCCAGTCTGCTCACAGGGAGACCGAGGCTCAACCCCTCCCTTCTGTCACCCTGTGCGACACCATCCCTATTGGCACAGCCTGCCAGTTTAAAGTTGTCGTAGGTTGATTATAGTGAACCCCTCCCCCTACGGAAGGAGCAGGTATTATTTCCTCAATAGAATAAATTTAGTTTAAATATGAATTCGTCTTTCCTCCCCATAATACCTCTGTCAGCACCTTATCATTGGGCTTACTTCATGCTTACTCACTCTCACAGTATCCCGCAAATTATCCCTTTGCACCAAAAAAAAAAAAAAAAAGTGTTACGCAAAAATAAGAAATGGGTGAAAGTCCATAGGATTCATTGGTCTTGTCATAAATGCATTTACTCAGAAGCTGTTAGTCTCATAAATTCATAGGATGACCTATTAAAGACTCTGTTATGACACCAACTAAGAGGTAAATTCCTCCAAATAGTGGGGGGATGTCCTAGAAGATGGAGTGTATGCTCTGAATGAATTTCCAGTATTATAGTCTGTTTCCCATAGGTAGACGATATGAGTTCAGGAAACCGGGGGTGGAAATGGGAATAGCACCTCTTATTATGAAACCTCTTCAAGCACTTACTTTTGTTGCTCCCTGACTCTAAATGCTTCCACTGGGGGGCACAACAATGGTTTTATTGAACTGGAAATTGAGATTGCTGTGATGCTTCTCATGCCATTAAACCAAGAGCAAACCAAAAAAGAGAGATGTCATCAGCCGTGGAGATTGGTCCAAAGTATCCAGAGGGAAACAGGGTTGCTGTGATGGGGGGATATGCTTTTCATTTTTACCCCATTTTCAGTTGTACACTCAGTTGGGTACCTTTGCGGGGTAGGTTGGTACTCAGCCTGCATCATAGGCTTCCCCAATTCTTCAGACATTAGCAAATATCTGTCCAAAGTTCAAGTTTTTATAAATTCAGGAAGCTCTTCAGCTCTTATGGAAAAAATCATATTCCAATGGACCCCCCATGGGACCGGATTTGCCTCACCTAACAGTCCTGAAACATCTGGGCCCCAGTTCCAGTCCAGCCGGAATTCCTGGTCACGTTTTGATTAGTGAAACATTAGAAACAACAAATAACAAGAATATATAGAATTATTACATAAAATGTTGTGTGGCTATATATTAAATACTGTATGAGTTTTAAATTTTTTTTTCAAAGAATACTTAATGATAGGAAAATGCTTCTGGCAAAATTTTAAGCCCAGAAACCAGCTAAAAAACTATATATACAGTATGATATGAGTTGTGCTTCAAAATCCATGTGTGCCTGTGTGTGTATGTGTGAAAGTAAAGAGAAAGAAAATGGAAAAAAGAAAAATACAGATATAGCAGTTCCATCTGGGTAGTGGGTTTGTGGGTGATCCTAATTTTTAAAAAATATTTTATAAAACTGTTGCAGCCACTATGGAGAACTGTTTGGAGGTTCTTCAAAAAGTTAAAAATAGGGGCACCTGGGTGGCTCAGTGGGTTAAAGCCTCTGCCTTTGGCTCAGGTCATGATCTCAGGGTCCTGAAATCGAGCCCCGCATTGGGCTCTCTGCTCAGTGGGGAGCCTGCTTCCCTCCTCTCTCTGCCTGCCTCTCTGCCTACTTGTGATTTCTCTCTGTCAAATAGATAAATAAATTCTTTAAAAAAAAAAAAAAGTTAAAAATAGAGCTACCCCACAATCCAGCAAATGCACTATTAGGTATTTACACAAAGGCTACAAAAATATAGATTCTAAGGGATTCATGCATGCTGATGTTTATAGCAGTGTTATCAGCAATAGCTAAACTATGGAGGGAGCCCAAATGTCTACCAACTGATGAATGGGTAAAGAGGTGGCGCGCATGTGTATATTACATATAATGAAATATTGCTCAACCAACAAAAAATGGAAATCTTGCTACTTGCAATGAGTGGATGCAGCTAGACTGTATAATGCGAAGTGAAATAAGTCAGAGAAAGAAAAATACCATATGATCTCACTCATATGTGGAATTTAAGAAAGAAAACAGATGAGCATATGGGAAGGCATGGGGAGAAAGGAGAGAGGAAACAAGCCATAAGAGACTCTTAACGATAGAGAACAGACTAAGGGTTGATGCAGGGAGATGGTTGGGGGGTGGGCTAGGTGGGTGATGGATATTAAGGAAGGCGCTTGTTGTGATGAGCACTAGGTGTTGTCTGTAAGTGATGAATCACTGAATTCTACTCCTGAAACCAATATCCCACTGTATGTTAACTAAAATTTAAATTTTAAAAAATATTTTACAAATATTCATGTGCATATTTTCACAACCGTAAAGAACATGATTTTTAAAAGGCCATTTCAAGTCAATAATCAATAATTGTGACATAGTGTTGTGACTCAAAGCAAATATTTTTGTAGAGAGTAAGCTCTATTTTGTGTTTTCTTTTTTTTTTAAACAAAACATAAGTTGGATATTAAGGAGTTGAGAGAACTTCTAAGTTCCTAAAATTTCAATTCAAAAATAATCTTTCTGAAAAGTAATCCTTTTTTCCAGATAAAAGCAGGCTTATTCTCCATGAGGAAACAATAAAAGCAAAGATCCCAAATGTAAAACAATAGCTGGAAAAAGAGAAGAGGAGGGTACTCCCTCTTGAGTTGTCAGGATCTTGGCAGTGTGTTTTTACAACCAAAAAGAAAAAAAAAGAAAAAAAATTTTCTATGAAGTACATTCAAGTTTGTGGGAATGTTCTGTGGTGCTTTAAAGCCAAGGTTCTGTAAAAATGACTTAATTCATCTCTAACTTTTAGTAAAAATCTGAAATGTACCTTTGATGTTTGGGCCATGGGATTTACATAATTAATACAACTGACCTTAATCTCCCTCTTCTTTTTATTTAGCTACAGATGCTAAATACTGGCAAAATGTGTATGAACTGGGAACTTAAAACCAGGCCCACTCAAGATTGTTAATAAACAAATGTAAGAGTTGTTCTTGGGCTGCCTTACGGTTTCTTGTGGAGATGATGAGTAATTTTGAATGATGGCTCTACAAGGAAATTCTTCTCTTCTTTGGCAGAGAGAACTTTTTTGTAAACAAAAGCAGTGGGTTTGTTTAAAATGATGAACTAACAAGATTTTGATCTGTACCTGCCTTGCTGAGAACCATCTATGTTCCCATTTAGATCTGGCAGTCATTAGAGACTTCCTCGCCAGAACAGCTCGAACATAGCACAGGATGGGAATCCCATTATTTTCAGGCAGAACCACAGATCAAGTTTATTTTCAGTGTTTTGTCCGTGGATCATTCTACCATCTTGCAGGGAGTCTCCTTGGATAGTCGCTGATTGATAAATGAATTCTAGTCCAGAAGTCATCTGGTAAGTAGACTGGGTAGTACTGAGTCTTCACAAATAATGACTAAATTTCTGGGCCATCCCTTAGAAGGTGATCCCAACAATGGTACTAATTATGTGTACACTGTATTGAGCTTCTATTTCTAACACGATGTCTGCATCTAACATGATGTCTACTTCATGGCTTGACCATGCAGTTTAGAAACAGGCCTCCCTTAGAAGCAGAAGGGGGCACCTCACAAGCCAGGAATAGTAGTGCCGGCGGCCTTCAGTGAGAGGGGTGTCAACACAAGTCACTTCTCGTGAGGACCAGTATCTCAATTCTTTCTCATTTAGCTTGCTAGGTTAAAGAATATCTGGAGAGCCCATGGTCTTGCAGGCTATGAAACAATATTCTAAAAGGATGTAAGGTTACATATATATAACCATGTATGTGACTATTTTTGCAGTCATATGTAGAATATTTCAACCCGATAAAGTGTCAGTAAAAGATCCACTTCGTAGCTTCAGTTCATCCATACCTAAATTTTATGGTAATATTTTTTTAAGATTTTATTTATTTATTTGACAGACAGAGATCACAAGCAGGCAGAGAGGCAGGCAGAGAGAGAGGAGGGGAAGCGGGCTCCCTGCTGAGCAGAGAGCCCGATGCAGGCTCAATCCCAGGACTCTGGGCTTTAACCCACTGAGCCCCCCAGGTGCCCCAGAATTTTATGGTAATATTAATGAGCATTTGTTCATTCATTTTGGTCTTGGGAACAGTAAGCAGAGAATTTATAGAGGGAGATGTTTGAATAGAGATAGTTCTATTATTTTTTTTTTAAGTTGAGAAAAACTGATCTTAATCTATTTTAACCCACAATATCCTGGTCCAGCTTTGAAAGCATTGCTTAAACGCTAAAAGTTTTGAATTAAAGAATACAAGAAAGAAGGGAGGGGTGGGGATGTCTAAACAATGACTCCCCGTGACCTTCTATTTAGTGACCCATCTTTGTATGTCCACTATCCCTGAAAACCAAAGCAGGACAATAGACTCACAAGAAACTAAAAATAGAGCTCCCATCACTACAAAGCCTAAAAATATTACAAAATGTGGGGTGCCTAGGTGGCTCGGTCAGTTAAGCAATCCAACTCTTGGTTTTGGCTCAGGTTGTGACCTCAGGGTCATGAGATAGAGCCCCACGTGGGGCTCCTTGCTCTGCGGGGAGTCTGCTTGGGATTCTTTCTCTCCCTTTCCCTCTCCCCCTCCCCACACTTGCATGCACAAGCATGCTCTCTCCCTCTCTCTCAAATAAATAAAAAATACATTAAAAAATTTAAAAATTCCCTGTCGTGCTATAAATTGATATTTGTCTCTTTAAGGAGACATAATGCATACCCAAAACACAAAAAAATAGGGCAAATACATAGAGACAAAAGAAGACTTTTCTAAAGTAATTTTATATCTCAGTTCTCTTAGGTAAGTTACCTGAGGTGGCATTGACATGAAACAAAACATTTGTTTTAATGTTAGGAGGAGAAGCCAGCTAGAAAACAAACTGCCTAGGATCTAGCAGGAGAATGTGACAGTGTTCACTGACTGCATTAAAATATTTATTGCGTGAAAACTGGACACCTGAAGCCTTTGGGCTTTGGAAGAGGAAGCTGCCATAAGCCACAGGGCCAACAGCAGCTCTGGGAACTTCCCTGAGCCTCTGGATCCCTGCAGTGTTTTCTATGTTAATTCCTGATCCTTAAGTTTAAAGATTTTCCCATTGCCACCATTAGTACACTTCAACTATCAGTCGTGAACTTCAATAATCTATTTCTAGCATTTTGTACATTTTGAAAAACTTTCCCTCATAATTTTGACAGACTTTGTTCAAAAATACTTGTTTATAACTAAAGGTAAACACCTATCATGACTAATTATTTACATCTGCTACAGTTGCCATGTCACTGGCGTCCTATTACTAATTATTTATAATAATGGCAAGATGTAATAAAAAAAAAAAGCAGCTTAGCTTAAAGTAGTGTGTTGACTGCCCAGTACTTCATGAGACACCTTTGAATGTGTGTTCATCCTCTCATAAGTAGAAGTTCAGAGTCTGAAAATTGGGGTCATCATTATGGACTAGATAAAAGTGCACAGTGTTTTAAAGTCATTAGGTTATTTGTTAGTCAAGGTATTACCTTTACTCCTTTACCTCATCCTTCAAGCAACACCTTTTCTGAAAAAAAAATTAATATCAAATGACTAGAATACAATGGAGAGTGAAAAACCTTTTGATAGAAATTTATCTCTATAAATAGAAGCTATAAAAATACACACACACACACACACACACACACACACACAGTGTTCATTGTGCCAAAAAGGGTCATTTCCTACAAACCAGATTGTAGCTAAGTATGCACAGCACCGCTGAGATGAATACTTTTCTCAAGTTTTCTCTCCCATGACATAATGAGAGATACTACCCAGGAAAATGGCTTTATTTTCATCTTTTTCAGCTTAGAAAAAAATGATGAACTTTCATTTACCATTAGAAACTCTAAACCCAAAGCTCATAGTGAGTGCTTTGTGTTAATTCTTTTTGCTTAATTTAGTTTTGCTTCATTTCACTGTGTTGAGAGGCATGCTACATTTTTCATTAATGGTATTTTGGGTGGGGCAATTAATTCGGAGTGCAAAACTGACCCACAAATTGCAGGGTATGTATTGTCCTTGATCTCTGGACACCAAATGCCAGTGGAATCCCCCTTGGGACAAGCAAAAATAGTCCCTCCCGTAAGCCATCCTCAAATGCCCCCTGGTTCCAAAGGCCCATCCAGGTTAAGAACCGCAGTAGGGAATCCACACTTACTTTCACAGATGTCAGCTAAAGTTGAAGGGGAAGAACATGGAATTGGTGATAGACAAAGTAGAAAAGTAATAAGACTAACAACTACTATTAATTGAATACTTTCTGCATGCCAGAGTTCATAACAGACTATAAGGAGAGGAAGAAACAAAACTTAAACATTAAACAACTAATTCAAATCACAGAAGCGTCAAGGTGGTGCCAAAATCTGAACTCATGATTATCTTACCCCATATCTTAAGCTCCTGTTCAGCAAACCAGCTAGCTTACTCTTTTAAGTTCATTAAACTAAGTCAACTTACCTTCAGACAGCTCCATCAGTTTGACCAAAAACCAGATTTTGTGCAAAGCTAATACACTCATTTATACATCTACACAGTATACCTTGAGCGAAGCTGGTTTTTCTCAGCCTGAGCCACAGACTTCTTTTTAATAATTAGGTAGAGTTTATACAGTTCGTAGGTAGATATGGATGGCAATACCTCTGAAAATTCTTACTAAATCCTCAAAATTTATATTGAGACTAGTTGAATTCATCATCTATAAAGTAACAAGAGTATAACCAAGAAGTCTCTGAGTCTTTCTAGCCTATGGATTTGTCTTCCACTGGCTTATTGTCTCCACTTGCTCAGACAGAAATTCCTGTCTCCAGAAATGTTCCCGTCAGGCATGTGAAGGCATTCCTAAAGGCTTGCTCAGATATGCCCAGGAACACCTGTTCTCCTCAAGCTGGTCTCCAGTCTCTGTCATGAAAACCCCAGCTGGGGGCACCTCATCCATTTCCACTGAAGTCTTCAATGAGGGGGTGAACATCCATGCCAAGAGAGTTGTTTTCTGACACCTCCAGGCTGACTGTTTTGACCTCTCAGAGCCATACTGGATTTCCCACAGAGGTAGGGACGATACTTTTCTTCTCAACTCTGGGCCACATTTTCCTGAGCCACAAAGTGCCTCTGCTTGAGCCCAGAGTCCACAGTATTTCTCATGAAGTTTCTTTAGTTTGGGCCTCACCCAGTTTTACATTGGTGCTCAAACCTGATGGGGAGCAAACACTATTACGGCAGTTATGCTTCCCACTGTCCTTGTCTCTAAAGAAGATATAAGCGAAACTCCTAATTTTGGCAGTTAATTGTATGTGTCAACTTAACTAGGCTAAGGTGCCCAGTTGTTTGGTGAAAAATCAGTCTCAATGTTGCTGTGAAGGTAATTTTGACATGTGATTAACATTTACATAAGTAGGGTTTTTTTTTTTTTAAAGATTTTATTTATTTATTTGACAGAGAGAAATCACAAGTAGATGGAGAGGCAGGCAGAGAGAGAGGAGGAAGCAGGCTCCCTGCTGAGCAGAGAGCCCGATGCGGGACTCGATCCCAGGACCATGAGATCATGACCTGAGCCGAAGGCAGCAGCCCAACCCACTGAGCCACCCAGGCGCCCCTTAGTAGGTTTTGATTAAAGCAGATTATTCTCTGTAATGTGGGTGGGCCTCATCCAATCATTTGAAGGCCTTGGGAGAAAAGACAGGGATCCCTGAAGAGGAAGGAATTCTGCCTCCAGACTTTGCAATCAAGAATTTGCAATCAGACTTTGCAATCAAGCAACATTTACTCCTGCTGGAATTTACCATCTCAAGCTCTGACAATTACATGAGCCAATTCCTCAAAACAAATCTATCTAGATCTAGACATAAATATAAAGAGTAGGTAGGTATAGATATAGACAGAGATTTATGGATGTAGAATAGATATATAGAATATATATAGGATAACAGGATAATACAATTATATATATATATACACACACATATGTATATAGGATATATATACTATATGTATTTACTATAATCTTATATATGTTATATATAACATATCATATAATATAATCTATCTCCTAATATATTATATATATTATAATATATATTATATATCTCCTATTGGTCATATAAAATATATATATATATATTATATATATATATAAAATATATTTCCTATTGGTTCTATTTCTCAGGAGAACCCTGACTAATAAAATACACTTATCACATCCTCTTTCAGACAGTCTAAAAGTACTCAATTGTAGCGACTCATATAAACAGATGCTCAGAGACACAACCTGCTTGCAAGGTCAGCAACCAGACACTGATCGATTACCCTTCTGAGGTCCTCTGGAACACCACTTTTTATTGTCAGTAATGATTTATACAAGATAGAAGGTGGGTTAGAAGATCAGTCTCAGTTTCTCTCACTTAGGACTTGAACAAGTGTTGCTGAGGGAACGCCCACCGTGCCGGTCTCGTCTCGTGCTCCTTCCTTAGATAGTTGGCACCAGGACGTCGGCTTCAACAACATTCCCACCACCACAGTTTCTACTTCTACCACTACTACTACCATTAGCTAACATCCAATGACCATTTCTTCTTTAACCCAGATGTCAGCTGCATTATACTCACTCTGTGAGATAAAATTGGCTTGAATCCACAGTCAATACCTCATGAAAATCCAAAGTTATGCAGATTTTTAGATGAGAAGGAAAGTCAACGCAGGCTCTGGGGTCCTGTTGCCTTTCTTCCATGGTGTGTCCTCTTAGACTTACTCAGCTTTTTTCTCTATGTCTACCTAAAACAACCAGACCAGTATTATGTATAATGCTGATCCATTTTTAAGGATTTTTGCAGTTGCTTAAAGTCACAGCACTCAATAGTACTATCAATCTGAAAGAGCACATTAGTGTAGTGGATAATACTTGAAATATTAATTGAAGTTCCCTCTCCCTACATTTTCTTTTATCATTATCTTTCCTTTACGACTCAAGTGAATTATAACATGTTTCATTTACACTTAAGAAGTCTAGTATGAACTAGAACCAAAAAGCCTTTGAGTAGCAGAAGACTGAGCTGAGAGCCACAAACCTGGAAAAAAAAAAAATCTTTTGAGTTTAAAATTTAGCTTTAATTATCAAGAGTCAAAGCCAGAAGGAAGAAGACACCAGGTTTATCCTCAAACAATAAGCAAGGAAAAGAAGGATGAAGAGCCCATTTCCAGCCACACAAGAAGAGGATAAAAGACTTTTCTTGGCTGGGGGAACAGAATTCAAAGAGGAGAGAAAGCAAGAGAGGGAGTTTGTGTCTAGCCCTACTCCTGACCCGGGCTGAGTCCAGGTAGGGAAGGCAACTGGAAATCCAAAGCAGGAAAGGACCTAGGCCTTTGTTCTTAGTGCCTCACCTGGGAAAGCTGCAGGCTTTCTCAGCATCCATCCTGGCATCAGGAAAATCTGAGAGCTGTGCCCAGACATGTGGTCTAAGGCAACCTCGTGCATCCTGATGGTGATAGGGGAAGAGCAGCAGAAAGTTACTGTGGCCCTGACAGGGTGATGGAGATGGTACCCAGGTCAGTGGACCTGGAGGGAACTGGAATCTATGCCCTAGTGACCAGGACCAAGAGTGACCTGCAATGAACAGATAATCAGAAGGGTTATCAGGAGGACAGGGCTTCTTTTGGGACATTGGGATACCACGCATTGAGACGCTGGTGGGATAAGCTGCAGCTCAGCAGCTGCATGAAATGGACCCAGGATGACTGAGTACCTAGCACCCTCTTCCCCTGACCGGGATGATAGTTAAATTCCCTTCTTTCTGGGACCTATGTCACCTGCTGGGCAGAAAGGAGGAGAGCGTTGAGGGACAATGAGAATGATTGAGAAGGTAATAGTCATAATCCACAGAGTTTCACACCCTGAGGATCTGAGCTAACCTTGAATCAAGATTACTCTTGTCACCACCCTTTACATTTAGTTTAATATTAGAGAAATGAAGAAAGATACAATTTTGCTTACCTGTTCAATATATGGGGAAGGTCTATAAATTTTTCATTTAAAATATCTGTCCTTTCTGCTGTTGAAGCACTGCTGCACTCAACATGGGAGGTTTCTCACCGGCCCTTCAACCAGTCCTCTTTCTCTTGGGTTTTCTCCACTAGCACATACTTCTCCGTGCCTTTCCTGCCATGATTGCCTTGCGAATGTCAAACTCTGTTTCTGTAATCTGCAAAGCAATTCAGCACTCCCCAGCTCTGATTCTAACCACATACCAACCAGTTAGATCTTCAGCAGCTCGAAGCACCTTTCCATGGAACAGAATCTGACCTTTGAAGTCACTTCGGGTAGGTGTGGCATCTTTCTCCTTTTACATCTATGTACCCGTTGTGTTTTGTACTTCGCCTTACACTAATGCATATAAGAAAACTGATAGAGGCTCAGAAAGAAAATGAAAAGAGGCATAGATCAGAAATTTTGCAGGTAGTACTCAGACCCCAGGCTCCCTAACCCCAAATCATGTACTAATAGACACTGTCTTGCAAAAATTCCTAGTTTTGCTTGTGGACTTGCATGATGTCCTTGAAAGTTACATCTTGATCATTCTTTTCTTTTGAGGGTTTGGATTCCTTCCAATCTACTTCTCTGGGTTTACTGGTTAATAAAATGGCTGATGGCTGATGGCTCTGTCTCTCCAACTCAAGACCTCATTATCTGCCTTCTCACTTTGGCAAGTTGCTCGGTAGTACCATCATCAGACGCTCTGCCTTCTGAGGCCCGAGGGAATCTTTTAAATCCCCTTTGATGAGAATAGTCATTTCCTGCCCCGAGTTTCAACTGAAATTTGATCATGAACATTTCCTGTATATCTCTTGGGAAACAGTAGCTAATGGGTGGTATTATTGCTCAATCCCTTTATGTCTCCTTTGTGGACTACCAGGGTCAGGCAGAGCAGTGTTCCTGTCACCTCCTTTGGGGAAAATGACTCCAAAGGGGAATTGATTTACACTAGTTCCCAACCACTGTTCTCACAAAATGGAGTGGGAGAAAGAGAGCTGTGTATACAGGTGGAGCCACGCAAAATACTTTGCCCTAAACTGAAAATGTATGTGATTGGAAATGCCTAACAGCTCATGAAAAGTAGACCCTTCGGACATTTTTGCATCTCTACAGAGGACTGAAGAAAAGAACACATTGCATATAACCTTGGAAAGCCAATTATCATTACAAATTTTGTCTGCTTTAAGGTTATATCACTCTAAAACATTATCAGTTTTTTGAGATTTATTGAAAATAATCATAGCTGGAAAAACAACTAATCTTTCGTGAGTTAGTAAGCTGTGCTTACAATCACTAAGTAGTCCAGTAAATTAAACTCAAATCCAAATTGATACATTTCTCGGTTTTAAAAGCCCTATTTATCCCAGGTAGGCAGGTTGGTTTAACAATCCAAAATCAATGTAACTCACCATATTAATAGACAGAAAAACTCTACTATATTATTGTCTCAACAGATGAAGCAAAATTATTGGCAAAATCTGACATTTATTCCTAATTAAAAGAACAAGAATACAAGGAAACTTCCTCCACATGAAAAAGGGCATTTACAAAAACAAACAAACAAACAAGCAAGCAAAATAAAACCCAAAAACTATGGCTAACATCAAACTCAAAGATGAAAGAGTGAAGACTTTCTCTTTAAGATCAGAAGAAGTCAAGGATGTCCACCCACCGCTGTTACTCAACATTATACTAGAGTTTCTAGCTGGAGCTATAAGGCAAGGACAGGAATTTAAAGATTGAAAAGGAAGAACTAAATTGATCTTTATTTGCAACCAGTATGATTTTATACATAGAAAATGCCATGGAATCTACAAAAAAGGTATTAGGCTAACAAACTTATCAAAGATACATGATAAAGAGTGCCTGCCTCACTCACTTGGAAGAGCATCTGACTCTTGATCTTGGGGCCGTGAGTTCAAGCCCCACACTGGATGTAGATATTACTTAGATAATTAAACAAAAAAAAAAAGAATATAGGATACAAGATCAATACAAAAATTAATTATATTTCTATATGTCAACAAGTAATAATAGGAAATTTAAAATAATACCATTTACAATAAAATTTTAAAATGTGAAATAAGCATAAATCTAACAAAAAAAAGTGTAACCCCTGTACACTGTAAAGTTCAAACGTTGCTGAGAGAAATTAAAGAAGACCTAACTAAATGGGAAGATGTCATGTTTTGGAGGACTCAATATTATTACTATGCTGCTTTGCAAATTTATTTATAGATTTGGTGCGATCCCAGTCAAAATTCCAGCAGGTTGTTTTTGTATAACTGACAAACTGATTTTATAATTCATAGCAAAAGACCTAGAATTGCCAAAACAATTTTGAAAACTAAGAACCAGTTTGGAGGACTTACAGTATCTAACTTGCAAATCATGGAACTGTAGTCATCAAGACAATGTGATATTGGCTTAAGAATAGACAAATAGAGTAAACAAAATATGGAGTCCAGAAATAAACCCACACATGTATGGTCCATTGACTTTCAACAAAAGTACAAAAACAATTCAGTGGAGAAAGATTTGTATTTTCATCAAATGGTGCTAGGAAAATTGGATATCCATGTGCAAAGAAAAAACAATAAAAACAAACAAAATAAAACTGTGATCTTTACTTCTCACCATTCAACTCAAAATGGATCATAGAACTACATAAAAAACCTAAAACTATAAAGCTCCTAAAAGAAAGCATAGGATAAAACCTTTGTGACCTTGGGCTAAGCAAAATTTTCTTATATAAAACACCAAAAAGACAATCCACTAGAAAAACATCACAAGAGCATCTGGGTGGCTCAGTCATTAGGCATCTGCCTTTGGTTCAGGTCATGATCCCGGGGCCCTGGGATCAAGCCTGGTGTTGGGCTCCCTGCTTAGTGGTGAGTCTGTTTCTCCCTCTCCTTCCACCCTTCAGCCTGCTTGTTCACACTCTCTCTCTGTCAAATAATTAAATAAAATCTTTAAAAACAAATCATAAACTGGGCTTTCTTAAAATCAAGCAACTTTTGCTCTTTGAAGGATGTCATAAGACAATAAAAAAGCAAGTCACTGACGGAAAGAAAATATTTACAAGTCACATACCTAACTTGTATGTAAAGTACTCTCTCAAAACTCTGTAATATGAAAACCATCCCTGCAATTGAAAACAAAAACAGGCAAACAAGACACAGAAGCGACTTAAGTGTCCACCAACAGGTGAATATATGTAACATAATATATAATATATACACATACATATACATATGCAATGGAATATTATTCAGCAACAAAAAGGAAGGAAATCCTGCCATTTGTGACATGGATAGACCTAAAAGGCATTATGCTCAGTGAAATAAGTCAGAGAAAGACAAATGCTGCATGATGTCATTTTTTTAAAGATTGTATTTATTTATTTGACACACAGAGAGATCGCAAGTAGGTAGAGAGGCAGGCAGAGAGAGGGGGGAAGCAGGCTCCCTGCTGAGCAGAGAGCCTGATGCGGGACTTGATCCCAGGACCCTGGGATCATGACCTGAGCCGAAGGCAGAGGCTTTAACTCCCTGAGCCACCCAGGCGCCCCAGCATGATGTCATTTTATGTGGAATCTAAAAACATGGAACTCATTGAAACAGAGAGTAGGATGGTGATTGCCAGGGACTGAGGAGTGGAGGAAATGCAGAGATGTTGGTCAAAGAGTATCAACTTTCACTTCTAAATTCGGGGGGATGTACATTAACAATGCTGTATTATACAATCAAAATCTATGCTGTGAGCATAGATCTTAATGTTCTCATCATAACAACACAACAAAATGGTAATTATGGGAAGTAAGGAATGTGTTCACTAACCTTATTGTGGTAAACGTTTCACAGTATATACACGTATCAAATCATCTCATTGCACACACCTTAAATTTACACAATGTTGTATGTCAGTTACATTTGAATAAATCTGGAAAACATTTAAAAGTTAAAAATGGACAAAAAATTTAAACAATTTCACCACAGAAACTATGGAAGGCAAATAAGCACATGACAGTATGAGTCTAACATGATCCCTCAAGAGAGAAAGGCGAGTCAAACCATAATGAAATGCTACCTCATACCTATGAGAATGGCTAAAATTGTAAAGATTAATTCTACCACCTTTTGGCAAAGTTGTTGAACGAGTGGAACTCTCATAACGCTGCTGGAGGTAATGAGAAATGATACAAACACCTTGGGAAACAGTTGGGCAATTTTTCCAATAGTTAGACATAGATGTATCCTGTGATTCAGCCATTCCACTCCTAGGTATAAAAAGAAAGAAACAAAAGCATATGTCCACAGAAAGACCTGTACATGAATGCTCATAGCACACTTCTTTGTAATATTCCCAAACTGGAAACAACTCAAATGTTTATTACCAGATAAATATATATAAGTTGTGATAGAGCCATATAACGAATAATGCCCAGCAATGGAAAACAAGAAAGAGCTATTAACTCACATAGCATAGACAAATGTCAAAATACTTAGGCTGAATAAAAGAAGCCAGACATCTCCCCCCATACAGACATGCTGTATAATTCTATTTATATAAAATTCTAGGGAATATGAAGTAATTTATAATGACAGAAAGCAGATCAGTGGTTGTCTGGGGTTTGGGAGAAGGTTATTTGGAAGGTGTAGAGGGAGGAGAGTAGGACTGCCAAGAGCAAAAGGAAAGCTTTGGTGGTGAGTCATTATCTTGATTGTGGCAGTTTCATACATATCAAAACCTATCAACTTGGATATTTGAACACATAGTAGTAGCGCATGTCAGCTGTGCCTCAGCAAAGCTGTTATACAAAAACCTTTTTAAGGATTATAATTTATTCAATTAAGGAAATCTGAATTATTTCTATATCCTATAATTTGAAATTAAAAAATTAGGTGATTTTTGGAAACGCTCCAAGCAGTCACTTCATAAGAACGTTTACACCTCTGAACTGTGCGGCCGAAAAAGTGAAACAAGTGACAGTAAAATCTGTCAAAGGCTCACTGTGTGATCAAATGAGCTGACATCATTGGTCATACATCATTCTATGTAGAGTGCTGTTGGTGAAGTGTGCAAAGGCCCTGTCTCTAGGGACTCTGATTTGTATGAGCCAGAGTGATTGGGATCCTAGGAGAAACTGATAGAAAAGAACATGGGCTTGGTTAGCTTGGAGTATCAGGATGGAGAATGTCTAGGCACAAGGCTGTCAATAGAAATGTGCCACAGCAGTCTTTGCTCCGAGTGCTCTAGGGGTTGGCTACCATCCTCACCTACCCCCCTCCCCGCCTCTGCACAGAGCAAGGGACTCTCTCTAACAAAGTGTGTGTTTGCTTGGCTATTCTTTCTAACTTGTGGGAAGACAACCACAGAGCTCTGTACTGGGCACTGAAAAGGCCATGACGCAGAGATCCCTGTTCTCCTTTTCCTGAGTAGCCAAGAACAACACAGGGGACCAAGGTGTGTGCTCTGGGCCTGATTTTTTTTTTTTTTTTAAGATTTTTATTTATTTATTTGACAGAGAGCACAAGTAGGCAGAAAGGCAGGCAGAGAGAGAGAGAGAGAGGAGGAAGCAGGCTCCCCGCTGAGCAGAGAGCCCAATGTGGGGCTCAATCCCAGGACCCCGGAATCATGACCTGAGCCGAAGGCAGAGGCTTTAACCCACTGAGCCACCCAGGTGCCCCTGGGCCTGATTTTTTGTGTATCTGCCAACTTTAGTAAGATCGCTGTGCTATAGTCAGTGCTACTGTATTATAAATTTCAAAGCTGCTAAGAGATGAGATCTTAGTTGTTCTCACCACCAAAAAAGAAATAATAATTAAGTAACCTGACAGAGGTATCAGCTAAGGCTAAGATAGTAATCATATTATAATATATAAATGTGTATCGATCAGCATACTGCGTACCTTAAATTTACACAAGGTTATATGTTATTTATATATCAATTAAAAAAAAAATGAAGATTCAGTGTGGTCCCAGCAGAAGTGACCAGGAGCAAATGACTTTGGTTCCGACCAGGCATGCACATAGGGGCTGCATTCAGGGAGAGGGGGTTGGCCAGCAATCAAGATGGTGTTGAGGGGAAACCTTCTACTCAAGGAGGGGAGGAAGCTGGCCGTTCACTAGAGAGAGACACTCTGGGGTCTGACCATGAAAGACTCAAATGTCACACCTGGATGGGAGAGTTACCAATAGCTGCAAAAGAGTATCCAGCTGAACTCATAAAACTGGATTTTAAGTAAAGGAAGGGGGAGGAATCGTGAGCCTTTCTCTGTAGTCTTTTCAGAATGACCTTTTGTCTGTGTAATTCAGTTGCCTTATTGGAGATGTTAGGAATCTGAGCTGCCATACAATTCTAGAAATAAATATTATAGCTGAAACCATCACAAAACTCTAGAATGACCTGTCATGTGGAAAATCATTTTTAACGGTACTGTCCAACGTCTTAGCCACTAGACAGTCATGTGGAAGCATTGAACACGCGAGACAGAGCTAATGGAACTATTACTGGATTTTTAGTTGTATTTAGTTTTAACTAATTTTAAAAAGATTTTATTTATTTATCAGACGGAGATCACAACTAGGCAAAGAGACAGAGAGAGAGGAGGAAGCAGGCTCCCCGCTGAGCAGGGAGCCCGATGTGGGGCTCGATCCCAGGACCCTGAGATCATGACCTGAGTTGAAGGCAGAGGCTTTAACCCGCTGAGCCACCCAGGTGCCCCTAGTTTTAACTAATTTTAATCTGTACCTGAAACAGTGACTTGTGGCTATTGGCCCTGGTACCAAAGTTTTCTCCAAGCCCGAAACAGTTTGCATTTTAGTTGATGGTATATATCACCCTGAGTGAAGTTGAAGAACCTAATTAAATTGCTATAAAGGAAAATCACAAGAATTTTTGTCCTTTGCATTCGAGACCATCTCAAAAACAGGCACAATTTTTTCTTATTCTTGTGGGATTTTGTGGTAAATACTAAGAAACATTCAGAGAAGACAGCACAGATACTTCTTTTCCTTTTTGAATGGAAACCCATTCATTTCTTCAAGACAAAGATTATTTTCTGTCAACTTCTATGAAGAGAACAGGAAAGCTACAGAAGATCTATGTGACTGTACTTGTCGGCATTCATTCACATTTGCCCTGGTAACCACAGTACGGTTGTTTTTCTAAGTCACTATGAACACTACCCAACCCAGCCCACCCCGTTCATCCGTGCTCTATCCCACCAGCAGAGAGGGAGTGTGGTTTAAGAACTTTCTCATCATCCAGTCAGAACCAGCAAAGTGAAATGAGATTTTTGTGGAGGCCATAGGGGAAAAGATGGTTCTTGTCGCCAGGGCTGCTGGGAAGCGAGCACGATGTGAACTGGAAGATTCCGTGTAGAGCCTTGGCGAGTCACCAACAAAAAGGAAGGCAGAACCAAGATAACGATAACTGGTAATGATAAAAACTGATAATGATAATTACCATTATCTGAAAAAGTGAGAAAAACCGATAATGATAACAAATGATAAGGTTTGAACCCCAACATCCAGTCACAGATGAAGGGTCCCATGGAGATTTCTTTTAATAACAGTTTAATATTTAATATAAGTATAACTCATATATCATACAACTCACGTACTTAAAGTAACAACTTAAAGGTTTTTAGTGTATTCACAGAGTTGTATAACCATCACCACAACCAATTTTAGAATATTTCTGTCCCCCCCCGCCCCCGCCGCCTGCCCCAGAGACATAGGCCGTTAGCTCTTATTCCTCCTTCTCTTCTCTCCCCAGCCCCTAGCAACCACTAATCTACTTTCTGTCTCTATGAATTTGTCCCTTCTGGATATTTCAGACAAATATAATCATGCATACAAACATACAGCCTGTTGTGACTGGTTTTTTCCACCTAACATAATATTTCCAAGGTTCATCAAGATTGTAGCATGCATCAGTCTTTTTTTATTTACAAATAGGAGTTTCTTTTAAAACAGGCTTTTTATTTTGGCATAATTTTAGATTTACAGAAAAGTTGCAAAGATAGGAGATGGTAGATATCACTTACCCTTTCTCCTAGTGTCTCCTAATGTTAACCTATGATGTAACCATGTACATTTTAAGGAATAAACTGTTAACTATAGACTCTATTTTGATTTCAGTTCTTTTTAACAAAATTCCTTTTTTTCCCTGTTTCAGGAAAACCAAATTGTATTTAACTGTCACATCTCCTTAGTTATTCCTCTGGTCTGTAACAATTTTCCCCAGTTTATCATGATTTTGACCCTTTTGAAGTCTTCACTTTTGAAGTGAGGCGTTTTGTAGACTTTACCTTATTTGGGGCTACCTCCATGTTTGGGGTTTTGGTTTTTTTTTTCCTTCTTCTTCATGATCACACTTGGGTTATAGGTTTTTGGTAAGAATGCCATAGAAGTGAGGCAATGTTCTCTTCACATGGTATCAGAGGATGGGTGATATCCACATGGTGAGATAAACCTTGATCCCTTAGTTAAGACGGCTACCAAGTTCCTCCTCGACAAAGTTACAATTTTTCCCTTTCCATTCTCTGTTTTTTGGTAGTAGTCACTAAATCCAGCCCTCACTCAGAGGTAGGAGAATTAAGCTCTGCCTTCTAGAGATGGGAACAGCTACATATATTATTTGACACTCTTATGTAAGGAAGATCTATCCCTTCTCATTCACTTCTTCATTTATATACTTAATCATTTATATCAGTATGGACTCATCAATACATGTTATAACCCAATACCGGCATTGTTTATTTGTTCCAGTTGTTCCAGTTTTGTCCCTAGGGAGCTCTTTAGGTTGGTTCCTGTGTCCTTTGCTATGCTCTTTCTCTTCCTCCTCTTTCTTCTCTTCCAACTTTCCTCTTCCTCTTCATCCTTCTTCCTTAGTATTTCCTTCCTTCCTGGCACTCCAAGATACGCCAGCCTTAGAATAAGCCTTAGAAAACCACGGAGCCTGTTTTGTTTTTTTGAAGAATGATAGTTAGAAATCAAAATCTGGCCACCAAGTGTGCTTATACTATTGGGGTGTTACTGTTGCTGAGCCAATATATGTATGTGCATTAATTCATATATACACACATATTTAAAATTATTTTTAGTTGTATTTGTATATATATATTAAGATAAACAAGAATTCACACTGATATCTCTGGCTTTGATCCAGAACCACAGGGTTCACTCTAAATTCTCTTCTCACTTATTTTTATCTTCTTATGTGACAGTGAGAAACCTGGCTCCCACTATCTGTAATTTATTTGCTTCATTGTTCAACCCTAGATGCATGTAAAGTTGTTTCCGAATTTCTAATTTCCTCTCTGGTGATAAATAAATTTACCTAATTGAGCATATTGCTTAGTCTCAGTTCTTTTTGTTTCCAGCCTTTTATTACCAAATAAATAAATTCTTTTTTTTTTGATCGTACAGGTTGGCATTGGCTGGTGTTATACCTCAGTCTCTTATACCGTAATTTGCAGATATTTAAAAACTCTTACTATTTTCAAGATATAGTAAATGTCCTCTGTTTTGCAGTATACTTTATGCTGATATTTGAAATCAATTATAAGGAATGCAAGTCCATGATTAAATGCTTATTACCTTACTTAAAATATGAGGAAATGAAGAACCAGAGCTCCAGATGCACAACTTTAAAAAAGAATCCATTTAAAAGGGAACAAAAAATGATGTGGCAGTGTCATTTAATTGCTGTGATTAGTTGAGTTTCAGAGTCCTAATATATGTAACAGGAAAATATCTGATTACTGGTTCATGATATGAATTAATATTTGTTGAATGAATTGTGGAGGGTTGATGGGCCAACATGACATCTATAATCATACCCAAAAGTACTCTCACCTACACTTATCTCCTTAATTTTTTATACTAACTTGTGAAAACAGACATTATAGTTATCATCATTATAATTATCTACAGATAATTATGAATTCAGAGTTCAGTTTTAACAGCTGAAGCTGAGTAACTTTATTAAGCAACATAGCTTAATATAGCTCAACATAGATTCAAAAGCAGGTGATCTAAGTCAAATTCCCATGTTCTGTCCTTTCTACTAGATTATTGATTAGGTCATCATGTTATTGGGGTTATCAACATATTGACATCACATAAATCACCAGACTTTTTCAGACAGAGGTTCACATTTCATTCATGTGAGCTATGGGGTATCCTTGAGCCTGAGCTCAGAGCAGTAATGTGTATCCCTTTTCTCATCACACCATTAGCCATGAATCTATGATCTACTAATAATGCTGTTCAAAAGATGGAAAAGAATATTCATATTTAGATTTTTTAAGCCCTCTAAAATTTTCAATTCTTCTATTCTCTTCCTATTTGCTAAATAAAAATTCTCAAATTACCAACTTATAAAAATAAGAAACTTATCTATAGAACATGAAGATTTTTACATTGAACTGACTCTGGGTTTACTGTCAGCCTTTACGACAGACCTAGGAAAAGACATAGGGTCTATGTTAGTTCATTTCATGGTAGCTGCCTGGTAAATGTTTGTTGAGTTAATCAATTATTCGGATCACCAAATATTTACTGAACTAAACTCTGCAAAAGCACCAAGAAGAAAAGTTCTCTGTCTTCAAGGAGCAATGACCTTGTTGAGAAGACAAGACACAAACACCTGCTCATGTTGAAAGTTCACAGTGTAAGAGCTCCAGGATAATAGAAGAACTGACATGGGACTTACTGCCAACTAAATTACAGGTAATGGATCCTGAAGAATTTCTGTGCAGAAAGCAATTATGCAAGCAGACATGATCAAGTGGACATTTTATAGGTAGATGGTTTGAAGTCAGTCATAAAGGGTGGCTAAGCTTTGAGTGAAGGTGTGGAGGTCAGCTGTAGAGAGTCAGGGAACAGGGAATGCAAAGATTTTTGACCTGAGAGCTTATTTTTCCACTAAAGATAGAGTGCAAGGGTATTGGATTGAGTTGCTTATGTCAGAGAAGTCAGTCAGTGGTCTTTATCAATCTCAAAAAAGCAAAATGTATCAAGTACTATTTCGGAGTTTGGAACTAAAATAAAAGAAATTAACTAAAATCCAAGTTTCAAAAGATCAGATAACTACTTTGTTCTGGCTTTCTTTAACTACTTGTATGACTACACTCTAAAGAAATATCATTTGAAAAAGTGGCTATCTGTTTTTAGAGTCTAAATTTAAAGTTTAGCTACAGTTTCTGTGGTTTTGAGTTAAAGTTTAATTATTTAAGTAACAAACAGACTCCTTCACTCCCCTATGAATGTGACTCACAGTAATTTTCAGTATGTTGTGTTAAAAAAAAAAAAAACTCAAGTGATTTTGTCTTTCATAAGCCACTTTATTTTTTTTATTTTTCCAATTTCCACACTTTTAATTGAGATTAGGTGTCATGTGGGGAATATTTTCTGCTTTCTCTTGATTTTCTTTCACTCATTAGCAGGATATCAGTTTTACAAGTCATTCCTCTCATCCCAATAACTTTAAGGTTCAGTTTGGTTTCTGAAAAAAATCTCATTATGGGGCAGCTTCACCTAGTAGTTGGCTTCTAAGTTTCCTGCATATGTACCTATCTAGAAAAGACACCAGATTGGTTCTTAGAGGTAGATTGCCTGGTTTTAAAATACACACTTGCTGTCCAAAAATGAGACCAGGACAAAAACTTTGCTTTTGCTGAGGGAATTCTAATAATAATAATTTTTTTAAAAAAGCACTAAAAGGAAACATCTAGTATTGCAGGACAAAATTATAATTTTCCTTCCAAATAGTGCTAGAGGCACATGTCAAAACATACTAATAATAGAAAAAAAAGTTCTATTTGTTTTTTTTTCTTTTTACTGTTAATGTAGCTTGTGTGAGGCAGCTGCAAATCTTCATTTTCATGGAAACAATCCCACACGCTTGTTCACCCCAAAGAGCTCTCTTTCCTTCCAACTAAGAACAGAATTTTTTTTTCCTTTCATAGTATTTTAGAGTTTTGAAACTTAGAGATCACTGAGTCTAATTTTATGAACCAAATGAACAGACACAGATAAGGTGAGAAAATCATGGGAGAATCTACCCACATATCCCATCTCCCACCCAGTACTCACCTATAAGCAAACTACACTCCAACAACATTAAATTTTTAAAAAAGTTCTGGTGATTTTAGGGTTCCAAAAGTTGGCACAGGAAGTTCCCTTGCCTGAATGGCAGCTCCTCCTGCATTAGGTACATGCCTTCTCATCCTCCAAGATTTCATTCAAAGGTTGCCTCAGCTATGGAGCCTTTCCCCATACTCTGAGCGACATGCTATCTTCTGAGCCTGTCTTCCTTGAGTTCACAGCTGATAACTCGGTCATGGCTCTTGTGGTGTATTTCAATAATCTGTTACATATTCAGATACTCACTGGACCGTGAGTGATTGAGTTTCAGTTCTTCATCTTTATAGATCCATTGCTTAGCACGGCACTTGCCACATAAATTCATAACTGGTGATTGAGTGATTGGCTGCTACTTGCATGCAGTTCTCTTCATGCCTCTGGTAGATTGATTACACATTCTCAGATCTGATTCTTGTCTGAATTGAAATCACTACTTGGATAAATTACTCTGAGCCCCATACGTTTTTGGATAATGCACTAAGTTAACATGGTTGCTCGTTTTCAAAATTCTTTGATATGTGTTTGAATATGTTACTAACTGCAATCTACCATTCATTAAATTCAAGGAGTAGAGACTTCACCTTGGAAAAAATTAATCGCTGAACTGAGCAAATTTAGAACAAAATAAAATTAGAGTTTGATTATCTTTGCTTTCTTTTTATTAAAAAATGCCTTTGTCTTTTATTAACTAGATATGATTAGGCTTCATAATCAAGTTGTTGTGCTTCTTATCCTTATGGTTAGCCCTGGGGAGTTTCACTGGTAAGATCTCCTCTACCCATGTAGTTTAGGAATAAGGAGGGATACTGTTTAAGATATATGTATTTCTAGAAGATTCCCAAATATAAGATGTCAAAAGTTTAAAACTTCATTTTGAGAGTCAGCTTTATCCCAATCATCCTGTCTAGTGGCAAAATGGAAATTAATGATTCTGGGAATTCTGACTACCTTACCAATGAATCACGTGGGTCCTATAACAGAGGCCCAGAGCTGTGTTCCTGTGTAGTTTCTCCATTGCCATCATGGGTTTTATGTGTTTATTTAAAATGAGCCAAACTGCCACAAACATTTTAGTCTCAATGCAAAAGGCCACTAACCTGTCTGAAAGGGGCGCTCATTAAGAACGTCAGACAAAACTTTTGGACAAAAATCAGTGCTGTGAAGTGTGTAAACCTGGTGATTCACAGACCTGTACCCCTGGGGATAAAAATATATGTTTATAAAAAATAAAAAATTAATTAAAAAAAAATCAAAGACTACCTCATATCAGGGAGATCATATGATGCAACATGGGGGCTTAAGTGGGTAGGAGAAGAATAAATGAAACAAGATGGGATTGGGAGGGAGACAAACCATAAGTGACTCTTAATCTCACAAAACAAACTTAGGGTTGCTGGGGGGAGGGGGTTTGGGAGAAGGGGCTGGGATTATGGACATTGGGGAGGGTATGTGCTTTGGTGAGTGCTGTGAAGTGTGTAAACCTGGTGATTCACAGACCTGTACCCCTGGGGATAAATATGTTTATAAAAAAAAAAAACCCAAAACAAACACTAGCTTTTCCTTCCAAAAAAAAAAAAAAAAAAATCAAAGACTACATAAAGCTCGGTATAATCAAAGTCTGTGAGCCCACACGGAACCAAAAATAAATGCTGTGTTTTGACAAAGCCTCAGGGCTCAGAAGTTAGGCTTTGAAACTTTAAATAAGTTTTTCAGACTTTCCCTGTAAGCTGAAAATATTAATATTTGCCATTTTTCATAGTACTAAGTAGTTGTTGCTTCTTGGAGAAAAATGCAGACATTGTAAATGTTCTTATTATCTGTTTTTCCCTCTGTTAAGCCAGTTACTGAATAACTTCTTCAGAAATATGGAAAAAGTTCTCTCAAGTGTGCCTTATCATTTCCTATAAGGAATTTGACTATGGGTAAAAGCAGATCTCTTAAAATATGTTTCCATACTTTTCCTCCCTGAAACACGAAAAGATTATGACATTTTCATGTCCATGTCTCTGGACACCAGAATGTTTTGCCCTCTTCTTAATTTTTCATAAATAAGCATATACATAAATAAATAAATATGGGGGAGAGAGAGAATGAACTCTATTAGAATTACATTTGAAATAAATTACCAGATAGATCTTATTGACTACTTAAGGCTTACCATGGAAGCTATGGAAATAATTGTGTAATAATAATATGTGAAATATGTTGTCTCATTCTACATCCTAATCATACCTACACATTCCATTTCACCTGGAAGTATAATTAAAGACATATTGGTAAAATGAATATATATATATATGACCTGAATTGATATATTCTACCAATATTGAAGGCATATTGGTAGAAAATATATATAATCTTATGATTATCTTTCTTGTGACCATGCCACGCAGGTTTGGGGGTTCCAGATATTTATGAATTTATTATAAACTTTGCATTGCTATCTGCACCCTGAGAGTCACCATTGACTAGCCATTATTTCATCCCACCCCCTAACTTCATCCACTAAGATTTGAGGCGATATGGCTTTATACCTGGGGCTTAAAAATGGGGGGTTCGGGGGAATCCCAAAGCACCTGTTATTTTGGCAAAATCCTTAACCCTCCTATCTCCTCACCATGTCCTTAAACCAACAAAGAAATGCACCAGATCACTTTCTAAAGCTTTCCAAATGTAAACCCTGACATTCAAATATTATGTATGCTCTTTTGGAATTCCCCTTTAATATTAGAGCACTGGTTTACTTTCTCTCCAAGAAAGAACACCAAGGCTGAGTGAAAACAACCAGGAGCCACATTCTGTGAAATCTCATCAACTCCCAGTCTTCCACTGCTCGCCTCTGGGAATCCGAACTACCACAGTGTCTGCTCAGCCCCAGTATTCTAAGCTACCACAGTGTGGAAGAGCAATTAAATATCTTCCAAATTATCTGAATAAGTTATGGGACTTTGTAATATTTTTTTTCTTTTTCTCGTCTTGCAAATAAAAGAGAAGTTCTTTTTTCTATCCAGTGTTCTCTCTACAGCTTTAAATACAATCAAAGACAAGAAGACAGGAAAACAGTGTTGGGAGACAGAAGAGCGTCTGGCAGTTTGCCTGAGTCTGTTGCCTTCCTGTTACTCTGTGATGTTACCCCTTGAGCTGGTGTGTCGTTCTGGTCACATGAGCCAGTCACTACAGCAGGTAGAACCTCGACTAGTTCCGAGTGGCTCTGTTCCAAGAGGAGACTCACTTTAAATCTAAGAGCTTGTTTCCACTCACTGATTTCTGTAATCAAGGCCAGGCCACTGAAAGCGCATCTGTTAGCAAAACATTTAGGATACCTGTGTCACAACATATTTGACATCACCAAGTAACATTGGCAAGGATGACTCAAGCCCAGTGAAGTTAGGTGGGACCCACAGTCATCCACTCATAACACAGTCTTCTCAGAAAATTCAAGGGGGAGAAATTGCTTTATGAGACTAAAGTCTCATTTTGTATTATCAAAGAAAACAGTGTACCTCATTAATGACACTTTATAAACAAAATGTGTATTCTTTCCCTTTCAGAAATGGTCATTTTCTACTGATCATAGACCCATAATAAATCATAACCGGAGCCAATCTCGTGACAAGATAACAGCTTTTAGAGAGAACCAATTGGTAGCAGCTGTGGAGTTGGTTGGTTTGTTCTTTTTTTTGTCTCCCAACAAACGATTTCCCAAAACTGAAGCTCTTTTATTCCTTGGAAAGCTATTTAAGACTATTGTAAAACAAAATAAACAAAACAAAACAGAAGCAGATTCATAGGTACAGAGAACAATCTGGTAGAGATTCTGCCAGAAGGAAAAGGGGTTGGGGGGAGGGCGATGGGTGAAGAAGGTAAAGGGGATGAAACAGTACAAACTTCCAGTTATAAAATAAAATATATGTATAAAGTATATATAAAATAAATAAGACAGAATCCATGTAATGTACAGCATACATGTAGTTAATAAGATTGAATGTAGTTAATAAGATTGTAATGACTTTGTGTCCTGGCAGATGGTCGCTAGATTTCTTGTGATCACTTTGTAGTATATACAAACATCATATCACTATGTTGTACAGCTGAAATTGGTGTAATATTGTATGTCAACTATACATCAGTAAAAATTTTTAAATAAAAATAAAAAAAAAGATTAAAGATTATTTTTGATCTTCCCTGATGTTATTTATGACTCCTTGTTATATGAAGCTTAGCAAAACCACATTAAAATCACTTCCTCTCATAAGGGAAATGTCTTCCTTTTCAGACATGTCTAATAGAATCATCTGAGCTCTGGTGCAGGAAGGGCCTGGTTACAACCCGCAGGAACAGCAGCAGTAATAGATACAGAGAAGTAATCTGAGAATAGGGAAGGCATCCCTTGCTGTGTCTCAAAGTGGGTAGACTTACTAGCCCGTATAGACACTCTCTGCTTTGGAAGACAGGTATTGGGGAAAAAATTCAGATAAAGAGTCAAAAGGAATTTCTAAGATTAGAAAATATTCTTAAAGAGAAGGAAGCAGAGCTTTTTATTTTGGTCTAGTCCCAATAATTTAATTTTACTTTTGTTTCTCTTGTTTGAGGAGACCAATCTAGAAAAATGCCTCTATGGCCAACATCAAAGAAATGACTGCCCATGTTTTCTTCTAGGAGTTTTATGGTTTCGGGCCTCTTTTTCTAGTTTGACTGTATTTCTGTGTATGTTGTAAGAAAGTGTTCCAGTTTCATTCTGTTAAATGTAGCTGTCCAGTTCTCTCAGCATCATTTGTAGAAGAGATGGTCTTTCCGCCATTGCGTATTCTTGTCTCCTTTGTCATAGATTAATTGACCATATAAGCGTGGGTTTATTTCTGGACTCTCTATTCTGTATTATTGATCTGTGTGTCCATTTTGTGCTAGTACCATCTGTTTTGGTTAATACAGCTTGATAGAATATCTTGAAATCTGGGATTGTGATACCACTACCTTTGTTCTTCCTTTTCAAGATTGAATTGATCATTTGGAATCTTTTGTGGTTCCATGCAAATTTTAGGATTACTTGTTCTTGTTCTGTGAAAAATGTTGTTGGTATTTTGGTAAGGATTATGCTGAATCTGTAGATTGCTTTGGGTTGTATGGGCATTTTAACAATATTAATTCTTCCAGTCCATGAGCAGGGAAAATCTTGCCATTTGTTTGTATCATTTTCAATTTCTTTCATCAGTATTTTACAGTTTTCAGAGTATGGATCTTTCACCTCTTTGGTTAAATTTATTCCTAAGTATCTTATTCTTCTTGATGCAATTGTAAATGGGACTGTTTTCTTAATTTCACTTTCTGCTACTTCATTATTAGTGTATAGAAATAAAACAGATTTCTTCATGTTTTGTATCCAGAGATCTTAACTGAACTCATTTATCAGTTGTAATAGTTTTTTGGTGGAGTCTTTAGGATTTTCTGTGTATAGTATCATGTCATCGCCAGTGTTTAAATCACTATGTTTAGTTCACAAACATGAAGTGCATTTGCTTAAGTTTTTTCAGTTTCATTGAGATAGAATTGACATGCAGCACTTAAAAGTTTAAGATGTACAACATAATGACATATATGTATCATGAAATGATTACTACAGTAAGTTCAGTGAGTATAATCTATCACTTCACATAATTACAAAAAGCTTATTTTCCTTGTTATGAGAAATTTTAGGATGTCTCTTAGCAACTCTTAAGTACCCCATAGAGTAGTGCTAACTGTAGATGGAACTTGAGAGCATTATGCTGAGTGACACAAGTCAGACTGAGAAAGACAAATACTGTATTATCTCAATTATGTGGAATCTTAAAAACAACACAGAAAAAGATCATTTTTATGGTCAGCAGAGGTAGGGGGTTAGGAGCTAGGGGAATTGGGTGAAAGTGGTCAAAAGGTACAAAATTCTCATTTTAAGATAAATAAACCCTGGGAAAGTTCCCTACATTTTTTGTGTTTATGTAAATTCTGGTTAGTTAACAAGTAGTGTACTATTGGCTTCAGGAGTAGAATTTAGTGATTCATCACTAGTATAGAATGCCCAGTGCTCAATGATTCACAGACCTGTACCCCTGGGGCAAATAATATTTTATGTTAATTTTTTAAAAAAAAAGAAAAGAATGCCCAGTGTTCATCACAAGTGTTTGGTGGTGACTCTCCATTTTGCTCTTTCTCCTGTGTCTCATTTCACTAGGCTTCAAATCACACTGCCTCATGAAATGTATTGGACTTGCATTGCTGCAACAAGAGCCAAGTGACAGAACTAAATGAGAAGGTAAGTAAAAATCCATTCTGGAATATCTGCTCCCAGATATCTGAGCCTGAGGGGCTCCTGCACGGCTTCATAGGTTGTGAGTCTCCAAAGAAGATGTTTGTTCTGTCCCACCAGAAGGAAAGCAGCATCCCTACTGCCTAGGTTACATGAGGCTGAGCCCTGTGGGTGGATTGCAGCCAGCTGGTGGTGAGAAGGGAGCGGGATGAGGAGAAAGGGCTGCAGAGAGAATCAGTGATTGGGAGGGCAATGTGGCAGGAATGAGCTGACCTGTCAGAGAAGGTTGGGTGAGGGACCTTACAAGATGGATAGAGACAGACTTTGAAAGGAGTGGCTGTACCATGGGAACCTGAGGATTAGAATCTAGTGAATTTTGGAAACTGAGAGGAAAATGAGGGAGACAGAGGTGCTGCACTGATGCCGCAATGCAGGTTAGCATGGTGTAGGTTGAGGTCCAGTAGGAGTCCCAATTTGGGTATGCAGTATTTATTGAAACTAGGCTCCAGATCCAAAGCTATTAGGAATTGATAAAGTGCCCTTGGACTGAAGGACCAGAGGACCAATGAACTCTGGTTATTCAAGTTGTGCTCTTAGCATGCTAGAGTCCCAGAAACCTTTCTAATTTCTTTTCAGTGTCACCCGCAACTTCTGATGTCAGTCCTCAAAGATGAGAGATGAAAATAATACAGAGCCACATCTATCAAAGAGATTATCTAAATTGTTGGTAGTTCCTCAAACTTTATACATACTAGAGTCACAGTGCTGGAAAGTAGGGGAGCTTGTTTAAAATGCAACTCAACCTGGAAATCCTTTTTTAATAGACTTGGGGTAACAATCCAGAAATCTATATATAAAACCAGCATTTTAGGTCATTCTTATCTGGGCTGGCTGCTAGCATGTGTGCAATATGGTATCAATTAGAAAAAAGTGCCTCCTTTGAGAAGACCAATTTTAAAAGCTCTCCTTCCTTAGGTCCTGTACACTCCTCCCACCGAGCACATTCTAACCAGCAGGGCTGGTGAACTTCATTCCCACCCCTGCCTGTTTGGCTGGGCACAATACAACCTTACCAGTTTCTTTCTCTCTCCTTTTTTTTTTCTTTTTCAGAGACAGAGAGTTTGGTGGAGAGAGGAGGGAAAGAGAGAATTTCAAGCAGGCTCCATGCCCAGCATGGAGCCCGAGGCTGGGCTTGATCTCACAATCCTGAGATCATGATCTAAGCCGAAATCAGGAGTAGTCAGAGGCTTAACTGAATGAGCCACCCAGGTGTCCCTAACTTTTACAATCTCTTCCAGTGATTCTGATTCTTTAAACATGGTTTTTGAAATACAATGTGAGAAAAAGTAGTTTAATTCAACATTTTCCAAACTGTCCTGATAACCATATCTTAGCAACTTATTAAAATAAAAAAAAAAAAAGCTTGGGTCCCATGCTAAGCTTATTGAATTAGACTCTTCAAAGGCACAGACTGGGAATTAGTGTTTTTAACACATGCTTGGTCATTTTTTTCCTCAGAGAAGTTTGGGAAATACTGACTTAAGGGATGATAAAACTCTGGTGCAAACTTTGACTTTGGTGTGTTTTCCCATCTGGGGAAATCAGAGGCATCTTTTCACTCCAGATATTATTACCTCTCAGAACAGAACAGAAAGGCAAACTAATATGGACAGAAGAGCAGACCTGAAAAACATTCAGGAAGTACAAAATGCAGGGAAGAATGATAACTTGAAACAAGCTGTTATGTTTGCATAGAAGAAATTGGGAATATTCCCTTGCAACTTTAAGCATGAACAACTCTCATTACAGAGTTTCTGACTACAGTGCCTATTTCCAGTTGTCATACTCTCCAAGATGATATATGAAGTACATTCAGGTTTTCATCTCAGCACTTCTATATATTGTGAACACTTTAAGATGTTGCTGCCAACTTACTTGACAATGAAATTTGTTCATAAAGTTAGAGGACATAGGTTTCACTGTTTTCACTTCCATTGCATAAAACACCACCAAATAATCTGTCCAAGAAAGAACAAAAGATTGAATGAAAATGTTAAAAGTGGGTCTCTAAGTATTTTTATTTCTTAATTATCTTTTAAATACAACATCAGAATCATGAATAAAACACAAGTTTTAGGAGTCTGATAACTTTCATATGGTGACCAAACCCTTAAAATGTACAATGTTAGAGGATCAAATCCTACAATGTGTGTAGTTGTTGTGTAGCTTGAAGTTACAGTATTCATCAGTGTCTTAATCTTCCAAAACTAAAAAACACACACACAAAAATCCCCATTTATGGTGTCCTATGAAATTCAGATTCTATTCTTAAAGTCATTCTGACCAAGAACTATATTAGTAATGGGTATATAGTTTTAATATGTGTCAGGATAACATTTAGATGTTCCTGGCTGGTATTTGTGACCAGCTGGGTCCTTGATTATTTGATGGTCTAATGACCACTCAAACCTAGGCTTGGAGATTTGGTTGACATCCTCAAATCTTGTGTTCTTCCAGCAGGCTTACCAAAATTGATTCCTTATGATGTTCAGATCTATTTTTGAAGAGGGGATAATCATGAAGTGAATATTTTCTAGAAAGTGACCAACAGGAAAACCCAACACAAAAATACCATTCTAAGTCAAAAGGTGTGCTTTTAAAAAAACAGATTTTTTTGTGAGCAGCCAATAGCAACCTTGCCAACTATATGATTAAACAACCAAAGGTTTATGCAACTAAACTCTGTTTATAGAATATGGATCCTGTAGAGGCTGGAGACATTGGAACAGTCTCCAACCATGGTTCCAAGGGTGTGGTGCTAAGAAACTCTTGGCCACGATACTCAGCCACTTCTAAGAGGAAGAAATGGATGGGGACTTGCTGTTTCTGATAATCAACAACAGTTTTATTAACATTGAGATCAATTTCTCTAAGAAATAAATTTTAGCCTTTTTTTCTTTTTGTAATAAATATTCTCAAATTAAAGTTAAAGAGCATATTTTCTAGAGTTGAGTTTTAAGGCATTTATTCGTTTCTAAGACATTTGGTATTATTCCTAGTTAGTTCATCGTGTGGCAGATGCTTGGGTTTTCTGTCACCACCCAGTGCCTGCACCTGACTAAGTTTACATGTACCTTGAAGTAGGTACTGCTCAAAACTGGTAGTGAGCCTATATCATCACTTGTTATAACTGAAGATAGGTACTGACTTCTGAGCCACACTTATAGACTAATAACTATGCCACAGTGACCCACTCTAGTCCTATGTGCTCTTGAAAACAAAATACCAAAAGTAGATCCTTTAGAAAATCTGAGTATGTAATCTCTGTTAGTGAGAAATGTAACAAGTTGTATCTATTAGGAAGTTAACTTGAGGCTGACTTCCAGGTGTAGTTTGCTTAATTTAACACTGTGGTAATATTGCTTTCACCCAAATGCTTTTTCCTTCTCCCCTTTCCTGCACTCAACAAACTACCAAAATTCAGACAAGGATAAATAGATAACTGAGTAGTTTTACAAGTATTCAAAAAGTGAAAATTGTAATTTTAGAGTTCCTGAGAAAGAAGTATCCAGGCCCAGATGTTTTCACTGGAAAATTTTACCAAACATTCAAATAATTAACACCAGTTTTATACAAGATCTTTCAGAAAGAGGAGGGAATACTTCCCAATTTCTTTTACAAGGCTATAATAATCCTGGTACCAAAACCAGACAACAACGCAGAAAAAAACTATAGACTAATAGTTCTCATGAACTTAGAGGCAAAAATCCCCAACAAAATTTTAGTAATCCAATAATGTATAAAAGGAATAATGTACCATGACTAAGTAGAATTAATTCCAGGTATAGAGAGTTGGTTTAATATTCAAAAATCAATCTATGTAACCCACCAATTATATCAACAAACTAAAGAAGAAAAATCATGATCATATCAATTTATGTGAAAAAGCATATGACAGAATTCAACAGTGATTCATGATATTTAAAAAAAAAACTCAGAACAGTGAGAATCAAAGCAAACATCTTAAAAGCAAACTTCATAAAAATCATCTGCAAAAAACCTACAGCTAACATTGTACTTAATGATGAAAGAATGAATGATTGTTTTCCCTATAAGATCAGGAACAAGGCAAGGTAGTATACTCTCACCATTCTTATTCAACATTATGCTAGAAGTTGTAGCCAGGTAACAAGGCAAATAAGAGAAATAAAAGGCATGAAATTTTAAAAGGAAGAAATAAAAACTATATTTATTTGCAGACAATTAGATTAAGATGAGGTACATTAAAATAACAATCTAAAAAAAACCCCACCCTACAAAAAACCCTCCTAGATCTTAAAAGTGAGTTTGGTAAGGTTGTATGGCACAAATCAACACACAGAAATTAAGTATCTATGTACTGACAATGAACACTGGAAATCAAACTAAAAAATGCAATACCTTTTATAAAGAAAATGAAATACCTAGATATAAATCTAACAAAACAGATGCTAGATCTAGTTAACAAAAATTACAATATGCTGATTAAAGAAAGCGAAGATGACTTCAATCATTAGAAAGACATACTATGTTCAGGGATTGGAAGACACCACATAATAAAGATATCAATTCTCTCTACATTGATCTATAGGTTAAACACAATTCCAGGAGCACCTGGGTCGCTTAGTAGGTTAAAGCCTCTGCCTTTGGCTCAGGTCATGAACCCAGGGTCCTGGGATCGAGCCCCACATTGCTTGGCAGGGAGCCTGCTTCCTTCTCTCTCTCTCTGCCTGCTTCTCTGCCTACTTGTGATCTCTGTCTGTCAAATAAATAAATAAATAGATAAATCTTAAACACAATTCCTATCAAAATCTCAGCAAGTTTTCTTGCTAACATAGACAAGCTTATTCTAAAATCTATACAGAAAAGGAAAAATCACAGAAAAGCTGAAACAATTTTGAGAAAGAATACATTGGGAGGAATCATGCTTCTCAAGTTTAACTCTTACTAAATAACTACAGTAAACCAAAACTGTGGTACTGGCAGAGAGATAGACACATAGATAAGGGGAACAAAGGAGAGACCCAGATATAGATCCACACAAATATGGATTCAATTTATTTTTCACAAGGGGGCAAAAGCAATTCAATGAAGGAGATATAGTCTTTTCAATAAATGGTGCTAGAGCAATTGGACATACATAGGCAAAACCCAAACAAAAATCTATAACCTAAACCTCATACCTTTTGCAAAGTTTAAGTTAGTATGGATCACAGAGTTAAATAATATGTAAAAATATAAAACTTCTAGAAAAAAATAGGAGACAGTCTTTGGGGATGAGGATTAGACAGAGTTCTGGACTTGACAGTAAATGTTCATTCATAAAAGGAAAATTGATAACTCAGACTTCATCAGAATTATAAACTTTTCCTTTGTGAAAGACCCTGTTAAAAAGATGAAAAATAGAAGTTATTAACTTGGAGTAAATATTTGGAAATCACTTGTCCAACAAAGGTCTTATACACAGAACATGTAAAAAACTTCTCAAAACTGAACATTAAGAAAATTCAGTTAGAAAATGGGCAAAAGACACGAATAGACCAAAGAGGATACATGGTCATCAAATAAGCGCACAACAAATGTTCAGTATCCTTACTCATTAGAGAAATAAAATTAAAACCATAATGAGATATCACTACACAATTATCAGAAAGGCTGAAATTTAAAAATAAAATGATGATAACAGAAAAGGCTGGCAAGGATGCAGGGAAACTCATCACTTCTTCATCGCTGATGGAATTGTTAAATGTCACAGCCACTTTGGAAAACAGTCTGGCAGTGTTTCTTAAAACTGATCATGCAATTACCCTACAACCCAGTGATTGCACTTGTTAGCATTTATTCCCAAGAAATGAAAACTTCTTTGTGGGAAGAAACTGGTACATAACTGTTTACAGTAGCTTTATTCCTAGCAATCAAAAGCCAGCAATTAAGCAAACGTGCTTTACTGAGTACATGACTGAACAAACTATGGTACATGCATACCATGGACTACTGCTCAGCCATCAAAGGTACCAACTGCTCTCTGCAGCAATTTGGATGAACTTCAAGGAAATTACAAAGAGTGAAAAGAATCTCCAAAGGATACTTATTGTAAGATTCCATTTATGTGACATTAGTGAAACAACATAGTTGCAGAGATGGAGAACAGATTAGTAGTCACCAGAGGTTCAGGATGGGGAGGAGAGGTGGGTGTAGCTATAAAAAGGCTCTTAGAAGCAGAGAACAGAAGGTTAAATGGTGGTTGCCAGATGAGTGGGGTGGTCTGGGGTAAGACAGGAAGTTTTTCAAACTGAATTTTCTTAATGTTCAGTTGCAGAGATAGTAATGTATTTTGATTGTTGTGGTAGCTGCGTGAAGCTACACATGTGATAAAATTGCAAAATTATGGGAACCTGGGTGGCTCAGTTGGTTGAGTGTCTTCCTGCAGCTCAGGTCATGATCTCAGGGTCTTGGGATCAAGTCCCCCTCCTTGCTCAGCAGAGAGCCTACTTCTTCATCTCTCTCTGCTCTTCCCCGCTGCTAATATGCTCTCTCTCTTTTGCTGTCACTCTCTTTCAAATAAACTCCTAAAAAAAATTGCACAGCTAGACACACGCACACACGCATAAAATAACTACAAATTTAAGTGGTGAATGAGCCATTGGGATGTGCCAATGTCAATTTCCTGGTTTGGATATTATACTTCTATATAAATATGCAATAATTATTCATGATGTCACATTGGAGGAGGCAGGGTGAAGGTGCACAGAACTTCTCTTTACATTTCCTTGCAGGTGCCGGTGAAGCTGTAAATATTTCAAAATCAAAAGTTTTTTAAAAATCAAGTAGTAGGCAAGATGGGCAAAAAATAAGTGTAATTGGTGCTTTTAAGGGCACTTCAAAGAGATAGTCTTTTTGGGAAATAACCTGACACACATTTTTTTCCCAAGGCTTTTACCTAGAAGTCTCCCTTTGAGGATCTCTAGAGAGAGCATCCTTAATAAGAGAAAACAATATGCAGGAAGAAATTTTTCATGGTGTTATTTGCAGTAACAAAAAATGTGGATGCAATCTAACTTTGTAGCACAAGTGGGAGGATTAATGACATAAGACATGCATCTATCCAGTGAAATACCAGCTGTCATTAAATGTGATGGTTAAAAATATAAAGTAGCAAACAGAAAAATGCATATTAGTTAATAAAAAGTACAAAATGAGGATGTCAAATAGTTTGTGTTACATTTATGCAAAAAGGGAGGAACAGAAATATATAAGAATAGGTGTGTTGGTGTGATGAAAATTTGGATTTCTTGCTTCTCTGAACTTTCTATGCTTTGTAAATATAATTTCAGTTTTTCATACTCAAAACAAATGAATAAATTCTCCCACCTACCAATTTTTACATTTATTACCTTGAACAGGCAAAAGTACTTAGCTCTTGGATAACACCATGGCTCTAAGTGTTTGGTATGAGGAGTAGGAAGGACAAGCTAGAAACAGATCACACTTGCCTGTTCTTAAATTTGGCTCAGAATCAGCCTTATATCAGGAAGAAGATAGTCTCTGCATTCTACTTTCTATTTCACATGGTCCAGAACTCAGGTCAGCACTATTCACAATAATGATTTAGCTCTGCTATGGGTGTTCTATGGCATGTGAGCTGGGCTGGGCGCCTATTCATCACTCATTAACATTATTTCTGAATTCTCAATCACTGTCAACAAAATTGAAAAAAGCCAGTGTACCATGTTGGTGGGAAGTAAATTGGTGTAGCTACTGTGGAAAACAGTGCAGAGGTTCCTTAAGAAATTACAATAGAAATACCATGTGATCCAGCAATCCCATTTCTGGATATATATCCAAAGGAGATGAAAACTCTCTCAAAGAGGTATCTACATCCTCATATTCATTGCAACATTACTTATCATAGCCAAAATATGAAAACAACTCAAATGTCCATCAACAAACGGATGGGTAAAGAAAATGTGGTCTATACATACAATGCAATATTATTCAGCATTAAAAAAAGAAATCCTACCATTTAAACAACAGGGAGGACATTAAGTTGAGTGAAATAAGTTAGTCACAGGAAGACAAATACTGTATAATTCCACTTACATGAGGTATCTAAAGAGTCAAACTCATAGAAACAGAGAACGGAAGGTTAAATGGTGGTTGCCAGATGAGTGGGGTGGTCTGGGGTAAGACAGGAAGTTTTTCAATGGGTATAAAGTTTCAGTTATGTAAGATAAATAAATTCTAGAGATCTGCTATACAACATAATGCCTACAATTAACAGGACAGTGTTGTGCACTTAAAAATGTGTTAAGATAGATCTTACGTTAAATGTTCTTATCGTACCCACAAAAAAACAAAGGGACACAAGACATCTCTTGGAAGTCAGGGCTATGTTTATTACCTTAATTGTGATGATGGTATCACAAGTGTAGGAATATGTCCAAACTCATTAACATGCATACAGTAAATACTTGCAATTTTTTCAATATAGAGAGAAATCTCAATGAAATTTAAAAAAATACAAAAGAACACCACCTTTCCTGGGAAATATGATGGCTACTCTTTTTTCAGTTGACAGTCTATAGGGTATAGGATGCCCTTATGGCAAGCAGATGAGAATATAGTCTTGTAGGTGCAAATCTGTTAGTAATTTGGCAGTTCATAATAAACAAACATTAATGATAGTCTCTATAATGTTTTCATATGGATCCCACATTCTCCTCTGTGTGTTTATGTATAATGATCACAAGTATCTTATCTCTCCCTACTTCATAAAAATCTAATGTGATTTGTGAGTGTTGCATGTGACTGTGGCTAGGACCATGAAAATGCATTGGGTGTTAGGAATCCTGATATTTGCCTGGAAATGGGCCAGCTGACCAGGAGATGCATCTGGTAATAACAGTGCTTGCAGAGCTCTACTTTTCCTCCACAGTGTGGTGTAACTTGTAAATACATAATCATTTGTATAATTTTTAAAAATTCACTTATTTATTTTTATTGGTTTCAGAGGTAGAATCTAGTGATTCATCAGTTACATATAATACCCAATGCTCATTGCATCATGTTCCCTCCTCAGTGCCCATCACTCAGTTACCACTCGCTCCGCCACCCACCACCCCTCCAGCAACCCTCAGTTTGTTTCCCAGAGTTCAGCATGTCTTATGGTTTTCCTCCCTTTCAATTTTCATCTTATTTTATTTTTCTATCCTTTCCCATATGTTCATCTGTTTTGTTTCTTAAATTCCACATATGAGTGAATCATTTGTATAGTTTTTTTTATTAACAGGTAATGTATTATTTGTTTCAGGGGTACAAGTCTATGAATTTTCAGTCTTACACAATTCACAGCATTCACCATAGCACATATTCTCCCCAGTGTCCCTCACCCAGCCTCCCCCCATCACTCCCACTTCTCTCCCCTCCAGCAACCCTCAGTATTTTTCCTGAGATTAAGAGTCTCTTATGGTATATCTCCCTTCCAGGTCCTATCTTGTTTCATTTTTCCCTCCCTTCCCCCAGAACCCCCTGCCCTGCCTCTCAAATTTTTCCTCTAAGTGAGATCACGTGATAATTGTCTTTCTCAGATTGATTTATTTTGCTTAACAGAATACCCTCTTATTTCATCCACATTATTGCAAATGGCAAGATTTCTGGTTTTTTTGTTGGCTACATAATATTCTATTGCATATATACATATCACATCTTCTTTAACCATTCATCTGTTGATGGACATCTAGGTTCCTTTCCTAGTTTGACTATTATGGACACTGCTGCTATAAACATTCAGGTGTACATGCCCCTTCAGATTGCTACATTTGTATCTTTAGGGTCAATACCCAGTAGTATGATTGCTGGGTTGTAGGGTAGCTCTATTTTCAACTTTTTGAGGAACCTCCATGCTGTTTTCCAAAATGGCTGCACCAGCTTGCATTCCTACTGAGAGTGTAGGAGGGTTTCCCTTTCTCAGTATCTTTGCCAACACCTGTCTTTTCCTAACTGGTTAATTTTAGCCATTCTGACTGGTGTGAGGTGGTATCTCACTGTGGTTTCGATTTGTATTTCCCTGATGCCAAGGGATATTGAACACTTTTTCATATGTCTGTTGGCCATTTGGATGTCTTCTTTGTGGAAATGTCTGTTTATGTCCTCTGCCCATTTCTTGATTGGATTATTTGTTCTTTGAGTGTTGAATTTGATAAGTTCTTTATAGATTTTGGATACCAGCCCTTTATCTGATATGTCATTTGCAAATGTCTTTTCCCATTCTGTCATCTGTCTTTTGGTTTTGTTCACTGTTTCCTTTGCTGTGGAAAGCTTTTGATCTTGATAAAGTCCCAATAGTTCATTTCTGCCCTTGCTTTCCTTACCTTTGGTGATGTTTCTAGGAAGAAGTTGCTGAAGCTGAGGTCAAAGAGGTTGCTGCCTGTGTTCTTCTCAAGGATTTTGATGGATCCTGTCTCACACTTAGGTCTTTCATCTACTTTTGTGTGTGGTGTAAGGCAATAGTCCAGTTTCATTCTTCTGCATGTGGCTGTCCAATTTTCCCAACACCATTTATTGAAGAGGCTGTCGTTTTTTCCACTGGACATTCTTTCCTGTTTTGTTGAAGATTAGTGACCATAGACTTGAGAGTACATTTCTGGGCTCTGTATTCTTTTCCATTAATCTGTGTGTCTGTTTCTGTGCCAGTACCATACTGTCTTGATGATTACAGCTTTGTATGTAATAGAGCTTGAAGTCTGGAATTGAGATGCCACCAACTTTGGTTTTGTTTGTTTGTTTGTTTGTTTTCAACATTTCTCCAGCTATTATGGGTCTTTTCTGGTTCCATATAAATTTTAGGATTATTTGCTCCATTTCTTTGAAAAAACTGGATGGTATTTTGATAAGAATTGCATTAAATGTGTAGATTGCTTTAGGTAGCATAGACATTTTCACAATATTTGTTCTTCCAATCTATGAGCATGGAACAGTTTTCCATTTCTTTGTGTCTTCCTCAATTTCTTTCGTGAGTACTTTATAGTTTTCTATCTGTACAGCATTTTAAATGTTTCTCTGCTACTCAGTTTGAAACCCCAAAAGAACATGGTCATGTCCCTTATCTGCACTCCAGGGTCCAAGTCATTGGCAGACTGCCTGGCTCATAATTGGTACATGACAAGTATGCACTGAAATCGTAAATATGAGGGTGTAGGTGGATATGCTGTTCTTCAGGGTATTGGAATGGAGAGAAAATAAACCTAAAATTTTGAAAGTCAATTATGTGCTAGGCACTGTGTATATTTTCTTTTTTTAAAAAATATTTTATTTATTTATTTAACAGAGAGAGAGAGATCACAAATAGGCAGAGAGGTAGGCGGTGTGGGGGAGGGGTGCAGGGAGCCTGATGCAGGGTTTGATTCCGGGACCCTGAGATCATGACCTGAGCCACCCAGGGGCCCCCATATATTTTATTATTTAATTTGCATTACAGTCCTCAAGCTAGTTATTATAATTGCATTTGAAATGACCAAGTTGAAGTCCGGAGGTTCAATCATTGACCTGTGGTTATAATCTTTCTTTGGGACCCCGGGTCTATGTGACCACAAATACTTTGTTTTTGTCTACATGTCACTGCCATCTTAAGCCCTACTGAGAGGAGAGAATTTCATGATAAAATCTCCTTTAGACGGGACTGCAAAATAATGGTGGGGTCATCTGTGGAATAAGGTTATGGGGGAAAAGGGGCCAAATTGGGGCTGAACTCCAGCCACCAGCAGGTGGGTGAAGAAGTGACAGAGAAACCCCTCATCCTAGAAGCATTGTATTTGGAGAAGAACTTCTCTCACAGGGTTGTGTGGAATGCTAACTAATACCAGAGTAGAGATACCCTATGGATTTTTTTTTTTTTTTTAATTTGGAACTTTCCTAAATCTCATTTTGGTTATAATACTTCAGCTTTGAAAGGCTGCCTGAGGAATTTTTGATGATGTAATGACCTGAGCAGTTAAAGTATTTTAAATCTTCTGCAGAACCCAGTAACATAATTACTGTTACGTCTTTCTATTATCTCCAAAGCATGTCTACTATAAATAAATAAAAGACTGCTTGCCCTCTACTGAAGCTCAAAGAACAAAAAGTGGATTCCAGTCACCTTGACAAAACCAAGTACACCCATTCCTTCAACCAATTTGTGCCCCAAGTGGGAATTCAAGGCTGAAGAACACAGTCACTGGCTTCATGGCTTCATGGAGCTAACCCTTTAAGTTTATTATAAACCATAATCAAATTCTGACCAAAATTTCCTAAATAAAAATCCAATGAAGAACAAGAAGTGAGAATTACTTGACTCCACAGCTGACAAGCATTGTCAAAAATAAGAAGAATTAGAAAAGCAATTGAGGGCGCCTGGGTGGCTCAGTGGGTTAAGCCGCTGCCTTTGGCTCAGGTCATGATCTCAGGGTCCTGGGATCGAGCCCCACATCGGGCTCTCTGCTCAGCAGGGAGCCTGCTTCCCTCTCTCTCTCTGCCTGCCTCTCCATCTACTTGTGATTTCTCTCTGTCAAATAAATAAATAAAATCTTTAGAAAAGAAAAGAAAAGCAATTGAATATATTATATTCCTTGAGGAGAGAAGAGATTTCTCTTTGCAGGTCAAATTCCTTCTGTTTCCCTTGAAAAACAATGCAAGCAAAAAGGCAGCAGGCTGAAGGGTTAGTGAGGATTTATTTGGCTAAGCATTGTGTACTGCTTGCCCATTTCCAAAAGATAGCATAATAATGTATATTAAGCTCGATGAGTTCAGTGGAATTCCTCAGATAGTTTAAAATAAGTATATAGTTATATACAACCCAATTCTGTCTATGATTTCTATTTCACAAGGGTAAGTGTGGTGTAGAAGCTGCTCAGACTTCAAGAAGCTGCTACAACTACATTTTGATGAGTGAGTGTAAGTGAATCAGAAACATATGGATTTCATTTGCTTTGAAATACATAGAAGCCTAAAAATCAAGCAGAACAGTGGTTGTCAAAACATGTTCTGGGAAAAGTGTGGTAGAGTGTTTTCCTCAACCAGACTCAGCGGAATTCTGTTCATTTGTATCCCTTAATGAATTCTAGTCAAAACTTGGCAAGGTGTTGAATTTTAGTTTTCCCTGTTTTAATGTCTCACTTGAGGATAGGCCTTATTTAAAATTTCAGTCTCTACGGATCACCACTGCATGGCTTATGAAGTTCTATTGACTACATGAAACTAAACAAAGAAAAGAAAGTTCTGTGTTCCTATTTACTAATTTAAGTAGAAGTGAAGTTGACTCTCTCTCTTACCATTAGGAGTTAATGAGCAGATAGGAGAAAACAGTTTATGTAAAATCAACTATTGTATTTGAAAGGAGGTTTAGGAATGTGGATCTTGCCTTATTCCTATTTTGCCATAATGTTTCATATTTGAATTTTTCTTCTGACACATGGATTATTATTTTCAATTGAAAGCTCTTGGAAAGTAGGCTATGAAGTTTTCTCTGCTTGGATGGTGTTTTCTCTTAAAAGCCCCATATTTCTCTCTGAACCGGATGATAATTAATGGAGTTGCCTTAAAGAATTTTCAAAGCATCGTGGGACCTCAGGCTTATTTACAAAGAAACTCAAAACCCTAGTAATTCTTTATTCCTTTAATATGAAGGTTAGTTTTTAAGTGAGAGCCATATATCAGTTATACTTCAGAATTACACAGCAGTACCTTTTTTTTTTTTTATTAAGCAAAACTTTATTTGTACCTCAAAGGGGGGATAATATGTATATGTGTATTCTCCATCATTTTTTAGAAAGGTCTTTTTCTTTTTTTTTTTTTCAGAGAAGTCTAAAAACACAAGATCCTTGAAATGATTTTTTATAGCTAACTCTGTGGTCACAACAGATTAAGCATAATTTTTAAATTCAAACCCCTGCAGAGGGGTGTGATATTCCTTTTTATACTCACAAAATCAGGTGACCACTGTTATATACTTCCCTAAAAACATTATCTCATGTTAGCCCAACATTTATTTTCATGATCACATGAAACCACAGTAAGTGTAGAAAGCAGGGAGTTTGTCATTGGTGGGTCTCTGAGCAAGAAAGCATATATTCGAGGTGCCTGGGTGGCTCAGTGGGTTAAAGCCTTTGCGTTCCGTTCAGGTCATGATCTCAGGGTCGTAGGATTGAGCCCCGCATTAAGCTCTCTGCTCAGCAGGGAACCTACTTCTCCCTCTCTCTCTCTCTGCCTGCCTCTCTGTCTACTTGTGATCTCTGTCTGTCAAATAAATAATAAATAAAATCTTTTTTTAAAAGAAAGAAAGAAAGCATATATTCCCTTGCACCGCCCCAATCTGACCACTGGCTGAGATTGAATGTACATTACACATGGAGTAAAACCTGAGTAGTCTCTAGGTCTTCCAGCTGGTGGATATTTACAGTCTGTTTTTCACTTAGGTGTTTGCCTAAGAGCAGAAGCTTGAACTAAGTTATCACAAGAATTGCCCAACATCAAGCTTGTCAGCTGGTTTTTTACACCTACGTCAACACCAGATAGAAAGCAGTGATTGCAGCTCTCCAGCTACACCCCTCCACACACCCCCTCCACACACCCCCTGAGATCACTAATCACAGAGCTGCCAGAAGGGACAATAAAATAATTTAGCCTTACTTTATTTTTTCCCTAAGTTTGGTTTAAAGGTTTGCCTTTTGTATCATATTCTCTTCTAACTTCACCTAACCATAGAGACATAACCTAACCTCTCCTGACCATTAAAAAGACATAGTTTTAGTTCTTAAGGAGAAAAATCAAGCAATATCTTAGAGATGAATACAGCAACATTAGAAAATTTGCATTTTCTTAAGATTGACCCCAGGTCCTCTATTTTTTGTATTTGTACAGGCTTGTGGCACATTTCAACCTATTGACAAATGGTTTTGACAAATGCCTAGTCATTGTCTTGCTGTCTCTCCACCAACATTTCCACTTACATCTCTATTTGAAATCACAAGGTTAAAGGACAAGTTGTCCTAAGTATTGAAATCCCATATTTGTCTAGTGGTGAAGCATGTTTGAGGCAGGTACTCCTCTCCTGCCAACTGCTTCAACCTTGACCCACAGGACACCTACCACCTTCATTACGAGAGCAGTGATGTACTGGTGGTGCATCTCTCCCGACATTTACATTCCTCCCTGGAGTCAAGACATCCAGTTGACTGAAGAAATTCCAGAGACTTATCCTACATCACATATAGGAAATGTCATGAAACTTGCATTGAGAAGTGAAATGATACTTTGAGGAGCAAAATGAGAGTGGAAAACTCATAACATCCAATTTGGGTCCCCCCTCCTTAGCTTCCACCACTATCTAAGGGTATGGTCTTGGGAAAGACAATTTAAATTACCCTGGCCTCTATTTCCTTCTCTGACAAATGAGATAGTTACACCGGGTCATGCCAGAGACCCACTGAAACTCTAGCTTTCAATGGCTCTACCGTGACAACATGGTTTACCAACGAACAGGAAGAACACTGAACAGCAAGAATACAGATACCAGGTTCTCTACTGCCCTATGAAAGTTTGGGTGGCAACTTGTCTCATCTTCTTGGAGGTAATAGTGAACCGTAGCATAAAAATAATCTTAAGAAGTTATCTAGTCCAAGCTTGAAAATATCCACTGACCTGCTCACATAGGCACATACTTGTTTGAATGTTGAAAATGTTGAAGATTTCATTTTTCTATCACCAGTGAAGTTCAGTGGAGAGTATGGGCCAGAGAAAAATGTGTGACTAGGTTTTTTTCTTTGATGATGTGATTTCTTTTTATCATCAGTCATGGTAGTGAAGACACCAGGGAGATATAGGTCATTCCTGACTTCACTCTGCCTCGTAAAAAAAAAAAACAACTAACAGTTATTCAAGAATGAGTCACCACTGAGAGAATCCTAGAACAAGGGGTGAGGCCAAGCATCCCCTGGACCACAGGCCCAAGGCAGACTGCATGAGGAGAGGAGAAGCAGCTCAATGTTGACCATGTTGTCCCTGCCCCAGGCCAGCACAGCACTACATGGGCAAGCCTCTCCTGAAACTCTGGTTCCTACAGTAGGAAAAGAAGACTGAAAGGATAAGACCAGCCATCTCCAGCATTGGGGGGTCACTTTGTAGGAGCCCCTCCTCTGATCTCGCACCATGGCAATTGCAGAGGAATCTGGTTATTTTCCCTTGTTGGACCAACTGAAGGCTATATTCAGTGATTAGCAGGTCTAGGAATTCAAACCCCTGCCCAAACACAGTGGAGGAAGCAGCACTAAACCTAATAAAGCTCTTTGTTGTCTTTTCTCAAGCTCCCCTGTACCCCAAGTTCCCTGGCCAAACAAGGCCACTGACTTTGCCTGCTTTTCTCTAGCCTTGAGCACCACTGAGCTACACAGCTTCCAGGAGTTGTTATCAGCCCTTCTGGTCAGATAGGACAGAAGACACCCTCCGTAGTGAGTGGGGTTGTAACTTCACTACTTGCCTGGGCCTGGGAAAACCAGGTTCTAAGGATGACAAAACTCCTTATCTGAGAACCTGAAGCAGACAGATGTGCACTCTGCCTAGTTCCCTGGTCAGAATGACCTTCAATTTAGTTGTGTAGATGGGTCCTGTCCTTCTGCCCTACCATAATAGGGAAGCTAATTCCTAACCTCATCCAATACTGAATAAAGTTCCCAGTCCTAAACATCTAGTAAGCCTAACCAGAGAATCCAGCCAACCACAGGGGCCATCATTCAGCCTCACTTGGGTAGGGAACCAAGCTAGAAGTCTTAGGCAACAGTTCTCAGCCAGTGGCATGCCACCCGCACCCCCACCAACCCATTCCTGTCCTCAGAGCTCAAACAGTTATCTTGTCCAAAAATAGCCCATAGTAGTAGGTCATAGGTCCCACCTGCCCAAGGACATTACCAGTAGACACACCCAGGAACCCAAACTGAGCTGTTGACTGTTGAAGAACGGTCTCTGCTAAACTAAATCTGTCAAGCATGGAAGAGGGAGCCCCATTACCTAGCTGTGTAGGCACCAATGTAAGAAATTAAGAACCACCAAAAAATCAGATAAATATGACACCATCAAAGGAAACTAAAAAAGTTCCAATTACTAACCCTACAAAATGGAGATGTATGAACTGTCAAGGAGTTTGGAGTAATGCTTTTAAAGAAGTTTAGTGAAATACAGGAAAACACAGACAAATAACAAAACAAAATTAGGAAAATAAACTATGAACAAAAGAAGAAGTTTGAAAAAGAAATAGCCACCATTAAAAAAAAAAAAAAAGCAAAACATGGGTCACCCAGGTGGCAGAGTTGGATGGGCATCTGACTCTTGGTTTCAGCTTGGGTTGCAATCTTAGGGATATGAGATCAAGCCCCATGTGGGGCTTCTTGCTCAGTGTGGAGTCTGCTTGGGATCTGCTTGGGATTCCTTCTCTCCCACTGCCCCTCCCCCCCCACTTCCTCTTTCTGTCTTTCTCTGTCTCATTATCTCAAATAAATAAATCTTTTTTAAAAAAAGAAAAATAAGAAAAACAGAAACCCTGGAGCTGAAAAATACAGTAACTGAACTGAAGAATTCAACAAAGTGTTTAAAAAGTAGACTGAAACATGCAGAAGAAAGAACTGGCAACTTAGAGTTTAGGATTTTAGATATTATCCAGTCAGAGGACCAAAAGGAAAAAAAAAAAAAATGAAGAGTGAAGAAAACCTATGGGACCTATGGGACACAATGAAAAGAAACATTATTCACGTTATGGGAAATCCAGTAGAAGAGAAAGGGATAGAAAGTATATTTAAAGCAATAATGATTAAAAACTCCCAAAACCTGGGAGGAGAAGTGAACATCCAGATCCATGAGGTCCTAAGGATTTCAAATAGATTGAATCCAAATAGAGTTACATTATAATTAAAATGTCAAAAATCAAAGGCCAAAAAAAGAATTGTAAGAGCAGCAATAGAAAAAAGAAAAGTTAGATTCAAGGGAACCCCATAGGACTACTGGCAGATTTCTCAACAGAAACTTTTCAGGCCAGGAAGGAATGGGATATCATAATTAAAATACTGAAGGAAAATAACTGTCAGCCAAGAATCCTATACCCCGTGAAGCTGTCCTTCAGAAACAATGGAGGGTTATAGACATTCTTCAGCAAACAAAAGCTGAGGAAATTCATTATCATCAGACCTGCCTTACAAGAAGTACTTAAGGAAGACTTTGAGTGGAAGTAAAAGAATATAATTCATATTGTAAAAACATAAAAAGGTAGTATAAATCTCACTGGTAATGGTAAATAAGTAAACACATAGTCATATATTCTGCAAAATAGTAACGGTGGTGCATAATTGACTTACAACTCTAGTTTAAAAGGTAAAAAAAAAAAAAGAATGTAGCAAAAACAATCATAACTACAATACTGTGTTACTAGATACGCAATATAAAAAACACATTAATTGTGACAACAATAACCTCAAACATAGGGGGAGAAGCAGTAGAAGTATAAAGTTATACATTCTACTGAAGTTATGTTGTTATTAGCTTAATCAATAAAAAATAGATCACCCAAGAGTGAGTTATTAAAAATAAATAATACTTTTAACATCTAATTCCAAGCAAAGTCATCACTGTAAATAGAGAACACAGCACACCAGCATGAATATAGAACACCAATTGAGTCAATTGGGACAAATGAATATAAAAGATGATCTTGTGTAAACAGCTACAAAAGATAAGTAAATAAGAAGTCTATTGAAGAATATCTAAAACCTTTTTTTATTAGACTAACAACTCTGCCAGTCATCCCCAGGTCACCATTTATTTTCAAACCTTGTCAAGGAGTGGCAAAAAGCCATGGAACCTCCCATATCATTAAAACAAAAAGTGCAATGACCCCTCTGGTGAACCCAGAAAGGAACAAGTACAAAATAATACCATCTAGTATAAAATTGATTGGTTTTGTTGCTAAAAACAGAGAAGAGAACAAAATACAAAGAGACTCAAAATTGCACCTTGTAAAGAGATTAAAAACAAGTAAGCCTCACGTATAGGTCAGTAAGCTTGGCAAACCAGCTACAAAGTTGAAGGCAAATACTATGCTCTGAGAGAAAATAGCATCATCTCCTCTCCAAATCTCTTTACTCAATAATACCGGTGAATGGCAAATATTACAGAGGCAGTCTTGTTTATCTAGGGGTTCAGGTAAATAGGTAGCACAAAAGCAAAGAAAAATCACTCCTCTTGAGAATCTCTTAGGATGGCGGTATTGCAATGTCAACCGTCACCACAGAAGAGACAAATGATCTCTTACTAATCACAAGGTCAGGTTTTTTCCTCCAGCACCGGAACAAGATCACTACTACTCTGGTTGGCCCTGGGTGAGCTAGATGGATTGCATTTAGGGGCCATGTTATACAGAATATATGTACCTTTAAACCAGAGTCACACATAGTGTAATGGGATGTGAGACACAGGGGATCTGAGAGCAGCTAAGGAGGGCAGAGCAGACTCACAACCCCCATCACATGCTTGATTGGGGGCATAAAGACTGAGTAGCAGAGTAGGTGAGCTGTGCTATTTGAATTATTCCCCCCTCTCTCATGTTCTCTCTGTAATAGAGTTGTGTATATCTAGATTAAATGAACAAATGATGCAACCCTTTTGCTTCAATCAGTGTGCTGCAAAGTGAAAGAGCAAATCCCGTGTATGTCCTCATATAAAGTATCCGTTTATACTTAGATGGGTGATGTGGAGTTCTTGATCTATATGTGAAGGAAATGTATTATTAGACAACTTTGCTACGGGAACAGATCCATTTCAGTAAAGACTCTTTTCTAAGCTAGATATCCGCTGGGGGTGGGGGGATGTACTGAGATTAGTGTTGATACTAGCAAGGTGTGCAACAAGTTAAAAAAATTGCAAAAAAAAAATAGCAAAATAATAAAAATGAAAACCTCATAGCACCTCAGTGCCAATCCACTTATTTATTTACAGAGGACAGATGGTTAGCTTGATGCTTGCAAGGACATTTAACTGTTCTGCGACTCCAAACATTTTCTCAGGTAGCTCCTCCCAGTGCCACATTAGTGCCTGAACAGACTGAATCTTTCTCTCTTTCTCTGCACCTGCTTCCTTATGTGAATCTATTACAATTGTCTCATCCTTGGCAGTGGGGAGGCATGGGGAGAAGAGCAAGGAAGAAATGAAGAAATGCAGCAGTCCAGGTGTTGGTAAAATAAAATTCAAACCATGGGTCGCCTGGGTGACTCAGTTGGTTAGGCATGGGACTCTTGATTTCGGCTCAGATCATGATCTCAGGGTCATGAGATAGAACCTGCGTCAAGCCCCATGCTCAGTGGGGAGTCTGCTTGATCTACTCTCTCTCTCCCTCACCCTCTCCTCCCTGCCCCTGTCTGTGTCTCTCTGTCCATAAAAATAAATAAATAAATTCAAATCGTAAGTGAAGGTGTAGAACCTTAGGTCCAAGCTAATTCACTGATCCATTATAATAAATCAAAGATAATATTTTGATCCCATTTTCTATGTCTGTTTCTTGATTGTCTCAGAACCCAAAGGGGGAAAGAAATGAGATTAATTTTCTCAAGCTTAAGCACATGACACATTGGCCAACAAATCCTAAAAATGCACTAGCAGAACTAACACTGCATTATCAAGATAGCATAGGATAACGAGGCTCTGGGGTTGGCTGTAGCATTGGGCGACTGCGAGTGAATGGCTGGTTTTGTAACTAATATATTGCCAAATTCCAACAAACTACAATATAAAAGATAGCAGTCCCCCCGCCCCCCCGCCACAGCCCTGTGTGTTAAGCTGTTCCATTTCTGCCCAAGGAAATCTCTCTCAGTCTGATTCCACAACTTTTCAGTGCCTCTGATGATGACATCAGTCTCACTTTAGTTCCTATAGTCACATTACAGTTCCTTACTTTTTATCAGCTTTATTGAGGTGTTATTGGCATAGATTGAGCCGAACATGTTTCAAGTGTACAATTCAATACATTCTGATGCATATAAGCATCAGCGAAACTGTCACCAAGGTCCAGATGGTGAATACAACCATCGCTCCCCAGTTTCCTCTTGCCTGTTAGAATCTCTCCCTCCTACCCTTTCTTATCTCCCCTTTCCCTCAAAGAGTATGCAGTCATTTTGTTGTATAATGTTCTTCACTCGGCATTGATATTTTGAGGTTTATCCGTGCTTGTGTGTCCTAGTTGTTCATGTCTTTTTCTTGTTGCATTGTATTCAATTATATGATTATACCACAATTTGTATATCCATTCAGCTGTTGATGGGTATTTGAGTTGTTCCCTGTTTGGGGTTATTACCAATAAAGCTGCTGTGAAGATTTGTGTACAAGTTTTTATATGGGCATCTGTGCTTTTAAAATTTTTGATAAACACCTAATTGAGGAATGGCTGGGTCATATGACAGGCACATGCTTGATATTTTTAAAAACTGCCAAACTGTTTTCCAAAGTAGTTGTACAATCCTATCAAAAGTGGTTGAGAGTTGCAGTTTCTCCAAGTCTTTCCAAACATGTGAAATTGTCCATCTTTTTAATTATGGCTCTCATCTCTCATTTTGGTTTTAATTTTCACTTTCATAATGACCAACAATGTTGAGCACCTTGTCATGTGTTTAACTCTATGTCTTAAAAAGCATTGTTTCATATATTTTGTCTGTGTGTGTGTGTGTGTGCGCGCACGCGCGCATAGGAATGAAGGTAATCTGATCCTGCTGACTCCATCTTGACCAGAAGTCCCCAACCAGTTCATTTCAAACTTTAATCTCCCATCTGTCTGTTTCAAAGCTAGACCCCTCCTTTCAACTCACCAGAGTAGCCAATCTAAGAAACAGAGAGGGAGGCATGAGATGGACTTCTGGTTTTGGAGAATCAGAGAAAGACAAATATTGCATTACTATATCCTACAAGGTTAGAGTCCTTTTCTCTCAACAACATCCCAGCTGTTCTAGCTCACTGTCTTGATGTGAATGGTTGAAGAGAGGTCACTTTGGAGCAGCTTCCTTAGTCACTGGGAGCCCCTTCTAAGAGCTGATAACTTCCAACCAGCTAGTAACCCCATATCAAGTTGCTCTAATGCATCCACATCCTTGTCCCCCAGACTGCCGTGCAATGTCTCCAGTCTACCCTGTGAGGTGGTTCTCTGGACCGTGGGCACAAGTAGGTCAAGTGTTGTTCTCTTCTTCAATGAAGAACTCAGCCAGGGTTCTGGTGGGATTTGAGCCCTAAGCATCTCAGTCCCACAGCAACATTTCTTCTCTGACCTCTGTCACATCACCCAGTCTGTTGATCCAATGAATGTCAAATGGCAAACGTCAATGCTAACCTTTCCTTTCAATCGTTAGAAATGATTCTCCTGGAACGTCCCCAGCCTTGGCTCTAGAGGAGGATGGGAATTAACATCTCCCCATGAGTAGCAGATTCTCCCAAAGCCCACATCTCTCACCCCGGCTCCCAGATAGAGAGGTACAGGCCCCGGATGCTGGTGTCTCTGAGCTTAGCATATAGGATGCTCACTCATTCCCTGTTTCCCTCAGGCTTGGGTCTTCACAGCAATTCTGAGACAACAAGAAAAATGCTGCTTTATATCTGCTACTCTGACACAGCACTTGGGAATTCCAGGCATAGCACTGTTTTTAATAGACGTGCATCCTCGTTCGCTCTGACATGTGAACATTGGGGCTGAATTTAACCTCAGTTGAACTGGGGAGAATTTACTGTTGTAGCTGAGGCCAGTATTAGATTTCAGGTAAAATAGGATCTTTGTTGTAAGGACTTTCTAGATTCTTGTTTCTTGCCCTCTACTTAACGGCAAGGAATGTTAAGTTAGGACATTGAATTTCAAACACACTTAATCGTCCATGGGATAGACAACATTCCTGTCTGAGGTTTGAATTCATATTTACCCTAAAACTGCCTTTTTCCTTTATATGGTTTTGATTTCCATCCAGTTCCATTTCAAGAACTATACGGGGATTAACCATTCTATTTCCTGTGGCTCCTGGAGGATCACTGTGACACCGGGTCATGTTTGCTCAGGTTTGTTAATTCTGTGAGCTCTCATCATAGCGATAGATTTCAGGGGCTTGAAACTATGGGTTTCAAGGCACAGAGGAGTGACAGATTTTAACCACCACTAGATAAAGAATAAGAAATCTTTTCCATTTCTTTGGGCTGAAGAGACGCATCTCAATTAATTAAAACCTGAAAGCTGAAAAGAATTGTTAAAATATTAAATATAATACTGTGCCTGGACCACTTAGCCTCCAGAAGTTAGGTAGATGTATAATGGGGATTGGTTTAAAAATATGTCTTGATCTTTAGATTAGTACAGAAGCTACGACATAATTTAAAATAATGGCAATCAAGGTTGATTACACTGTTTTTCCCCCAATACTTTTTCTGATTTTGTCTTGTGAAAATGTGCTAATTATAAAAATTCAAGAAAAATCTAAACAAAATTAAAAGTCCTCATATTCTTATTACCCAGAAATAAAATAGCCAAAATTCAACAGTCAGAAGTAAATACAATACCAGCCATCCATCTCTGCTTAAAGAACAAAGGAAGGACGAGAGGAAAGAAAATGGAAAAAAAACAAAGTAGGATCATGGTGTATGTATTACTTTTTTTTAAAAATTTAATTATTTTTCATTTTTTATTTTTTATAAATATATGATATATTTTTATCCCCAGGGGTACAGGTCTGTGAATCACCAGGTTTACACACTTCACAGCACTCACCAAAGCACATACCCTCCCCAATGTCCATAATCCCACCCCCTTCTCCCAAACCCCCTCCCCCCAGCAACCCTCAGTTTGTTTTGTGAGATTAAGAGTCACTTATGGTTTGTCTCCCTCCCCATCCCATCTTGTTTCATTGATTCTTCTCCTACCCGCTTAAGCCCCCATGTTGCATCACCACTTCCTCATATCAGGGAGATCATATGATAGTTGTCTTTCTCTGCTTGACTTATTTCGCTAAGCATGTATTACTTTTAAATTAATAGTATTCAGTATAATTTTACCTCAATTCAAACAAAGAAAAAGTTACCAAAAAAAAAAAAAAACCTGGTAGAATTGATAAATTTGAGATGACTATTTCTGTGTTTAAAAATGTATTTCTTTCAGATGGGTGGGGGGTGCAGGGCTGGGCTAGACAGGTGACAGGTATTAAGGAGGGCACCTGTTGTAATGTGCACTGGGTGTAATACACAAATCGTGAATCGCTGAACCCTACCTCAAAAACTAATGATGTGGAGCATCTGGGTGGCTCAGTGGGTTGAGCCTCTGCCCTCGGCTCAGGTCATGATCTCAGGGTTCTGGGATCGAGCCCCTCATCGGGTTCTCCGCTCGGCGGGGAGCCTGCTTCCTCTTCTCTCTCTGCCTGCCTCTCTGCCTGCTAGCGATCTCTCTCTGTCAAATAAATAAATAAAATCTTTTAAAAAAAAACCACACACAAACTAATGATGTACTACTGTATGGTTACTTAACACAATAATAATAAAAAATCATGGGATATAAGGTAACCATGGTTGACTAGAGTTAGTAATTATGTATAGTATATTTGCAGGTAAGAGAGTAGATCTTAAAAGTTCTTATCACAAGTAAAGGAAATGTAACTATGTGTGATAATGGATGTTAACTAGATTTATTGTGGTGATAATTTCATAATATATTAAAAATGTAAAATCATTATGTTGTATACCTGAAACTAATATAATGTTATATGTCAGTTATTTCTCAATATAAAAGAAAAAAAAAAGAGAAAAATGTGCTTCTTAAAAATCTCTCCAAAATTAAGAAAACAATAAAAATCTTTAGGAATTTGGAATATTATTCAACATCACAATATGAGTGTGATATTCTTGGTACCTTTATTTTTTAATTTTTTAAAAGATTTTATTTATATATTTGAAATTGAGGGAGATAGAGCACAAGATGGGTGTGGGGAGGGGGCAGAGGGAGAGGGAGAAGCAGACTCCCTGCTGAACAGGGAGCTGGAGCCTAAGGCAGATGTTTAACCCACTGAGCCACCCAGGGGTCCTTATTCTTGGTACCTTTAGATACCTTATTTATTACTCATTTATTGTTACTTATTTATTAATATTGAATTCCTTTAGATACCTACTTTAAGATATTATTATGAAAAATGATAAAATTACCACTTTCTCTTAGACATTCGCATTTTCTCGGCCCCACATTCTGGTTTGGATTTGTTACATTACATTTTTATACTGTCAGGTTTATACAATTCATGTTCTATTCTGTAACCATCATTTCCACACTGGCTGGTATTAGATTGTACATCCTTAGAATGGACACAAGACTCGCTATCAGTTCAACACAAGCAGTTTCTCCACTGGAATCTCTGGGTTCTCCAATTTGAGAAAGAGTGCTGTGTCTTTCTATGTGCTATAATGTTTTCATTATGTTCCCATGTGTCCTCAATGACAATACAGTGTTTTTATTACATATCCCTCCCACCAGAGTTTGCATTTACATTTACATGATAACAACACCTTAGCTGAGTCTTAAGAATAAAAGAGAATGGCTTAGCATGTAAATAATGCACTCAGGCTGAGTGAGGATAAATGCTTTTACATTCACTGTATAAATTAAAGTCCTTCAGTAATTTTTTAAAAAAGAAAAACATGGTGGAAAATTTTGAGTCTTCACATGAAATAAAGGAAGACAGACTCAAAAATCTTGGCAGTCCATATTGTACTTATAGTGCACGTGGCATTTTAGTTTTAGCAGAATATCATCTCCCATACTGAATTCATGTTAATTTAAATTTTATTGGTTTGCAAATTTTCTGTCCTCTTCATTTGTAATTTGGGTAGGTTTTATAATTTTCTAAGATATAAGCAAAGGAGTTAACAATTAGTTTTATGTTTGTGAGGTATTTAAGAAATACAGTAAAAAATAAAGGCAAATAAATAAAAATTTAAAAGTTAGTTAAAAGCAGAAAAAAAAAAGCAAAAAAAAAAAGCAGAAGGTACTATCCGTGTCTCATGCTTACCCCCTTGGGCTAGTTCTGTTTCAGTGGTGCGCATAATATTCCCAGTGCCTGAAGCTGAGGGCTTTTTCTTGCCCTCATAGTCTGCTGTACCTGAGCATAGGGCAGGCAGATAGGCTTGAAAATTACCCCTCCTTGAACAGCCCTCATCCTATGACGGAGATCTTTGCAAGGGAGCTGGTATGTACATACCTCAGCTCTTGCTCTCTCTTGATGTGGGTGAGATAACTTTGAGGCACATGTTGAACTATTTCCTACATTTCTTCAGCAGATTTAAATTGGGCCATTGTTAGATCACTCATGCCGGTGGATCTAAACCTACACCATGGCCACCTTTTAGAGTAGGGGTGCACGGACCCTGGATGGTAGATGGAATCGGAGTCCTGGCCCAAGTTCATTTCACAGTAGAACCAGTGGATCTTGGGAACTGCCAAGTAGAAATTTCTGTTGCCAAAGGGAATCATGGAAACAGCTATAATTAGAGTTGTAAAATCTTACCTCATGCTGGCTCTTTGGCCTATACAATGTGAGTCATATGGGGAGAAAGGCCAAACGGAAGTCCCTGAAAATGCCCCCAGCAGCTATGACAATAAATCAAGAGCATTTGTCTTTGGCAAAATGGTAATATGCACGAGCTGTGATCTGCATCGTAGTCCATTTTAACCTCATAGTTTCTCCTGTTACAGTGTCTGCATTTCAAATGCATGAACTAGGGAATGACTTGGGGAATTTGGGCTTCCCAGCCCCACAACTTTTGCCTAGGGTGGGCTAGAGGTTCTGGGTCCTGGAAGGCAAAGGATCCTTCTACAAGGGGACAGAGTAAGGGCGCCACTGAATCTTAAGTCAGATCTTCTCCCTTGTCATTTTCAGCTTCTTCTTCCAGATGACCAAGAAGCACAGAAGGAGGCTCTGGCTGACATGAGGGTATAGGTCCGCTACTACGTCCTAAAGACAGGGAAGTTATGTCCCGCATGCCTTCGTAGGGGCTTTCTCTGGCCATCAAAGCATGTTTTTCCATGTTCTGGGAGAGTTAGCAGCCCCCAGGAGAAGCACTGGACCAAAGACAGTAGAAGTGGTGCATGAATATCCCATTTCCTTCTCCCTCACCATCGACACTGTTCCCTAAAGGCTTACACCCTACTTGTGGTATGTCTCTGGATAACACACTTTCTATTTCCTTGCAGTCTTAATTCCTTATTCCCTTATTCCTCCCATATACGTTTCTTTCTTTTTTTTTTTTTTTAAAGATTTTATTTATTTGACAGAGAGAGATCACAAGTAGGCAGAGAGGCAGGCAGAGAGAGAGGAGCAAGCAGACTCCCTGCCTAGCAGAAAGCCCGATGCGGGACTCGATCCCAGAACCCTGAGATCATGACCTGAGTGGAAGGCAGAGGCTTAACCCACTGAGCCACCCAGGTGTCCCTCCCATATACGTTTCTTGCATTCAAATCCTGTCTCAGTGTTTGTTTCTGAGAAATCCCAAACTAGGGTAGGATCCTTGAAAATTGTCTTCTAAAGACATGTCAATAACATTTTAAAAAATGCTGTTGAAGGTGTCATTAACCAGGTGCACTTCAGTAACCACTGGGATAATCTGTATGATAAAACAGTATTATAATTATTTGCATCCTCATAAGCCTGACCAAAGGTGTAAGACAGTTTCTTCCGCAGAGTCTCTTTAAGGTTCTAAGAAAAAATACATTAATGATAGGGGTGCCTGGGGCACCTGGGTGGCTCAGTGGATTAAAGCCTCTGCTTTCAGCTCAGGTCATGATCTCAGGGTCCTGGGATCGAGCCCCGCATCAGGCTCTCTGCTCAGCAGGGAGCCTGCCTCCCCCTCTCTTGCCTACTTGTGACCTCTGTCAAAAAAATAAATAAAATCTTAAAAAAAAAAATTATAGGGGTGCCTGGGTGGCTCAGTCGGTTATCTAAGGTCTTGATCCCAGAGGATTGAGCCCCACATCAGGCTCCCTGCTCAGTGGGGAGTCTGTTTCTCCCACTCCCTCTGCTGCTTCCCCTGCTTATGCTCTGTCTCTGTCAAATAAATAAATAAATAAAAATCATTACTATATATTATATTATATATTTAATGTCACATATTTAATATCTAATATAAATTTATATTTATGATACAAATAAAAACATAAATAAAATATATATTTAATATATAATATTATACACACATAAAGGCACTTTACATTTAGGTCCTTAAAAGGACAGATTTCTGTTCTTTGAGAATTGCAAAAGGACAGATTTCTGTTCTTTGAGAATTGTACCATGCAGAACAGCTTACTTAACTCTTGAATCCCCAAGAGGCTACTTTTAGGGCAGAGTAAATTGTACTGCGCATAGGGGAATGCCTTTTACCTTCTGTCCGCATGAATGGCCCTTCTTGTGGTTATGGCGGCTGCAGACCTTCTGGGTCTAAGACATACAGTTGTAAGATGAATGCTTACTCCCTTAGATATTAGTGCCACATTTCTTAAATATGAAACGATGTGCACCAGCTTGTCAAATAGCAACACCCCACCCCCACAAAGTTAATATTAAATTATTGACATCAAATTTCCCCTTATTCAATGCACTGCCCAGAGTTGCTTTATCTCACGCTGGAATGTCCTCATTGAGTCGTATTTTAAACCAGGATTCTCTATGATTCTATATGTGCCTCTGAGTATAATCACAATGGAACTAGATAAAGGGGCTCTGTCAAGTTCAATTTAGCCAAGAATACCTCCTCAACAACACTTCAAAGATTTTATTCACAGAATTCATACGGGAGGATTAGAATATGCACTCAGTTAAAAAAGATCACTTTGCTAATCTGATGATCACGCACAATCTTACTGCTAATAAACTCCGTTGTATAGTTTCCCACACAAACGAGCCGAGTTTCTCATGGGAAATGTTATGTAACTTTAAAAAAAAATTTTTTTAAATTTTTTTATTAACATGTAACTTTTTGAAAGAAATTTGCACTAAACTTTGCTTAAAAATCAACAAATAAATCAGTATCTTCAAGTGAATACCACTAGAATATTACAGAAAATTAAATATCCACTCAGCCTGTAGTGAATGGGCTTTAAAAAATAATCTTGATGAATGATTTCAACTGACTTCTTGATTATATAAGTAAACCTTAGAGCAGATGTTGAAAATTTGAAGCCCGAAGGTACACTCCTGCCTGTATTTGTGTATTGCCATCTGGCTCGGTGTTTTTAGACTTTTGTATTTGAGTGCTTCCTTAGTGCCATACATACCTTGCTCCCCTGCCCTCCCCCCATGATGATCCGAGGCCCAGCTGCATTCACATTTTGGTGTTAGCTGCCTGGCCTCCCCAGCAGGCTGGAATGGCAGCCTCTGCAGTGTAACTGGGGGCCCAGCAGACTTTTTGGAGAGTCATACTTAGATGCATTCATTCACAAGAAACAGCCATATTTTTGTCTACTTTCAACAATTTTCATGTGCCTACAGAGGCTGTGACACGCCTGAGAACTTACAATTAAAATGTTGTCATTTAAGATTTTTTTTTTTTCTCTGCCCCTATTTTTCTTCTGCTGGCTACTTTCTGCACTAAAATTGTCTAAACTGTAGGAAGACTAGAACGAAGTTCTACGCAGGGCCAGGAGGAAGGGGAAGTAGAGGGAAATCAAGAGGTACGAATGTCCAGTTACAAAATAAATCAGTCATGGGGATGTAACGTACAGGTGGTGAGAGCCTCGATAATACTGTATGGTAAACTGGAAAGATGCTAAGAAGAAATCTTAAAAGTTCCCACCACAAGAGAAAAAAATTGTGTGACTTTGTAAGGTGACGGGCTGTATCTAGACTTATTGTGGTGACCATTTTGCAATGGAGAGAAATGTTGAGTCCTTATGTCATACACCTTAAACTAACATAATGTTGTCTGTCAGTTACACTGCCATTTCAAAAAGAAAAAGGGGAAGAAATGTGACCAGCCTGCGGAAATCCTTTTGGCCAATCCACGGGGTCACAGGTCACCTTGTGTCAGTCCCTGCGGCTGACATGGAGGATGGTACCAAAGATAGGACTGTTGTTGAAGGATTTACTTGGACAGATTAATCTGGTTGAGAAGGGTCAGTTTCTAAAACCCTATTTTATGTGTCTCGATGTAATACAATGCTACACTGCCAGAGTTACATGTAGAGCCTGAGATTGAGAGTTAGATTTTTAATTTTAAATTGTATCTGGATCCAAAGTTTTAACTAATGGGGGTGTGAACGGATGTGAGACTAAAATGTTGGCATGCCCGGGTAGCTCAGCCAGTTAAGCATCTGCTTTCGGCTCAGGTCATGATCTCAGGGTCCTGGGATCAAGCCCAGCATCCGGGTCTCTACTGGATGAGGAGCCTGCTTCTCCTTCTGCCCCTTCCCACACTTGTGCACGTGCATCCTCTCTCTCACAAATAAATAATTAAAATCTTAGAAAAAAAGGGTAAAACCTTACTGACTTAACTTGTTCACAGTATTTTCACTCACCTGTGTGTCTCCTCATAATCTTTTGGAGAAGACTATTATGATCCCCCTTGCACAGAAAAAAGAAACCCAAAATATGCAACTGAGAGGTTTCTACTCAAAATCATGCATTTAGTTGATTAAATCCAGAGGGATTAATTTGTGCTTTTTACCTTACACTTGTATGCAATTGTAATTTTTTTTCATATCTTATTTATTTGTTTGAGAAAGAGACAGTGAGAGAGAGCATGAGCAAGGAGAAGGTCAGAGGGAGAAGCAGACTCTCCGCCGAGCTGTGAGCCCAACACGGGACTCCATCCCGGGACTCCAGGATCATGACCTGAGCTGAAGGCAGTTGCTCAACCAACTGAGCCACCTAGGTGCCTGTTTTTTATTTCATGGTCTTGTCCGCAAAATGAAAGCTGGAGAAGGATCAAAATTAACCTAAGCAGAACCGGCGTGTCTTCCAGATTAGGCCAGGATCCTATTCAGTTTCAGCCTGCCCATAAGAGCTCTCCCTCCATGTCCGTGCAAAAGCACAAAAGGGCAGGTTTCCTCTTAAGCCTCTGGAGAAAATGCACCGTTGCCCTGAACAGTGTGGTCTGATTTTTTTTTTTTTTAAAGATTTTATTTATTCATTTGACAGAGAGAGAGATCACAAGTAGGCACAGAGGCAGGCAGAGAGAGAGGGAAGCAGGCTCCCCACTGAGCAGACAGCCCAAGGCGGGGCCCTATCCCAGTACACTGAGATCATGACCCGAGCCGGAGGTAGAGGGCCCAACCCACTGAGCCACCCAGGCGCCCCTGGTCTGATTTGATAGTGGAGATTGAGGCACAAGACCCAGGAGAGCCAGCGGTTCTGACTCTTCCATATAATTAAGGAAGAAAGCTGGGTGTTCTCCCTCTGACTGAACAAGCCAGCATTGACTTGTTACGAAGAAGTGTGGAGGACCAGACTGCTCATCATTAAAACAGGCTCTGCCTGCCTGTCTAGAACACAAAAGGGGGGAAAAAGACTACTTAATTAGCCAAGGGGCATCAATTCATGCCAATCTAAATATAAAAGTAAAACAGGTGGGAACTTTAAAAATATTCTCTCTGAAGCATGCAGCCCCTGAGGTCTTAGGACACATTACCAAGGCATGGAGCTTTTTAAGAGATGGATCTTGTGACTCTAAGCCAGACGGCTAAAGACATCAAAGCCAAGCGTTGCAAGGAATCCACTGTCCATCTTCCTTCCGTCCCTCCACCACCAGAGGTTCATTTACTTTTCATTGTTCGATCTTTAAGAATTAAAATTTGACAAGGCTACCAGGAAGCCCAAGAAGGTGCTAGACAGTGACATGTTCCACATGAATATTTTGAGACCCACTTCTTGCCACTTGGAATTCACAGCCCTGTGCAAGAAGTTGTTGCTAAGTGGAAATTGGAATTTAGATATTTTTTCAGACAGAGGCTAAAACTTTGGGGTTGGTGATTCTAATAGAATTAGTTTTATAAACCCCTGACATGGGTGGTATAATCCAAAAGGTTTCAGTTCTGTACCTTAAAAGTTCAAACCCACTGCCTATCCTTTTATCCCTGGGGCTTCACTCCTTTGGGACTTGGAGACTTCTTCTTCTTCTTCTTCTTCTTCTTCTTCTTCTTTTTTTTTTTTTTTTAAGATTTTATTTATTTATTTGACAGAGAGAGAGAGAGAGGTCACAAGTAGGCAGAGAGGCAGGCAGAGAGAGAGGGGGAAGCAGGCACCCTGCTGGGCAGAGAGCCGGATGTGGTGCTCCATCCCAGGACTCTGAGATCATGACCTGAGCTGAAGGCAAGAGGCTTAACCCACTGAGCCACCCAGGTGCCCCAGGACTTGGAGATGACTTAATTATGTAACCTATTTGCAGCCACAACTTGGAATTGAACCTCCTTCTCTGAATTTCTGATCTAGGGGTTTTTCACTTCATTTTGATGCTGCCCCTTAGCTAACAGTCCTTGAAAACAAGAATAGGACTTACTAGAGAAACATGGCTTCAAAGGTGCCAGGAAGAGATCTCAGGAGGACAGGGAACTGACAGAGATGAGTAGGTTCTAGTGATGAGGTAAGTCTACTTGCATAGAGGACTTCTGTTCCCATTTTTTGGAACTGAGGTGTCCCTCCTGTGTTTGACTGAATGCACAACACCTTTCCTTCTTCCAGTATGCAGTGACATGTTTTTAAAATGGAAGGTGAATGTAATATGAAGATTTGTGACCTCCACACACCTGGAAACCACAAAACCTAGGCTAAGAAAAATGTTGTCAAGTCAGCACTGCTGTGGCCAGAGAAAGCAAGTTAGCACGAGGCCAGTAACTAGAAATGAGAAACAAAGTCAGAGACTGAAATATGGCAGAGTGGGTGAGGTGGACCAACCATCTCCAGTTCCCTGGAATTGAAGTGTTTCCTTAGAACTGGACTTTTAGTGCTGAAACTGGGACAGTCCCAGGCAAATCAGAATGGTCGGTCCATCTAGATAGGTGGCAATTTAAATAAATACTGAGTTCTGTTCCTTACATGAGTTGAACTGTCCATTCGAAGGATTACCTGGTTGAGGAGAATGTTTCCTCAGTTAAAACACCGTGTTGTGCCATTGTCCCAGGGCATATATTTGAAACAGGGTTTCTGGAAGCTTCTTCAGAAGCAGGGCGAAGATCTGGCTAGCAACGTGTGTGTATCTTTATTTTCTAGCTTCAGGTCTTGAGTACAGTAAAGTCTGGAAGAAAGGACAGAGATTCATGAAAAGCAGGCAGGAAGTCATTCTAAAGGTGACTGAATGCATCAACGTGCAGAAAATGGTGTGGACCTGAGTCCCTTTCAGGATACAATACGCATTCCAGACAAATTGGTCTACAATCTTAACCCTGGCCCACTCCGTGCTTCCTCCCCTTCTATTCCAGAATGCCATTCCCTTACTCCAGCAGTGGAAAAGAAAGTACTATTTACCCTGCAACGATCTTCTGAAATTCTGCTTCTTCAGAAAAGATATCTCTGACCAGTTCTCTCCTTTAAGCTGCCATAAGGAGCATCTTCTTCAGTCATTTGGTGTCTGCTTTCTGGTCGTGTCAGTCCATGACTCTCAATGCCTTGTCTCCTCAGCTGCGCTGGGAAAAGTGGGCTGTCCAGATTAATCTTAGCTTTTTAAAAATTGCCTCTGATTTCTTGCATAGTGTCTTGGCTTGTTGATGATCTAAAACAGCACTTCCAACAGAAATATAAGGTAAGCCACGCTTGTAATTTAAAATTTTCTAGAGTTATATTGAAAAGAAGTCAAAAGAAACAGGTGAAAATCATTCTAGTAATATACATTACTTAGCCCACTGTATCCCAAACATATTTCTACATGTAACCAATGTGAAAAAACTATTAATGAAACACTTTTACAGGATTTTAACTGTACTAAGTCTGAAATTCCTTGTGTTATTTTACTCTTCAGCACATCTCATTTTGGTCTAGTCACAAATCGAGTGCCCAAAGGCACATGCAGCTGGTGGCTACCATATTAGACAGCCCAGGTCTGAGTGATGATTTGAAGAAATTTACTGAAGCGGTTAATGGAGATTTACATGACAGGAGTTAGTTTGATTTTACTGTCAATAAGTTGTGTGTGTGTGTGTGTGTGTGTGTGTTTTTAGAAGACAGCAATTCCATGTCTTAACATGATGAGAATATGTTGAGAATATGTATGAGAATATTGAGAATATGTATGAGAATATGATGAGAATAATGAGATTAAGGATACAAATTCATAGAAATCAAGAGAAAGGATTATTTCCATGATAAAGAATAAATAGAGGAAGAGTAGCAGAACTTTGCAAACAATGAAACATAAAAACTGAAGGAGAGAAGCAAGTAATCAAGAACTAAAGGTATTAAGCCTGGAGGACCAGGAGAATAGAGTAAGACGGAAGTCAGAGAGAGAGAGAGACAGACAGACAGTCCAGTCTAAGAAAGAGAGGGATTTGTTTTCAACCATGTGATTTCAGGTGCTGGCAAGTCCATCTCACCAGAGGCATAGTTTGGAGCAGGGATAAGAGATGAGACCTGGCAAAGTAGCTTTTGGGATCAATACCATTAAGTTGGCTGAGCCTGAGGGTCTTGAGATTGTGACGGCAGATAGAGATAAGAATGATTCAAACATTTAATCTTAAGCGTTCCATAATTAGCAAGCAGGACAAAAAAGTGATAAGGGTGGTAGATAGAAAATGAAGAGATCACAGAAGTCAAGGTAGGGGAGATCTTTTCAAAACAGAAACGCCAGCAAGCAGGAGAGAATTTAAAGCAGATGAGAACACAGAAAAGTCCGTTGGACGGGCTTCAGAAGCCTTCTCTAAAGCAATTAGAATCTTTGTCAAGGCTAACGGAAAAAAGCTTTACATTAGCTGAGCTCTCTTCCAAAACCCTGGTTTTCAGTCCTTAGACCAACAGGCCAACTGAAGATGTTTGGATTGAGAAGGCTGACTTTTTCCAGCAGATAGAGTCCCAGCAGGAATCCTGGCAGAAGGAAACAGAGACCAGCACGGAGCGGGTGGAGCTCTGGGTGATTCTTGATCAGTGGCCAATGTAAAGAAATCCCAGAAACAAGCCAAGTGACAGGACGCGCAGGGAAATTCACAGGGAGAGCAGCAGAGGATGGAGAAACCATTGCGAAACCATTATTTGGTCTTCATTAAAAAGACAAGCAGAAAAATAGGAATTTAAAATCTGATTTGTCATTTTAAGGACTTACTATTTTTTTTTCCCAATCATTGTTTTCAATATTTTATTGCTTATCTTTAGGGATGGGCAAATATGGAATGGGTCCAGTGGAAAGTTGCCTTTAATTTTTTTGACACGTTTTTGAAAGGAGAATGGGAACAATGTGGACTCAAAGTGGACCCAAAGCCCTCAAACCTTTAGTGGCCTGAACTCAGATCCAATCCTTTTTCTCTGTCATGCCCATTCAACTGTAACGCAGTACCCATTATCTGAAGATTTAGGGGGGAAAATGGAGGATTTTAGTTTTGTCTTCACTGAAATAGCTTTGGGATGATGGAGTCAAATTAGAACTAGTAAGAATCAACTTGCTTTTTCGTGGACATGCGATTTACTTTGTATTTGGCAAGTGTAGGAGTAAAGGGTGTGGCATTTATTCAGCTATGAAAGTCCCTTGAAATTCCCTGCAATTTCATAAAACTGAACAGGTCAGATGCACAAATGCTTCTGAAATCTGTGGAAGGCAACCCCCTAGATCACTCCTGCTGCTGAAAATGACTAAGTTGGATTTTCTGTTTCATCCCTAAGGAGGAAGTTTGACAGATGAGACTGAGAAGTGTAGTATACCAGAGAAGGTGAGGTAGATCAAGGTGGATAAAAACATGACTCAGCTGGGATGAAGATGAAATTTCCCCTCTGATGAGCAGGAACAGAGCAGTGCAGATGGAAATGCAGATGAAGATGAAGTCAGTATATCTTAATCCATTTCAAATATTTTGTTTCTATCCTAATTTCCTTGACCCTCAGAGTCCCAACTTAAAGACTCGGATCCATGCATGGTCCCTTCTTTCTACACCTAAACACATTTTAAAAGTTGAGAAATAACCAAAAACAAGATGTGGGATTCACAGTTAATCAATAACTTCCAACAGGAAAAGGAATGCATAAGTCAAAGACTCTAGTCCATCAAGATAGCTATCAAGCATTGTGCTTATTAGAAGGACTTGCTCATTTTTGCTTAGAGATGAAATAGCTTTTATTATTCACACACATACACACAATGTGTTCTTGCTTCAGGAAGCACCAACATCAGATAGTCAGATTATCAGATAAACTCAGAGATTGGTATTCTGACTAAATTGGCAGTTTCTAAATGTCAAATAGATTAGTTTATCTCAAATCACTGTGGTGCAACCTCATCACAGACTGTCTCTTGAGGGTATACAGGTACAAATATATGGGGAAATAATTTCTTAAATTTAAAATATCAACCTTAAATTTCTTAAAAAAAATAGAGATGGAAATTCTTCAGATTCCTCACCCTTAGAAATTAGACAAAGACTCTTGAATCCCAAGTCTCCTTCACCCTTTGGTTCAATGCCTCCTAACCCTTATGGGACTGAGTAAATTTGTTATCAGAATCAACATGTATCATTTTCCTCTATATCATTAGTGATTAGTTGCACAAAGAATCTGTTTTATACTGTAAAACTAAGTTTACATTGATAAAAACTCTTACGACATTTGCCATAAGAGATAGTGAATATCCTTGCAGTCAGAACGCTATTTAGACTTCCAGTTCTTCAGTGAGGTCCATTGATGGCTTCATGGAGATAGCTGAACTCTGGAAATAGTCACTGAGATTTTGTGCATGTAACATTTTTTTGGAGTGAAGTCCCAAATTTTTAATCAGATTCTGTTAAAGAAGTTAAGAATGATTTAGGACACTATATTAAAAGTATAGGCGTAATGCATCAGTGTGAATCTGGTGCTTTGCCAAAGTTAATAGAATTACCAGTAGATGTATAAGATATTTAACATAATATTAAACAAAATAAGGTAGATCTTTCTATCAAACAAAAATGATAACAGACACTCACTGTTCAATTCAGGTCAATGTTTTGCCTCCTTTCGGATTAAAATTAACAGAGTTTCACATTGTGACTTCAATCTTATCAGAGACTCCTACTTAAAGCAAACAATAGCGCAGTATGAGAAACCTTGATTGTGTAACTTTTGCTCTGGCTGTTTTGGAAATAGCAAATGTCATTTTCTTATTGCTCACCTTCAGTCATGGCAACCTACTCTTACTGGAATTTTCAGAATAGCAACTGCACATTTTTATAAATGTTCATGATTTTTTACTGAAGTAGTACTATTTGACAAAGCGTCTATTATTGATCATTATCATTAGTATGTTATTATCATTCTTATTCAAGAATTCTCAGAATAAATAGTAAACGGGGGACAAAAACCCCACTTGGAAGAACTCCACTTAGAGCTCTGGCAACGCCCCTGAGGTTGGGTTCTCCAAGAAGAGCAGGAATTCAGTTTTCCCTCCTGCGCAACCACGCTTCCCAGGCCCGACGCCCCAGGAGGCGGCCGCGCGCCCCGCGCCCACCCTCCCCGCCCGGGGGAGCGCACCCCCGCTAGGGCCCGCGCTCCCCCAGGCCGCGAACCCACCGCGCGGCGCAGCGGCCGGACGCCGCCTAGCCGGAGGGCTGGCCCGCGCAGCCGGGACGGTCGGGACGCGGGGCGGCCCGCGCGGGGGAGGGAGGAGGCGGCCCCGCCCTGCCCCGCGCCCCGCCCCCGGCGTGGCTACACAGAGGGGCGCCCACGTGCCCAGCCCGCCTTCTGCAGCGCCGCGGCCCGAGCGCTCCTCTCCGCGCCGACCAGCGAGGCGGCGGCAGCTCCTCCAGCCTCCCGGAGCAACGGGCCCCCGACACGCTCCAGCCGCTCGCCCACCGCCGCCCCCTCGGCGCGTCCTTAGCACTGCCCCAGTAAGTTGCCAAGTGTGCCGCCACGCGGAGGGGCCGCCGGCGAGGGGCGGCCTGCGCCGGAGGGGAAAGGGCTGGGCGGGGGCGCGGAGGGCCGCGTCCGGCTGCGCGCAGCTGCCCCGAGGCCGCGCCGCCGCGACTCGGAAAGCGACAGCCCCGGGGCGGCGGGAGGGGGCTGCGGCCGCGGACCTCTGTCTCGAGAGTCTGCGCCTTGCCCGGGCCAGCCCCGTGCAGCCGCGTGTGCCCCAAGGCAGCGGGGTCCGCGGCAGCTGCGAGGGTCGCGGCGACTGGGAGACGGCGGGCACTTCTTGCGGGAGCCGTCGAGGCGCTCTTGTCCGGGGGCGGGGGGCTGGGCACCCATCTCCGGGGGGCGCAAACCCGCTCTCCCCCGCCCCCGTTCTGCGCACTGAGGGGTCCCTGAAGTCGCCTTCCACAGATTCTTGGTTTAAATGTAGAACAGCGCTTGGAGTTCTGGAAGCCTTTCTCGTCCTAGACCTGACCGGGACTGGTAGGACAGGTCAAATGTTGTGATGTGTGTTTGGGGGTTCTTGAAAGTAACGGGTGCAGTTTTAAACACGTTTGAGATGGGCTATATATACCCTTTTAAGCCTCTTCCATGCAGTCTTCAGCTTCGTACGCGAAATGCCATTCTTGATGCTTAGGCGACCCCACGTCCGTCGCGTCGGAATATCTCTTCCTCCGGAGAACTTTCCCACATGCACGGAAGCGTATAACCCAGTCCAGGGAGTAAGGACTTCAGAGACGGTGTCTTCAAGATATTTAAAAATACGCACACGAGTCCTGCGCGTTTTTGTTAAGTGGAGACAGTGCCTAGATTTCAGGAGTAAAAATGGTTCAAACTATTCAGACTTGCATACATTTAGGCAGAACTGCCTCCAAAACGATTTAGTTGACTTTTAGGACTGGTCACAGGTTCAGAAGCCTTCATCCTTTTAATGAGGGGATATCGTCAGATTTTGTTCAGATAGAGCTCTCTGAATGTTGGCGGGGGCTGGCACGTCAAGTGAGTGTGTATGTGACCTCTGACTTGATACTTTTGCACTCTTGCCCCAGCCAGTCCTTAAAACTTCAGTCGCCTCTTTCCCCCCGTAAACTTTTATAATGATTATCTCCCCAGGAAATTGTAAGCAATTGTGTTTGTGCTTTTTCTAAGAGATGTGCAAGATCATAATTTAAGTGTATACGTGCTGATAGCTGTTTTTTCCCTTGTAAATTAAATCCTTTTTTCTTTCAGTTGCACTAAAGCTTGAAATGAAATGATCTTTCGGTGCAGAAGCAAATATGCATTTTTAAATCTTTTTTCCTTTACTAAAAAGTTCCCAGTTAGCTACTCTGGGTTAACCCTAGGAGGCCTCATTATTTATTAGGATTTTTTTCCCCCAGTTTTCTCCCTTGCCCTCACTTGGTTTCCACATTGTGCCGACAGGGGAATGTCATTTACCTTAGGGCATTTTAATCTTTAAGGGTGTGCCATGGCCTTGGAGACCAGAGTAAAACTCTGCCTGATATCCCCTGGGATTCAGTTTGCAGAATCTTTGGCCTCTTTGGCATGTTGTCGGCAAAGCCCTTTTGATTCCGAAATCTCTAATCATTATCAGCGGACTTAGAGTCTGTTAAAGAGAATTAGAGGCTGGGAAAGAAGTCAAGGTAGCTGTTGGGGTTTGAAAAGTCTGAGAACATTCTGGAGTTTTTCATCTTATATTCTCATATATGTATTTTTAAGATTTTCTTGATTTATTTGTCAGAGAGGGAGGGAGAGAGAGGGAGGGAGAGAGCACAAGCAGGGGGAGCTGCAGGCAGAGGGAGAAGCAGGCTCCCTGCTGAGCAAGGAGCCCAGTGTAGGACTAGATCCCAGGACCCTGGGATCCTGACCTGAGCCAAAGGCAGCCGCTTAACTGACTGAGCCTTTTTTGTTTTTTGTTTTTGAACATTTGTGCCAGCAGAAGTTTCAAGGTCTTGCTTTCCGCCACACACCTGCTCGTCTTTGCAGAGTGGGAAAGTGCAAGGTCTCTATTCTGCATGGCCCACCTTTTGTTGTACTACCTTCAGGTTCTTAGCGTTTCTCTTGGCTCTTCTGGCCAGACCTGAGCCCTCATCTGTGGCTGTTTCTGCTCTTTTCAGCCTGCTTTTTCAAAGGGACTCTCTCCCATAGTTTTCCTTTGGTGAGTTCTCCATTTAGCCTAGTTTCTGTCTTCCCTTCTGTTTTGTTTGCTTGCTACTCCACATATCCCTAGCTATAGACCAATATTAGTATTTTTTTTTTAAAGTGTTCAGGGCCATCTGCTGGTTTTACTTTGATGCCCTGTTCAGTGACCGACTTTCAGAACAGAATATTGAAAACATCCTATGTGGCTGGTTGTTTTATTTTCCCAAGCATGATATGAACATGTTGATTTTTAAGGACTGGGTTCCTGTAGACTACTTACTGGATGTCAGAACAAAAGTGACATTTCCAACTGGATAGATTTCTGAACGTTCACATATTTAGTACTGTGTGCCTCATTTGAATATTTTGTCATCCAACTGAATATTAAAAAACTGAGCTAACTGTAGGATTTCCCTTATTGGTAGAACTCATTTAAATGGTTTGGAAAATCTATGTGGTTAACTCATTTCTATATCATTAATCTGAGTATATAAAACCATACCGATAAAGCCTTGATTAAAGAAACCTAATGAAACACTCTTTTCGTTGTCTTCTGTTTTAATAACTTTTCATTCTATTGCCTAACACAGTGTTGACACAGCACATGCTCAGGATGTCTTATTGTTGAGTGAATCCCAACTGATTTCAGTAATTTGAGAAAGGGTCTTATGTTCAAATATATATTTGAATATATATTCCTTCATTGAAAATTACTGGGTCCCTACTCAGTTCTAGGCACCGGACCACCTAAAGTAATGTGTGGCTCCAATTTTGGAAGGATTCTTCAGTTAGTTTACATTTGGGAAACCCTTCATTGATGGATTGATGAGCAGTTATTTTGTTGTTGTAATTTTATATAAAGTAACAATACCTGTAAACAGATGACTTGAGTACCATGTATACTAGAAAGCAGGAATATACTCTTTCATATATGGAGAGGGTGCTTCTTACTGTTCCATCATCAAAAGCACTTATGCTTGACATTTTTGTTTTTGACTGGTAGTTACATATTTGTCCTGATTCTAACATATTCTTTTGCTTGCCTTTTTGGCTGTTGTTTTAGAAGTGGTGTTTGTGGCTGTGGAAATGTTGTAGATGCCATTGACAAAACCAAACCAACAGCTGGGAGTTCATTTCCACCAGCTCTCCGCGGTTGGCCAGGTTCTCAGTAGCTCAGTTAAGATAATCACAACATGATTTATCTATTAATTTTTCTTGTCCAACTTAACAAACATATGTTAATCTGTGGAAACACAGAGTGCACTATTTTTTGTGTATGCTTATGGACTCTTAAACTTTAAATGTTTCTGGGAATGGCCTCTGGGGTCGTGAGTTAACCTTCTCATTGGTAAGTGCCATTAGTATTGACATTTAAGATTTGAGTTAAAGCAGTTTTTGTTTTAAAGGCTGGATTTAAATAGGCGGGTTGCATCTCTTGGTTCCTATTTAGAATTTTACGCTGGATTTCTCTATTCAGGGAAATCTGTAGTTCCGGTTTTCTGGGTGTGTATGGACACACGTTGTTGAAATTCTTGGGGAGTTCTTATATCCAAGATGGAATCATCAGGCTACAGCGTCCTATGTGATGATTTCATTCTGCATGTGTTATAAATTTGATTTTATGCTTCTCTCCATCCCTCTTCAAAAAATAAAATAAATAAAAACAAAACCCATACTTTTCTAGTGCCGCGTATTAGTACCTTTCTTCGCTAGCCAATCTGGGTCTCAGCAGTGAGACAGATGATATAAGAACATTCCTTAACCTTTCTTTCAGGAGTTTAAAAAAAAAAGCCCTGTGTTGTATTCATTTTTGGAATATTTTGTGAACAATACACAGCAAAGAATTTTTATGTCCCTTGTTGATTCTTAGTAGCTTTTCCCACAGTTCTGGGGAAAATTCTTTTCTTTCCTTAACCCAATCTGGCTTCAGGAAGCCTCCCTAGGTCTTTATACAATTATACGTAATACAATCCTGTTTATGCTGTCAAAGCCTCCTTCCTAGTAAGCCTAGTGATCTTGGTGGAGGGAGCTTCATGTCACAAGAATGCTGAATGATGCTGTAATTAAGAGGCTCCCATTTTATTGTTCTACTTTTGCCCCTCCCCCACTTTTTTTTTTAGTTCAGGTTTTAAGGTAAGTGGATGTGTTCTACTGAAAAATAAATGCTCGTCCCTTCAAAAACAATTAAGAAAGAAAGTACACCTGAAACTTTATTTTTTATTATTTTACTTCTGTGTAGACCAAAATGGTTTAGGAGTTGGTATTTTGATCATTAGAGATAAAGATTGGTTGGTTGGGGTCTTTTTTTTTGCCTTGACTCTGGGTATCTAGCTGTTATATGGGTAAACGATGATGATGATGATAGTCACTAGTGAAATAGGGAGAGTGGAGGTAAGCGATAGTGGAACTAAGTGACTGTGTGTTGAAACTTATGGGAAAAAAATGGGGTCTCTTTGCATGTTCAGCCTTAGTTTTGTACATTCAATGTGTGCTGAAGGCAGATTTTCAGAATGCGATTCAATTTCTACTTTTAAAAATCACACTACGATTTCTAGAACTTGAAATATATCTGAGTGGTAGGAATGGGAAATCATCTCTGTATCACATGGAGAGTTTATAACCAAAGCATGTGGGTTATGTTCCCTCCCTCTCCCCATTCCTGCTGTCTGGTTTCCAAAAGAAGGTATGCATTGGGTGGAAACAACTAGATTTTATTTTTTTGTGAAACTAATATGCAAAATTTACCGCAACTCATATGCAGAATTTATAGTTTTAGCAGTTGTGTGTGCATCCAAGTTACTGAATATTGTTTCGATACTTTAGGATTGCCTTGGAATAGGAAATACAACTTTGTCATTTTTGATTCTAAGAATATCTTATGAGAGAAGCTATTTGGAGTCTTCCATGAACAGCAGTTAGTTAATCCATTTTGGATGTGTATGTGTTCTGTGTATTTACTGCCCAGATCTGGAGTTCATTGTATATATTTACTGACCAGATCTGGAGTCCATAGAGAAGCAAAGAATAGATAACTTGGCTCCTGTTCTCTGGGCATTGATCACCCAGTGAAGAAGTTAACAAGTAATCATACGATGGAAAGGGAATGATAAAGCTGCCAGTTGAGTGACACAAATAGCTGAAGGTATCAGGACAAGAGATAACAATCTATTCTAAACTTGACTTTTTAAAAAAAGTATGTGTTACGTTTCTGATATATTGACTAAATGTCCACCTAATTCAGGTATTTTCATCGTTAGAGTTACTGTCATTGCTGTTAAAGCCAATCTTCTTCTCTAGTTGCTCTTTGGTAAAACTTGAGTCACTTGGACTTTAATTTGGCTGAATAGTTACTCACCAAAATATGCATTTGGGAGGGCAATAATACTTATTATTAGTCTGGCAAAATTGTTTACCATTTATTACCCCAGACTTCTGGTAAATTATGTTTAACTATAAATTCAGGCTAGTCTGAAAGGTCTTAGAAGAAATGTTAAAACACATTAGGAGATTATATTTTAGATGGAAATCTTGAAGAATAAAGCCATTCCAAAAGTGCAATCAAATTAAGAACATGAAATTATTTTAATATCTCACTCTAACAGTTGAGTTCTTACATTAGGCATGCGTGGCACATTTTTGCAAATGTAATGAGTTTAAAAACCCATAAAGAACATCTCAACAATGGAAAGATCACAAGAGGTCTTCATCCATCCTCTCATTACTGCTTCTTGCACAGAACATCCGCTCAAGACCAGGAAAGCAGTCCGTGTCTCCACTTGAGTGACAGTTACAATATTTGCTTTCAGCTTGCAATGGACAAGGGATGGACAAAAAGTGCTGATGCCTTGTCTATCCCACATTAGAGAGGAAAGAGCTGATTTGTTAAAAGAAAGCACATTTAGGTTAGTGTCCTACCGTTGACCTAATAGAAGAAAAAAAATATTATTTTTTTTTTTTAGATTTTATTTATTTTATTTGACAGACAGAGATTACAAGTAGGCAGAGAGGCAGGCAGAGAGAGAGGAGGAAGCAGGCTCCCTGCTGAGCAGAGAGCCCAATTCGGGACTCGATCCCAGGACCCTGGGATCATGACCTGAGCCGAAGGCAGAGGCTTAACCCACTGAGCCACCCAGGCGCCCCAAGAAAAAAAATATATTTTATTTAAAATTTTATTTTAAAGATTGTATTCATTTGACATAGAGAGAGAGATCACAAGTAGGCAGAGAGGCAGTCAGAGAGAGAGAGAGGGAAGCAGGTGATGAGCGGAGAGCCCGATGCAGGGCTTGATCCCAGGACCCTGAGATCATGACCTAGCTGAAAGCAGAGGCTTAACCCACTGAGCCACCCAGGCACCCTAGAAAAAAAAATATTTTAAAGAGACTATAAAACCCAAACTATATTTCAGTTCCTGTCAGAGTTCTTGGGTGGTGCACAGAAGGTCTCCATGAAGACACGGAGCCGAGTGCCACATTTTCACCTTCCAGGTTTCGAGGTTCTTGTGAATATGCCATTAAAAACAAAAATGAAAACAACTGATGATTGTTCCTGAGAGGGGGTGGGGATAAGAAGGATTGGTAATTAATTTACATCTTTAGTTTACGAAGACAAATCTTATTAAAAATCTCTTCACACACACACAAAAGATCACTTCACGAGGTTTTTGTTTACTGGACCTTAGCTGCTAATAATTACATTAATCCTAATTATTCATTTGTAGTGTACTGTTGTCAGTGCCATTACTGATTGGTTCACGTCTGACCAATAAATATTTTAAGTTCTTGGGTTCAATGGTGAGTGGATATTCATTGTATTATTATTTTAAAATACTATATGGATAGGAAAACCTTAAATTTCTCCTAAATAAATTAGCAAAAAAAGTCTTTGCAAACGTCTATTGTTCCTTCAAGTAGAGAACGTTTGTATTAAATGAAGTTTTCCCCTTTCATTCAGAAGGGCAGCTTTCTTTAGAGAGTGACTCTTTTTTTCCTCTTGAAATTCACTTTGTGTTCAGTTCTGTATTGTTCCTGGTCTCCTGAAGCAGAGGAGATACTTCTTACTACTTTCTCATGGGGCTCATAGTCTACAAAGATGTCTGCAACTCCATAAAAATCTAAATGAAAACTTATTGATAGTTTGTATCAACTTCGGTGTGACTTCCTCCGGGAAAATCCTGTGCCCGATAAATTCAGGCTAGTCTGTGTAGACTTTTAAAAAAAGATTTTATTCTGTGAAGTGTGTAAAACCTGGTGATTCACAGACCTGTACCCCTGCGGATAAAAATATATGTTTATAAAAAATAAAAAATTAAAAAAAAGATTTTATTTATTTATTAGATACAGAGAGAGAGAGAGATCACAAGTGGGGGGGGGGGGTTGGGGAAGCAGGCCCCCCTGCTGAGCAAAGAGCGGATGCAGGGCTTGATCCCAGGAGCCTGAGATCATGACCTGAGCTGAAAGCAAAGGCTCAACCTGAGCCAAAGGCAAAGGCTTAACCTACTGAGCCATTTTGATGACCATATTAAACAACACAATTTTACATTTGTGTTTGAATCCAACATCAAGTTTGAAGGGGTTTCTTTAATTCTATTGTTCCTTGAGCAGTTGATTGGAAGGATCCAGGGGTGAGATTTGACACTCCATCCTGAGGGCTCCTTAACACTCTGAACGGTCTTGGCCATGTTAGGAATCTAACTTTTTTTTTTTCCCCAGGGCAGTGTATGCATGAAAATCAAGTCCTGTTGGCTGTGGCTAAGCAAGCAAAGTGAGATCGCTAGTTCAGATTTGACCTGTTGCATTGTCATGTTGCATTGTCAGGTTTGACAGGGTGCGAGGCCCTAGACTTATCTGAAGCAGTGACAAGAATAAGAAGCATCATCCAAGCCCAAAACCTACTGAGAGCTCACTTTGCTCATCACCTAAAACAAACAACACGGTTGAGTTTTTCAGTGTATTTCAGCTTAGAGTAAAGATTGAGTGCCCACTCTGTGCCCTGAGGATGTGCCTTATGAATGAGATGCTCTGGTAGCTCACAGTTTAATCACTGTGGAACTCGATGACATTCAGAGTTACTTCCCTACCAAAGCCTCTCCTCTTTGGCTTCTCAATGTATATGACCAATGTACATGAACTTTTTTGTAAGGGAATATAGCGGAATCATTTAATGTATTAATGTAATCATAGTAGAATCATTTTAATATTTATAACTTGAGGTCTTTGCTATTGGGGCAGTCTCTGAAATTTAACTCTCCAGCTCTTAAAAGACTGGACATAGAATCAAATGGGAGAATAAAGAGATTCAGGTTGGAAAGGAAAGGTTGCACTGACTTACTGTCTTTTTAGTGGAAGGTTTCATGACAAGTTTCGTACCATTTGGATCAACTATCTTTGAACATTAGTACCTACAGTTTTTTGATAGAGAAGGAGCCCCTCCTTCTGTCCATTCTGATTATGTTTATATTTTCATGGAAAAAAGGAGAATCATGCATGAAAAATACAAATGCCCCCCTTAATTTCTGTAATGTATCTGGCAGTTTAAGCTGTCCTGAGTTCATACCTAGGGTTTTAGGATCCCACGGGATGAGAATCCTGTGATCCAGAGGCCATTTCAAATCCTTGGAAAAGTATCTTAGGAGAGGATGTTTTGGGGTAGGGTGGGGCCTTCTTGGGTCATCCATCCTTTATTCTTGCTGGTGGAGGGCTGCTCATGGCCTCCACAGAGGAGCTGAGAAAAGGCTCAGAGGTAAGTGTGGCTCCAGTTAAAAGCTGTGACAGTAACCCACTGAAGACCATTCTCATTTCTGCCATCATGGAAGCAGTTGCCTGGCATCAAAGGAACACTTAGGACATCAGTTATCTCCAGCATCAACACCTGTCTTCCACATTCTCATATCTACAGATTTCTATGTCCAGCTATGGACCAGGAAATAGATTTGATTCTAAACTTCACTGAGTCCACTTTAACTAAATAGTTGTAAATATATACATAAATGGGAAGGAAAAAAACTAATGCATAGGAATAGTCAGTGCCCTCTTTTCCCATCTAAAATCAGAGCATCTTTAGAGAGACATTTGAAATCTGACCTGAATGTCTCAGTGTCAGTCTGGTGTGGGTTTTCTTCTAGAAAGCTCTGGAAGTTAAAAAAGGTACAGTTTAATGGAACTAACGAAGTCATGCTGAATTCAAGAGTGACTAGAAAGCAGCCCTGCAGATGCTTAATAATGTGCCTAATGAAGAACAAGATTTTAAAGTGGATTTCTCTACTGAAATTCTTGTCTTTCACAAAACTTGGTAAGTGTTTACAATTTGTAATGTTTTGTTGCAAGGAGCTCTCTTTAAGTACATTACGTTGGTGCCATTGTGGTTGTGTAGGTGGAGTAGGACTTGTGTATGCAGTATTCATCAAGAAAATAGCACAAAGCACATTTGCATGCCATTGAGAAGCAGCAGTGGGTGTTGATACAATTTGTAGTACTAGAGCTTTGAAAACAGATCTTGGGCTGGTGCCTGTTTTAAACTCTCCTGAGAAACAATTTCACCTTTAAAACCAAAATCACTCTTTTGTTAGATGATAAGAGATGCAGAAGGCTTGGTATCCCAAAAATTTGGTTCTACCGCTGGAAAAAATGTTGTGATAGCTGGTTTTGTATTCCAGATCCTAAACTCAGCAATATGTTGAAAAACTGTCCTGTGGATAATTCGTGTGGTTTCTGAGTTCTTGGCACTATGTATATATCAGCCAAACATCATGATAGACCAGTTTGGAAGACAAGGAGGTAAAACTCCTGAGAACGACATTTTAGACCTCTCTTTTTATAGGTTAAGAAATTGAGATCTTTAGAGGTGTAACTTATCTGAAGTTGGAAAGCTAGGCCCAGAGTCAAGAACTGATTTCAAGATTTTGATGCAGCAAAAGCACTGATTTATATCAGACTCTTCTGCTTCTGAAAGCAGATCAGAATCATAATATACCAGGTGTGTGGTAGGAATTTTATAAAGCAAGCGTAATTTTTTAAAAAATTTCTTGAAAATTAACATTTGAATAAGATGTTTTCATATAGTGGCATTCTTATGATGTGAACAATTTTTTTTTTAATGGCTTGCTTTTCAAAAGAAGGAAAAATGTAATCTTAACCTGAAAATAAAATGACTTTAAATGTGGGTTCTAAGCAATCTAAAGTCATTAGGATTTAAACCTCCTCAGTGATGCTTTTAAGCAAGTAAGTTCTGTTTGGAGTGCTATTGTGCTATCTGGAAAAAGAGGGGAAAAAGGCTATTTGATTTTTTTTTTTACTTTTTCTGATTATCGTAGGTAACAGATGGTTTGCACTTAGTTCAGTGAACCAAACAAAGACCAGACTTTGCATAAAATTTCTGTTGATAGTGCATTTTATCTCACTGAAATAGATTGTGTGAACCTTCTGAATAATGAACAGCATATTTACATTATTCTGGTCATTTTCACTGCAGAGTTCAAAATAAATGTGAAAGATAAACCTAGCATTGCCACTTTAAAAGTTATACAATATTTAAAGTATTTTTAAATTTTTACTACAGTGCAAACTCTAGGCATGTTTCATGCCCGACTACTTTCGAAACTGATAAATTGTTCCAGGGACTGGAAACTGCAGGCACTTTGATGTGATTGCACGACATTGGAATAATAGTAACTTAATGTTTTTAAGGATTAGAAACCTTAAGTCCTTGAGAACCCCATCATTTCTCTAATCCCCCAATTTTGAAATTATTTAGTATGATTGCTAATGTTTGACTTTCTGTTGATCGACCAGCCCCTTGATGTTGCTTAACTCTTGTGTGACGTCAAAAGGTGGAGGTGCCAGTCGTGGGAGGCAGGGGGGATGATGCGGCCGCCGCGGGGGTGACTTGGCGAGTGGGGTGGCAGACAGCAGCTGCAAGTGGTAATTGAAAGCTCAGTTGAAAACTTGACTTCGTCATGCACAATTTTAATACATGACCCACTAGATCAGGGGAACTGGTAAAGTTAAACCATATAATTTCACTTATAACTTTGTATGCATGAATCAAATTCAGGCCATTTTCAAGAAGTGGAAGAAAACTGCTCATCTTACTGAACCAAGTGTAGTTTCTATTGCACGACATAAAAGGTGAAAAGAGAATACAAGAATCCAGGGCACCTGGGTGGCTCAGTGGGTTAGGCCTCTGCCTTCGGCTCAGGTCGTGATCCTAGGGTCCTGGGATCAAGCCCCACATCGGGCTCTCTGCTCAGCAGGGAGCCTGCTTCCTCCTCTCTCTGTCTAC
>NC_081574.1:23049579-23196001 GCF_022355385.1 Mustela nigripes
AGGGCACCTGGGTGGCTCAGTGGGTTAGGCCTCTGCCTTCGGCTCAGGTCGTGATCCTAGGGTCCTGGGATCAAGCCCCACATCGGGCTCTCTGCTCAGCAGGGAGCCTGCTTCCTCCTCTCTCTGCCTACTTGTGATCTCTCTCTGTCAAATAAATAAATAAAATCTTAAAAAACAATGCAAGAATCCTTATTCTTTTTTTTTTTTTGCCCCCAACAAAATGTTGTACGTAGACTAGTGTTTCAAGGTAGAGAAAGTAATTTTTCTCCAGTGTTCACTTCAACAGAACTAGACTGAAATTATTTCCTGAATTGAATTTTCCATGCCTTTGAAGGCATCAAATACAGCATTGCTGGTGTTAATAAATCATGAGATTTTTAGGCTCAGAAGATGCCTGTCCCATTTCATTCCAAGCAGAATCATGCCTAATTATTCCACATAGATGTATGTATCATGGAGGAGAGAGAGCTGGAGATTGTGTGTGCAGACTTCTACAGAAAAGTCAGAATTTCCTAACTGGTAACATAAATGATGATTTTTTCATATTTAGAACAATAAAATGCTGAGAATATCTATAGCTGTAGAAAAAAAATCCACATTTTCTCTTTCTTAATTCCCAGTAAATGCTGATTTTTTTCCAACTCTATTTCAATATTTAGAAAAAGAGGGGCTTAGAGCATCAGAAAAATCCTTAAACTCCTTTCCTGCTCTAGAAGAAAATTGGCAAGTAGACTGTTGCTACTTATTATCCCCTAGGTTTTCCCGTCAAGAGCTTCTTGGTGTCTTTTCTGACCATATCCAGATACAATGCCACTCAGATGTTAGAGACCCTGATATGTAGATGGGATGTACTGCGGGGGGTGGCTGGCAGGGGCCACTGTAGCTGTGGCTCAGTTGGTTGGACGACTGCCTTCGGCTCAGGTCATGATCCCGGAGTCCCGGAATCGAGTCCCGCATCAGGCTCCCAGCTCCATGGGGAGTCTGCTTCTCTCTCTGACCTTCTCCTCACTCATGCTCTCTTTCACTGTCTCTATCTCAAATAAATAAATAAAATCTTAAAAAAAAAAAAAAGATAATTCAGCTTGAAATCAAGGATGCATTTACAGCAGGCTCCAGGTTTTCTCCCCGACTTCTCTCAGTCCCCTGGTCCTCTTTCCTTTTCCATCTTCCTCCTCCCCCTCCCCCCTTACCATTCTTTTCATTGGAAGTGAACAGGCGAACTGTCTAGTTCAACCTGAGCCTAGCGCTCAGCAGAGCCTCAGTTGTCAAGGCTGAACTCCTTTGTAGACCATGCTCTGGGTGTCGTCCTTAACTAGCTGCTGCTGTCCTTGGAACATGGGTTGTGTTTTCTCCTTTGGATCAGGTCAGCCTTGAAGAGCATTGTTACGTGCACTTGGCAGAGACTTTGGGGAGAACACTAGTGTGCGGGGAAAGCACCATCAGTTCCCTCCTGTCCCTCATTCTCTTCCTATACTCCCTTTCCCTCAAGCCTGATTTAAACGCTAACTTGAGGATAATGGGCAAACTTTTCAAAGCATAAAAATGAACAGTGAATATAGGGAGGGTAATTGTAGAACTTTTAAAGAAAAATCTGCATCTTCATCCATTTATAGCCTCCCTTTAACTTTGCGTGGAAGAGCACCTTGTAGTTATTCCAAAAAAAAAAAAAGCCAATGTGTTTTCTCAAGAAGTTCCCCTGTGAATCATCACTTTTAGTTATTGCTTTTCCAAATAAATGGAGCTAGTTTATGACCTGAATTAGAGTAACATAGTTACTGCTTTTGAAAATCCTGTTATTACCAGTTACTACATTTGTTATTGTTGTTCAGGGGATACAGTTCAGTGAATTAGGTTTGTATTCAAGTAATACCTGTCTCAAAACCTTAATCAACATATGTTTTAAAAATTATTACATTTAAATGACATCTCCTGGCAGAATGTAACTTAGATCAGATTTTTCAAGGGCAACAACCATTTTATATGAACTTGCTGCTACAGGGTACCAAATTGGGGGTTTTACAAAGCCCAAACAGCAACCTGTCATTGAAAAAAATTCCCATTTACAACAGACTCTGAAAGCTAAAACTGAGAGAGTTGGAACCTCATCTAGGGCCACTTCTCGACAAACTGGGACATTTGGAACCAGCCATGGACAGCATTAGTTAGCATTTCTAACCAAATGAAATCTTTAGCTCATTGACCCAAAGAAAACTTTGTAAGCTTTATAATTTCATTTTGTTTGTTTGTTTGTTTTAAAACATGTGGCCACTCAGTAGTTACGGAATGCCCAGCAAGGGCAGAACTTTTCTGTGTACTTAGACACAGACACAAATTTAAAAAGGGACATGCTCTTTGAGCCCTTAACACTTACACTCCGGGTCAATATTACTAGTGTCTCTATACCCAAAACAGAGTAACAAATGACATGGCTTTTTTTTTTTTTAACCCTAGGGACATATACTCCAATATCTATCGTTAAAAAAATAGAAACCAGGGTGCCAGGTTGGCTCAGTTGGTTGAGCCTCTGACTCTTGGTTTTGGCTCAGGTCATGATTCCAGGGTTGTAAGACCAGCCGGCGTTGGGCTCTACACTCAGCGAGGAGTCTGCTTGGGATTCCCCCTCCTCTTTCTCTGCCCCTCCCCCCACACTTGTACATGCTCTTCTCTCTGTCTCTCTCGCTCTCAAATAAAAAATATAGAATCCCAAGTTGTTCTGGAATAAACTCTATGTAGACTTTCTGAACACTCCTAAAGTCTTTTTTTCTTCAAAAACATTTTTTTAAAAATTATGTTGAAATACACATAGCGTAAAATTTATTGCCTTCATCATTTTTAAGTGTACATTTCAGTACTGTTCATTCATGTTGTTGTATAACCAATCTCTATAACTTTTTCATTTTTTAAAACTAAACTCTGTACCCATTGACAACTTATTTTTCCTCTCCTCTCAATCCCAGATAATCATCATTCTATGGATTTAACTACTGTAGATACCTCATATAAATGGAATCAAAGAGTATATGTCTCTTTGTGACAGGTTTAGTCAGTTAGCATAATGCCTGCCAGGTCCATCCCTGTTGTAATATGTGTTGGGATATCGCGTTTTTTAAGGCTGAATAATATTTCATTGTGTGATTCGACCACATTTTGTTTATTCATTCATTTGACAAGAACCCTTGTCAAAGGGTTCTTAGATTGATTCCATCTTTTGGCTGTTGTGAATAATGTTGCTATGAACATGGATGTGCAAATACCTTCTTGAGTCCCTGTTTTCAGTTCTTTTGAGTATAGGCTCAGAAATGGAATTGCTGGATCATATGGTTATTTTATTTCTAAATTTTTTAAAGAATCACTATACTGTTTGTGGCCAAACCATTTAAACCATTTTACATTCCCACCAACAGTGCCCAAGGATTATAATTTCTCCACATGCTAGTCAACACATACTATTATCTTTTTTTTTTCTTTTTAGCAGCCATCTGACCAGGTGTTAAAGCACTTTTATAGTTACAAATTGTCTCTAAACTAACTAACTAAATAAAATTAAAATCAGGTGTTTTACTTTCATTCACACAAAAAAAGAAGTTTAAAATGTTGCCTGGTTATTTTTCTAAGATTTAAAAAGTTTCCATTGATTCCCAGGATCAGTTGCCTTTTGTATACATCTATGTAATAGCATAGGTCGATAAAGAAAGTTTTGAGCTGATCTCAACCCACAAGTAGCGTGTAAATATCAAGGATGTACATGCTTCACTCTTAAAGGATTACTTGGGAGCAAAAGCCTTTCTTCACATTCATGAGGCTCCCACTGATTTGGTTCCAGTTCCCTGGGTCCAGGCATGTAACGCAAATGAATGAAACCAGTTAGTGCAAAATAGTAAGGTATATGTGAACCAGAGAGCAATCTTTTAAAAATACCACCTGCACTAAAACATAGGTTGGGAGTTGGGAGGAGTGGCTGATAAGGAACCCAACAGAGTCCCTGACACTGTGAGAAGAGTATGGCATGAAAGCACAGCCCAGGAAAAAAACCCTCTTTTTACTCTAGCTCTCTTTAAATATGCCAGAACACACTGTATATAAAGCATTCCAAATATCTTTTCCCCTCCCAAAAATGCACGTGGAAAAGGAGTTGGGAAATATGTAGCAGCGGCTGCCGCAGTTGATTCCTTGCATTTAATTCTGGAATAACTTAAACTTTTAAGTTTTCCAGATTTCCCTCTCCTCTTAAAGCTATTCTGAGTGGGAACAAAACTCAGTCTTGCCTGGGGGAATGTCTTTTTCCCTACTTCTTAGTTTCTGTATTCATCTCTTACGCTAGCTTCACTATCCTTTCATTGAGCCCAAAATGTGGTCTCCTGAAGATGATCAAGTAAAGCCTCATCTTCCAGCAGATGCTACTTTTTCAAAATCATGAATCACAACTATCTTAAGTCTTGGAAGCATAACAGTAATGAAGATAAAGGCAGTGGAGACTCTGATAAATTTTACTGCAATGAGAAAGATAAAATCTGCTCATTGTGAGATCTGAATATTCTGGTGTTTAGCATTGCCGTTGTCTGGGCCAAAAAAGTAAAATGATAGAGTTTTTTTTTCTTCTTCTTCTTCTTCTTCCTGGTCTTGTAGGACATTGCTGTTTGCAGGGACATTGGTGGAGGCAGGACCTGCTGTTGTGAATTAAATATTCTCTACAGGGGAATGGGGAAAGAAAGAGGAATCACAGTTGCTAGCCCGAAAATAGACTTGTTGCATCAGGGGAACCTTTAAACTTGAGAACTGTTTACCGAATCAATATTTATCTGATCTGAATAGCAGATATGTAGTGGTGTAATACCCCTTGACACTTTTCCAAAGTCATCACTATTAGGAGCACATACCTTTTGGGTTTTTTTGTTTTCTTTTGTTTTCTAGTCACTGTGCTCTAACATGATTGCCATGCTTTTGAGGAGGGTGAAGACGAGGATGTTGATTGGGATGTAGATTGTCTACCTACAATCTTGACTGCTGGTTTCTACGTATGCAGAGAATCACGACAAATGTAGGTTATTTCAGCCATAAAAAAGAAATCCTTTCATTAAATCAGAGAATCTGAGTTGGCAGATACCTTAGCTAATACCCAGAAACCTGTTTCTGTGAATTTCTGAATCATTCTGAATCACCTGTCCTCTGTTTAAAATAAATGGCAGAAATCTGACACCTTTATTGGTAGGCAGCTTCTTATGGGTAGAAACACTCTTAATTAGGGGGGTCTGCATTTTATTGGGTCAGTATTTTAGTCCTCTTTGTATTATATCCTTTCTTTGGAGTTTTGTGTCCTGTGTACTATGGATGGTATTACTGTCTTGCATACACATTGCTGTTCACATATCTGAAGCAAGTTATCATTTCTCAGTCTTTTTCTTCCCCCCAAGAGTGAAAAGAAGCTAAATGTAGAACTAGTACCAATTTATTTTTCATAAGTTCTCCGCTTTTTGCCAGACGCCTTTCTTGTGTATTTAATCCTTATAGCAGTAATGTTTCAAAGATGGAGACTCTGGGCCCATGGCTGGTAACTTAGGCTTATGGGCTGGGCAAAGAGGAGGGTTTTCTCTGGGTCCCAGCTCTATCCCTGCCTTCTGTACCCAAAAACCTGCTGCTGCTTTCCTTGCTCAAGTGGTGACATGGTTTCTAGACCCCTCACCATATCCTCGTCATTCTTTACTGGACGTACTTGGTCAACATTTAAGAAAAAGATAGTGGAAATCACCCATTCAGGAATGATATGAGTATCTACTGTGTACCAGGCACTCTAGGTATTTGGAATACAGCAGTGAACAGAGAAGTCCAATGAAATCTCTGCCCTTGTGAAGCTTCCATGTTGTGAGGGTTTACAGGGAGGCTGAGGCTCCAGGCCCATAACCAGTACCCAAGAGGAGTTTGAAACTGGAGACCACAGAGTTAGAGCAGATGCTCTGTGCCACTAAGGAGTTAAGTGGGAATTCTATGTAAAATGTTAAATGGTGTGTCAAATGCGTATCTAACACCTCTGCTCATTTCCCCCTTTTCATCCCTCCAGACAGATTCCTTCTGTGGATTTAAAAAAATAATGTTGACTCCTACTGAACTACAACAGTTAATTCCCAGACATAGAACGAGGCCACAGAAAAACTTTTGGTAATAGAAGGGAAAGGTGCTTCATATTATCAGAGGCCATTTGGAATAAAATCTAAACAAAATAAAAACATGAAAAATGTGACTTATAATAACAAAAGACTTCATTAGTTCTGAAATAATGTTTTGAATTTAGAAATATGGGGAGAAGAGAGAATATTAGCTATTTGAGAACTCAAGACATGGGTGAAGAATGAACTAGATAAATTATAAAATTAAAATGGTGTTTCAGAAAATGTTGTATATGTTTTTTTAAGATTTTATTTATTTTTTTGACAGACAGATCACAGGTAGGCAGAGAGAGAGAGGAAGAGAAGCAGCTTCCTGCTGAGCAGAGAGCCTGATGCGGGGCTTGACCCCAGGACCCCGGGATCACGACCCAAGCCGAAGGCAGAGGCTTTAATCCAATGAGCCACCCAAGTGCCCCAAAAACATTGTATGTTTTAACAGAAGCAGTAAAATCCCCAGTTTCTATATTGCAAGAAGCCTTCTTAGATCACTGAAGGTTTTTATAGCTAGAAGAAATGAGTTTTAATATATGTTAAAATTTTTAATGAAAACATAACTTATGATGCTTATTTGTTCTTCCTGGTTCCTAAAACTTTTCCTCCACTGCTGATATTTTAATAATTCTTATACTTTGAGTCTTAAGATGGTAGTGGTTCATGAGTTCGGAGGATGACACTCTATTGGCAATAAATCCCAAAGTGATTTGCACATATTTTTGGCAACATCTTAATGACAACCTTCAGATTGTCTTTCTTTCATCATTTGGGTGTCAGATGGGCTGCCAGGAGCATGGAAGCAGTTAGAGAGTTGGGCAGGGGGTCTTGGGCAAGGGTCTGAGCAGCAGTTGTCCCATCTGAAGGAGAGGCAGTGCTTGCCCTGAGGTGGTTATGAGGGATTAATGTCAGGCACCCAGATCCTAATGGAAGAGCTGTGCATGACCCCCACTATGCTTTTTAATGTTCATATCTCAAAGCCTGTGGTAAAATGAACCCCCCCTTTTAACATATCTCAAAGCCTGTGGTAAAATGAAGCCCCCCTTTTAACTGTTTTGGTTTTTTTTTTTTTTCTCTTTTTAGTGGATAGTCTCAAATATGTATTCTTTTTCCTTCCTTTTTGTTTGCTACACAACCTCCAGAACTATAGGGAGGGTATCCTACAACTCCTTCGACTCTGGGTTCCTCCTCTGCACGCTATATTGAGCTCGATGAGGTCACCATTAGCAAACACTGGCTTTTACCCAGGCTGTGGGGACAAGTTTCTTTCCTTAAGGCACACTCTGGATAGTGTTTCAGCTCAGTTTAGAATGTGTGCTTCATAACTGGACTATTTATTGGCAGAGAACTGCCTCTGCTTCACTTTCTGGGATGTGCTGGTTAGCACTTCAGTCCTCAAAACACTCTTTCCTCAATCCCGCCCTCATCCTGGGAAACTCTGGAGGCTCTGGAGAAATGTAAACTTTGTGCTTGTCTCGTTAGATGGTGCAAACCAGCCAAGAACTTCAAGGGCTGCCATGAGAGAGAAACATTAGCAAAAAAGAGGAAGAAAAGGAAAAGTTGTTCATTTTTTGTTGTTATTTCTTAAATTGTGAGGTTTTATGACATTGCTCCTAAAAAGCTAATGCTCACATTATGCTTTGTTATGGAGAGTCAGGCAGACTTGATTTTGTGTGCTGATTTTGATAGGTACTGGCTAGTATTTACCTCTCTATTTATCTCATCTATGAAGTAAGGATAGTGATAGTACCTCCCTCATAGGGGTATTGGGCAATTTGGTTGGGCTAATCCACGTAACGCACTTAGCCCAGCTGCTGAAACCTAGAATGCCCTTGATAAATGTGAGCGTCAGTACCAGCAGCAAAAGTAAGAGTCGTAGAGGTGATCCACTTGCATACACTTCATGAACGTGTCTCATTCTAGGCACTTATCAGGACCCTTCTCAAATGTTATTTATTATTATTGTTGTTTGTTTGTTTTTAGAGGGAGTGTGTACAAACGGGACAGGGGGAGGGGCAGAGAGAGAGAGAGAGAACCTTAAGCAGGCTCCACGTTCAGCACAGAGACCTGCACGGGACTCAGTCTCCCGATCCTGAGATCATGACTGGAGCTGAAATCAAGAGTTGGATGCTGAACGACTAAGCCACCCAGGTGCCCCAAGACACTTGTTAAATTTTAAGTTGATGATTGAATTCTCTTTAAGGAGTATCAACATGGTTACTGCCCCTTTCTTTTCCCATTTTAATTGCCAGTTGCTCGCTCTGAACCCTGTTCCTTCCAGCTCTGTGCCGCCAGATCAGCCTCCGCTGTGGATGGAGTTACTGGGCTCTTCTTTTGCCTCCGACACTACCTTATATGTAGGTGCATGTCACCCATTGCTTTTTGACTCCCTCAGCTTTGCCTCAAACCCCCAGCCCCCCCCCCCCCCCCCCCGCTACTGCATCTTGTCTCCCTCGTTTACATTAAGGTCACTTATATACAGAAGTGAGAGTTTCTCCAGGTCTTCTGAGCAGGAGTGGTCAGGTTCCTAAAAGGTGTTCACATTTAGCTTGCTAAACTGGCTCTTTCTGACTGCTTAAAATATTCTCTACTTTGACTTCTCCATAAAGCCTTCCAGACTGACCTAAGAAGAGTACTCTGCTGCTTCTTCTGTGGACCATGACTGCCTACCAGTAGCACATGTCATAGAATGAAGCATCTTATTCCTCAGCAATGAATTGGGGAAAATAAGAGTGTTCTGTAAAAAAGAATTATTATTGATTACCATACTGAAACACATATCTTCAATCTGTATTTAGTTTTGAATACTATTTGGTATTTATTTTAGAATTGGCACCATTTTGAAACTTTGAAAAGCGACAAGTGAGTTTTAAATCTTAAAACAGATTATGTGTAACAAAGCAAAAGTGTTTCAGGGGAGCATCCCAAAGGTAGACAGTTTCTTACTATGGCATACATTTCATCAACTATTTCAAAGCAGAGTCCTATCGAGTTTAGAGATACATGGAAATGTATTTTTGTTTATAATAATATATGTATATGTAAAATCTTTAATTCTTTCAATTAAAAAATGCCAGTACTTCTTCAACACAGAAATTGTTAAAATTTTAAAAAATGTTAAAATATTTTAGGGGCACCTGGGTGGCTCAGTGGGTTAAGCCTCTGCCTTCAGCTCAGGTCATGATCTCAGGGTCCTGGGATTGAGCCCTACATCGGGATCTCTGCTAAGCCGGGAGCCTGCTTCCTCCTCTCTCTCTGCCTGCCTCTCTGCCTACTTGTGATCATTCTCTCCCTCGGCCAAATAAATAAAACCTTTAAGAAAATATTTTAGTATATTTTTCAGTTAAGGGGATGTGTGGTACGTTCCAAAGGGTTTATATGATGATACAAAGAACAAAGTTTCTGCCCAGCAGGTTTATCAAATGTGTATGTGCTGAGGAAAGTGATAAGCCAAATACATATGGTGCTCTAGTCTAGGGCACAGGTCTGAATGCCACATCCAGAGAGGTGCTGACAGGATATATAGTCCATAAGGACTCCTCCAAGAGAGACCACTTCCACTTGTGGGGATTAAGAGAAAGTTTCTTGAAGAAGGTAGGATTTGAAAAGACTTAGAAAGAGAAGGACAGGGCGCCTGGGAGGCTCAGTGGGTTAAGCCGCTGCCTTCGGCACAGGTCATGATCTCAGGGTCCTGGGATCGAGTTCCGCATCGGGCTCTCTGCTCAGCAGGGAGCCTGCTTCCCACTCTCTCTCTCTGCCTGCCTCTCTGCCTACTTGTGATCTCTCTCTGTCAAATAAATAAATAAAATAGAGTAACATGTTTATTTCCTATTCCAGTATTAATTTGTGACTACAGAGCTGCTACATAAAAAAAGCTTTTAAGTATCTTAAAAGCAAATATAATCTGTTACCTGTTTTAAAGTCACTTAAAATTTTAACCTCAAGCTAAAATGTGTCTGAAATGACCTTTGTGAACCTCCTTCAGGCTTAAGCATAGTACCGTAATGATATTAACTGTCGCCGATCTGCTGACGTTATTACTTAGGCTAATATATATGTAAAGTAACTACACCTTTTTTTCTGTAGTCTTTTTTGTTGTCCTTGAGCCTTTTTAGGGTACTTGCCTTTGAGGAAAAATATATTTAAAATACAATACTGTATATTTTGAGGGAGGTCAAAAGACATGTTTTTATTTCAGAAAAACAGAAGGAAAGCCTCACAGTTTAGGCAACGTTTGGCATACTTCAGCTGTGCTTTTCCCACACGTGCATGTGCACGCACACACACCCAGACCCGTGCTTGTAAATGGCCTGCGTTTGTTCTTTGTGATTGGTGGGAAGGGGACAGGGCAGGACTGGAAGAATTCACATCAGGTTCATTTGGCAGAGTTCTGATAGTTCCTTGATAGTTAATTCTAGGCACACTGTTTCTATCTTGTTAGTGTGTGTGAACTTCTTGGCTAAGGAACGACTGTGGGAGAGTTGGCTGTCTTATCCATAGCAGATTGTTATCTTTTGAGGGCCTCTGGACTCCTGCTCCTGGGCCAGACCTTGCTGTAAGGACGGCCATGGCAGGACCTAGCCCAGAGGTTGTGCCAGGAGCCCCAGAAGTGGGCTCTTCCCTGGAAGAAGTGGCGCTGGGCTGTAGCCTCTTTTTGGCTTCCTGGCAGCAAGTCCTTCATTAGCATGAGTGCCGGGATGTGCTTGGCTAAGGAGGAAAACCCAAAGCAAAGCCTTGAAGAAAGCCCAACTCCTCTTTTGTGTCCATGGTCAGAAGGATACATTGTTAGTCTGCCGCCTTCCTTGTAAAAGGAAGAAATCAAACCTGAATGTGAAGGCAAGTTTCTTTCTCTTTTTTTTTTTTTTTTTTTAAGATTTTATTTATTTATTTGACAGAGAGAGAGATCACAAGTAGGCAGAGAGGCAGGCAGAGAGAGAGGAGGAAGCAGGCTTTCCATGGAGCAGAGAGCCCAATGCGGGGCTTGATCCCTGGACCGTGAGATCATGACCTGAGCTGAAGACAGAGGCTTAACCCACTGAGCCACCCAGGCGCCCCAAGGCAAGTTTCTTAATGCTTTCCTCTCCCACTTTAAAGTTTTTTGTCAAGCAGCTTCCTTCTTAGGGAGATAGGACCCAGTGGGCTGGGTCCAGAAAATTGTATTTGAAATTTCTTTTAACTGAAGTTCTCTTAAAGGAAGCTACAGAATATCAGACTGTGCTTTAAAGACAGGTTTCTTCAGCAACATTAGCTCTTCCAGGCAAGAAGACAAGAATGATCCAGAGGCCCCAGAGACTGAAAACCCTACTGGCCCCAGTGAAACAAGGCTGAATATGCGTACCGGGACCTGAGCCATACACTCATTGGTACCACCTGGCAAATGGCTGAGAAGAGAGACTGGACAGGATTCTTGACTATATTTTATCAGTTTTCTCAGATGACCTAATAGAAATTGTTGTTTTTCTCCACATGTCCCCAGTTTTCACCTGGGCATATATATATGAACAGCCAAAATAAAGACTAGGTTCATAGCCTCCCTTGAAGCATTGGATTAATCCTAGTTAATATCAAGTAAGGATAAGTGTCTCTTGTGACTTTTTCAAGTATATATTTTTTAAAATTATTTTTATTAACATATAATGTATTATTTGCCCCAGGGGTACAGGTCTGTGAATTGTCAGGCCTATATACTTCATAGCACTCACCGTAGCACATTCCCTTCCCAGTGTCCATAACCCAACCACCCTCTCCACACCGCCCCTCCCCCCAGCAACCCTTAGTTTGTTTTGTGAGATTAAGAGTCTCACGGTTTATCTCACTCCCCATGCAAGAAGGGGGAATAAGGGCGTCTGAGTGTCTCACTCAGTGAAGCGCCTGACTCTTGATTTTGGCTCAGGTCTTGATCTCAGGGTTGTGACTTTGAGCCTCATCTTGGGCTCCACACTGGGTATGGAGCCTACATTAAAAAGGGGGGATGTTCTTCCCCTCATGCCTTCTGTTATAGATGGAATGTGTCCCTTTCAATTCATATTTTGAAAACCTAATCCCCAGTGTGATGGCATTGGGAAGAAAGGTCTTTGGGAGGTGATTAGGTCATGAGAGTGGGTCCCTCATAAATGAGATTAGTGTCCTTATAAGAGAGACCCCCTGAAAGCTCCATTGTCCCTGGTGCCACATGAAGACGCTGTGACAAGACACATGAAGCAAGAAGAAGGCCATTTATGAACAAGGAAGCGGGCTCTTACCAGACACTGAATCTGCTGATGCCTTGATCTGGGGCTTCCCAGTCTCCAGACTGTGAGAAATAAGTGTTGGTTGTTTAAGCCATCCTGTCTATGGTATTTTTGTTTCAGCAGCCCCAATTAACTGAGACACCTTCCTGATTTTCACTGATTGGAAGGCAGATATGGGACTGAAGTTTAAATATATTTATACTATGAAGTGGTAGGAGAACATGCTAGAAGACATCTTGGTGTGCCTTGATCCAGTGGAGCTTGGGCAGATGGTTTCTAGACTTTATATGTCAGCAAAATAAGACATGGTGTAAACCACTGTTTTCTGTCACTGATAGCTAGCTGAACCTAAATCCTAATGAGTACAGAAAATGTGGTAAATGAAGTTAAAATAAAGATATGCAAAAGAGGTTTAAATTTTCAACATAGGATAACTTTTTAAACAGTGAACAATGTTTAAAAAAACACTGGAAGGAACTGTTAAGTATTGGGATAAACATATTAAGAAATTCAGCCCAACTCTACTTGAATAACTTATGTGTAGTTATTTTCATACAAGTAGGACATTTAAAACTTGGAAGATTTTTCTAAACCTGCAGCTCTGTGAAAACTGTCAAGTTATTCTGAATTTCTTCAGTATATTCACAAATGTCCAAAACTTTGGATTTTAAAATGGATTTGTGATTGATGTAACTGACCAACCTGCATTGTGGTCAGATTTTATGATTTAGTTTCCTTTGAAATTTGTTGAGATTTACTTTAACTGGTCTAAAGTTCTATCAGTTTTTGTGTATGTTTCTCATGGGGTTGCAGAGAATATGAATTCTCTAAATGCTAGATTAGAGTATGGGTTCTCTAACTGCAAGGTTCTGTGCATGTCTGGACTCTGCCTTTATGTCCATAGTGTTTATTGTTTCCTCATCTGGGATGTTATTTCCATGAGGGTAAAGGCTGGGTTTTGGTCACTGCTTTATCTCCACTAGCTAGACTAGTAACTGACATACAGCATTCTAATTACTGATTGTAAGTGAACTAAGTCCAATCAATTGTGACCTTCAAATCACCTGCAACATTGATAATTTTTTTCTTTAACATCAAAAATTGAGGGAGGGAAGTTGAAATCTCCCACTGTGGGCATGCATTTGTCAGTTTCTTTCTATAGTTCTCTCAATTTTTGCTTCATGTATTGTTAGGTTATTTTATTACTGCATACAAATCTAGAATAATTTCCCAACAAAAACAACAAGTTTAATCTAGTCACATTATGAAATGGCCTTAAAAGGTTTTGTCTTAAATCCCTATTGTACCTTATGTTGATACAGCTACCTCAGTTTTGTTTTTTATTAGTATATATTTACTTGTTTTTATCTGTTTCCGTTCATTTGTTACTGGCATTTGCCTGGTTGTTTTTTCTGTATTTCCAGCATTTCCAGGTTCTTTTGATTTGATGTTTCTCTGTAATAACACATAGAATTGTTAACTTTTTAAAAATTCGGTCTATACTCTTTTAACGAGAAAATGTGTCCATCATCTTTAGTATAATTCTTGATCTAAAATATCTCTGTCATTTTAATTTGTGGTTTTTATATGTGTTCTACATTTTTGCTCATGTTTTGCATTTCAGCACAGCTTGGTGGAGTGGGAAGACCTGCATTCTGAGCCAGTCCCATTAACTCTCTATCCCTGGCCTTAGGTTTCTCCTGCAAAACTTAGAATACTAGACGAGCAGTCTATTTCGTTTCTCAATTTCAATTTCTACCTATCTACAAATATTTTGAACTAAAGATGAGTGGCTTTTAGAAATGGATTATATTGGGCATTCCAAGATGTGAATGTCAAGCATGTGTCCTTGGTTTATATTATAATAAGTGAACAACAGCTACTACCTTCCATTGAGTACCAGCTCTGTAGTGGGCACTTCACATGTCTTACCTCATTTGACCCTCAGAACTACCCTGTAAGACTCACATCTTCATTTTGAGCAGTGAGAAGATTAGAGCTGAGAGGTAAACACCCACCTGCCTTCCTCTAAAGCCCTCTAAAGCTTTTCCTGTACTGGGTTACTTTTAGGAATTTGCTTTTATCACTCAACTATAAGATCAAATGAGTGTGAATGGTAATATAACTGCACCTGATTCCCTTTGAATTTTCTAGAGGTGTTTAACTTTGCGTGAGGGCCCTCTTAAATTTCTGTTGGATGCCTGGAAGGATAACAGTAATGGTTGTTTTGTGGTTACTGGCATTGCAAAGGGATGAATAAAAGCAATTTTCCCACCCCTTCCCCTTTCATTCTCAACCTCCAGAATAAGTAAAATACTTGGCTGAAATGTGTATGCATTTATGTACATAGTTGTAACTTTCACATGTTTTTGTTTTTGGGTTTTTTTCCTATGTTCTTTGTATTAGGGAAAAATACAGAGCCACAATATGCTCTTAGGAACAAATTTTTGGCATTGGTGACCAGTTTATCTTTACCTACTTGTTGTGTAGTGATAGTGCTTTAACTATTGGAGGTGGAGAAATTACTAAAAATTATTGATTGGGGCAAAAGTCAAGAATGACTCAGAGCTAGATAGCCTCTCTATTCCTGTGTCTAGATGACATTGTAATCTAACGTGGAGCCATTTTCCACATACTTCCCTGGTATTTTTGCTATATTTGTGTTAAAGTTAGCCTTTCCACCCACAAGGAGATTGCCTTGACTTTTTAGGTTGAAAAATATCTCCATTGAGTATCTTAGATGTGTAAGGCTCTTTGTATGCCCCATTAAAAAGGATAGTTGGTGTATGAGTATTTCTCTATTTGAAGAAAAAGGAAGTGTTTAGAAGTCTTAAAGGGAAAAAATAAGTTCTAGAATATGAAACAAGAATGTAGTCAAAAATCATAGTTATAATTATTGGTATTTGTTGCATTTGTTTCTTATTCTTCAATAAATCATCTTTTCACTCAACAGAAAAATGTCCTAGAAAAAGGACTTTACACAGTAGGGGTTTGGATGCATGAACTGTAGGACTGGCCAGTCTTAAGGAAGGCTTAAGTGATAATCTGGAAAGATTTGTTTTCCTGGGTTTGAATTTGACAATGAGCTGTTTACCTTCGAATTATCGCGGTAGGATTCTGTGTGCATTGCTGGTGATGATGGGTGCATGTGAGCTCGCGCTCAGAGTACATTAAATAACGCGATGCCATTAGAGCCACAGATGATGAAACTTTGTTTTGTTGCTTGCAAACAAGGACATTCCCGCAAGCAGGATTTGTTGAAACCTTCCAGTGAAAGATACTTAAACAAACCTTGGTCTTTGTTGGCACAAGATAAACCAAATAGAAGGGGTGAGTAGTGAGACTTTAGAAGGTCAAAAGTATTTGTACAAACTACACTTTTTTGTAATATTCATAAAATGTTTGTCTTTTGATGCCAAGGAAGTCATTTGCCTGCACCTTAAAACGTTCTCTAAATGACCAGCTATCCTTATTTTGCTTTTCTCTTTATCAGAAAGGTGTTATCTAAACAGAAGAAAGGAGAAATAACTGAAAGGGAGTCCATAAACCAAACTGGTGAGATAGATCCTAGCTACTTTCAGCTAGTTTGCATTTTAGGCCTGGATGAATTATACCTTGTGATATTAAAATCATTGGTAGATATGAGTGTGGAGTGACCACCTGTTATCTTGGAGGTGCCCTGAAGTACAAGAAAGAAGCTGTTACCCTTGCTTTCAAAATGAAGGCCAGTGTAGATCCTGGAAACCACAGATGTGGGTCCTGGGCCCAGTTCACCAACAAACTCTTAGTTTGTGGTTTGCAGTGGAAAGTGACAGATTGCCAAAAGGCATGTGTTCACCAAGGACAAGTTATGCCTTCTAAACTCCATGCTCTGTTTTTACATGGCTGTTAGGCTGGTGGATTTGGGAAGATTAAATATAATGCGTTAGAATTTTAGAAAAGATTTCCCATTATGTGTTGTGACAACCTTTGGATGAGCTGGAGAGAGGTGTGGATTTCTAGTCGGTTGCGTGATATGTTCAGAGTGTTGATTAATGGGTCGATAGCAGCTTGGATGTTCTTGGTGACATGCCATGGTACTCTGCCCTTGGCTCTGTCAGGTTTAACACTTTTATCATTTATCATCGGATTGAGATAGAAGACATGCTTATTAAATTTGAAGATGTAAAGACAGGTAAGGTATTTACTATATTGATTGATGGATTTGTGATACAACATAATCCCAAGTAATATAAAATTTAGACTTCTGAATGTGGGTTTTAAATTTATCAGTGAAACAAAATGGACTTAAGCAACTCATCTGTATTTATATCTTTGAGAGGAGAAACCTGAGGTTTTCGTTGACTGCAAACCCAGTATGGTTCATTCATTCACTGAACAAATGTTTATTGTGTTCCTATCCATATCACTAAGTACACAGGGAATACTGCAACGGAACAAAATAGAGACCTTTCGTTCAGGAAGCTTCCAGTCTAAAGGAGCGTGTTCGTTTCCCAGGTTGCCATAAAAAAGTACCACATACCAGGCAACTTAAAGTAACAGAAATTTATTGTCTCAATAGTTTCTGGAAACTGGAAGTCCAAAACCAAAGTGGCAGCAGGGTCATGCTCCTTATGAAACCTATAGGGGCAATTTCCTCCTTAGTGCACTACCTTCTGGTGGCAGCCGTGAAACCTTGGTGTTCCTCAGCTTGCGTCACTGCCATGTCTGCCTCTGTCATCACGTAGCATTCCCCCCGTGTGTGTAATTCTCCTGGCATTGTCCTCATCTTATAAGCACACCAATCATATTGGATTAGGACTTATCCTCGTGATCTCATCTTCATTTGATAACAGCTACAAAGACCCTGTTTCCAATAAGGTCACCAAATAAGGTACCAGGGTTTAGGACTTCAGCATATCTTTTGGGGGAGCACTGTTCAACCCATAACAAGGATTAAAATCTTCTCCTCCAAGTGATTGATTGTAATTATGGTAAAGAAAAACTGCCATCAAAATACAGTGCCATGAGAACAAGTAATAGGGTTACCCCCCCCCCCCCATTAGCTTGGGGGAGGACATCAAGCATGATGAGGAGCTGTCCATGCAAAGAGGAGAAGGAGTCTTCTTCCAGGAAGAAGAAACACCTGCGCCAAAAGCCCAGTGGCTTGGAGCCCAGGGGCTTGGAGTTCTGAGAAGGTTAAAAGGAAATGCAGTATAGCTCAAGGGTATGAAGGAAAGGCAGAAGGTGAGCTAGGAGATAGGGAGGAGCCAGATCCAGCGAGGTTTGGAAGCTGTGTCCAGGTGGCTTAGGGTGGCTGTAACAAACAAAACAAAACAAAACAAAAAACTAATAAAAGTCTATAGGATGGAAGAAGATAATAAACAAATGAGACTCTACTTGTTTGATCACATCTGGAATGCCTTGGTCTCGTTCAGAGCATCATTTTTTAAGTTCATGTTTTTCAAAGTGTAGTAGTTATACTTTGAATTCATGCATTTACCAGAGAGGAGAGAAATCTTGGGATGGTAGTCATTTGGAATTAGTTGAGGCAGAAGACTTTGCTGTGGTTATTCTTGGGGAAGAATGAGACCATAGGCAGGAGTTACAGGAGGTCTCCATGAAAGACATCTCCTCACACGGGGAGCTACGCAGGAGAGAACAGGGTGCCGGAAGAAAGAGGCCTTTCTGTGCCTCGCCTTCTGCAGGAATGAACGGGCCCTGCACTGAAGGTGAGGCAGGCAGTGATTTCCTCCAAAGTCCCCTATGAGAAGTATCCGCTAGAGTTTCAAATGTGATGTTAAGATTTCTAAAATACATTTACCAAACTTTATAATTAAAATTTAAGAGCAGTTAAAAAGGTTTTAAGATTAAATGTCACTGGGGATTATTAAACAACTGAATTCTTAAAAAAAAAAAAACAAACCAACTTTGTAACATAATGTGATACATCCGTTATATCTCAATTAAAAAAAAAAAAAGAACTTTAGGGTGTCTGGGTGGCTCCATTGGTTGAGCAACTGCCTTTGGCTCAGGCCATGATCTGGTGGTGCTGGGATGGAGTCCCATGTTGGGCTCCCTGCTCTGTGGGGACTCTGCTTCCTCCCTGCTCTGTGGGGACTCTGCTTCTCCCTCTCCCTCTGCGTTCCTACTCCCTCCTGCTCAAGCTCTCTCTCAAATAAATCACTAAAATCTTTAAAATCTTTGCAGAATAATTCAGATGCATTTGTCTTTCCCGACACTCTGCAGTGATCACAGTATGGTCCTTCACTTCCCATCTTTGGTACGACTGTCTCTTTCCCTTTCCTGATGTCTGCCTGCTGTCCTCACTTGGCTTGTTCTATCCGATTGGTTCCTAGAAGTTAATTGCCAGCCCTTTATGTTAAGCCAAGTAAATCCTACTTAGAAGTGATGATATGTAAGTGTGTGCAATCTTTTTTGCACCAAACAAGCAGTTTTACCTTCACTGGGGAGCATAGTATAACTGAAAGTTAATATCACTATCCAAGTGTCATAGGACCCAGTCCCATGGTGGGAGGTCATATTCAAAGAAACACTGACCAGCTGCCAATGCTGTACCCAAACAGAATTTCGACTTTTCCTTGTATCTCTGGAAGGACATTCAGCTCCTTCTCCACACCAGCCCTCCCCCCACTTTCCCTGCCAGTGGACCTGCTCTGGGCTGTAGTGTTCTCTTGCCTTCCCCCACCCCCACTGCTAGCCCTTTATTAGACACATCCGCTTCTTGGCTTTAATTTCTTTAAGTGTGTGGTGTATGTGTTTTACTTCTTTGAGTTCAGAGGAAACTCAGGAGCTGACAGAGAAGACAAGAAAGAACCTTCTTGCTGTCTCTTCAGTGACTCAGAGGGCCTGGGAACCAGCCCTTCATAGAGGACAAGGAAGTGACTGGAAACACACAGGCCAATAAATCTTGTTACCTGTATGTGGGCGAGAAGACAGATGTGCAAGGGGTAGTCGGTGGGCAAAGTGGGTTAGAATGTTCATGTGGAGAATAGCAAAATAGGCTAGGAAGAACCGCAGGCTGAACCCAGTGGCAGATGGGCTCAGGCTTAGGTATTGGCGATTGCTGGAGACATGGCGGGAGGCACATTAGATACAAGTGTAACTAAATAGTTCCCAAGAATTAAAGTGCAGCTCGTCCCTGTATTTCATAATCCTCTGTTATTTTGGAGTATGCTGAGAATCCGAAGCATTTCCAAGCGTGCTTTAAAGTTACGGACATTAAACTCTCTTTGACCAAAATCATTCTTTCCAAATCTCTGCACAGCTTGATTTCAAATTGTTGCTTCCTCTTATAGGCATGATCCTGTAAAGTCAGGATTAGGACTTAACAGTCTGGTTTCCTGGACAGAGCTGGAATTCCCAGCCCTACATGTGATATTTCTCTCTCTGCATGTTGGTGCTAAAGGCTCTGAAGGTCAGATGAAACCGCTCCTGGGAGGGGTTGTGGGGTTGAAGGGAGTTTATCTTTTTGTTACAGTTTTCTTCTTTTACTACCCCAGGTGATCCTTTGCCACATTGTAATCCAGAACACTTATAGAGGTTTTTAGAGAGTTTTTAGAGCGATTTTGGCAAGAAGGCCAAGATAGTAGTTTGTCATTGGGGCTAATGAAAAGATTAAAAATGAATGTTTTTAAAAAGAAATTCTGTGAGTAGTACCTATAGGTCTACACATTTTTAAAATTTCTGCTTTATTGGCAGGTCTTCTAACATTCTGTACTTTTTTTTTTTTTCAAATTTTATTTTTTAAATTTCTTTTCCATGTTCCAGAATTCATTGTTTTTGCACCACATCCAGTGCTCCATGCAATTCGTGCCCTCCATAGTACCCACCACCAGGCTCACCCAACCTCCCACTCCTCTCCCCTGCAAAACCCTCAGTTTGTTTCTCAGAGTCCACAGTCTCTCATGGTTCATCTCCCCCTCCAATTTCCCCCATCTCACTTCTCTCCATCTCCTCAAGTCCTCCATGTTACTCCTTACACTCCACTCATAAGTGAAACCGTGATAATTGACTCTCTCTGCTTGACTTACTTCACTTAGCATAATCTCTTCCAGTCCTGTCCATGTTGATACAAAAGTTGGGTATTCATCCTTTCTGATGGAGGCATAATCCTCCATAGTGTATACAGACCATATCTTCCTTATCCATTTGTCCGTTGAAGGGCATCTTGGTTCTTTCCACGGTTTGGCGACCATGGCCATTGCTGCTATGAACATTGAGGTACAGATGGCCCTTCTTTTCACCACATCTGTATCTTTGGTGTAAATACCCAGTAGTGCAATTGCAGGGTCATAGGGAAGCTCTATTTTTAATTTCTTAAGGAATCTCCACACTGTTTTCCAAAGTGGCTGCACCAACTTGCATTCCCACCAACAGTGTAAGTGGGTTCCCCTTTCTCCACATCCTCTCCAACACATGTTGTTTACTGTCTTGTTAATTGTGGCCATTCTAACTGGTGTGGGGTGCTATCTCAATGCGGTTTTGACTTGAATCTCCCTGATGACTAGTGATGATGAACATTTTTTCATAATGAACATGTCTATTAGCCATTTGTATGTCTTCCTTAGAGAAGCGTCTGTTCATGTCTTCTGCTGATTTTTTGACATGACTATCTGTTTTGTGTGTGTTGAGTTTGAGGAGTTCTTTATAGATCCTGGATATCAACCCTTTGTCTGTACTGTCATTTGCAAATATCTTCTCCCATTCCGTGGGTTGCCTCTTTGTTTTGTTGACTGTTTCCTTTGCTGGGCAGAAGCTTTTGATCTTGATGAAGTCCCAAAAGTTCATTTTCACTTTTGTTTCCTTTGCTTTTGGAGACATACCTTGAAAGAAGTTGCTGTGGCTGATGTTGAAGAAGTTACTGCCTGTGTTCTCCACTATGATTCTGATGGATTCCTGTCTCATGTTGAGGTCTTCTATTCTCTTCCACCATACACAAAGATAAGCTCAAAATGTACTTTTTGTTTTTATAAATCATATTCCTTGTGGAGCCCACTCTTCACACATTTAAATAATTTACTTATTTTAGGGAACTGTCATTGATCAGCCATTACCAAGTAGAGTTGTTAGCAGATTATGAGATAATTTGAATTCTAAGTTATAGAGTAACTTAAGCCATTGCTATTGGAAATTAAAAATCAAAATAGATGTTTCCAGGAATTTCAGATTAATAGTTTGCAGGTTAATATTTTATGTTAAGGATTTGTTACTATTTATTAAGGAAAAGATTTCAGTAGTTATTAGGTATCTATACAAAATTCAGGATCCCTGAGCCGAAGGCAGAGGCTTTAACCCACTGAACCACCCAGGCGCCCCTTAAAAATTAAGAAAGTTTTTGTTGAAAACTTAAGTTGTAGAAATTGTTTGCAGTTATGGCATATTAATAAGTAGAACATAAATGTGACAAGAATGTCAGACCTTAGTGTTAAGGACCTCATTATTTCAAGTTATTTTAGTTCTAAAAATTCTCCTTAGTTTTCATCTTCTAAACTTAAATCTTAGCAGCTATGAATCATGATGATGAAGAACTGGCACTGTTTTAATTACTTTCTCTGAGTGCAGAATAGAAATGTTTTATTCAGATTTATCTGAATCCAACATGAACTTCCAAATATCTCTTAGCCAATAGCAGTATTTTAATAATCTGCCAATAGGCTAATGATAAAAATCTCTGGTGACACATTGTTTTGTATTTCTAGCAGTATCAAATCAGAATGCACTTTGCAAAATTGAAAATATAACTTCAAAAAGACAATTTTTCAAGAAGTGACTTTCAGCAAAACCATAAACCATGGGACATTCAACATAATATCCATCTAGATTTGATGAACTTCAACTAAAAATGAATCTGAATTCTGTTTGAATTCCTTTTCTGCCCCACTTTGATGGAAGGAATTTTGCTTAGCATTGAAACAAAAGTGGTTGAATTCTAACAATGAATTATAGTTAGCATTTTGGGTAGGGTATAGGGGGGTGGGTGACTTGAGAGAGATTCTTTGGCTCTGTTTGGAAAGAGAATGATTAGAGGAAATCAGAGTCTTCAAAAGTATTTCTTCAAACAAAAAGAGCTTTCTTGTATTTTTAATACCTGTCCTACTCCATGAACACACTGCTGGATTCTTTAATCTGAAATTCAACCACTGATATAGAAATGGGGTTTAAAAAAACAAAAAACAAAAAACAAAAATCCTTCCTGAACAATGGCTCAGGATCCTGGGTTTGTTCAGCTCACCTGGATTTTTTTTTAAAGATTTTATTCATTTATTTGAGAAAGAGCAAAAGTGATCACAGAGGGAGAGGGATCACAGAGGGAGAGAGACCACAGAGAGAAAGGGAGAAGCGGACTCACCACTGAGCAGAGAGCCTGATTCGAGGCTCAATCCCAGGACCCTGCCCTGAGATCATGACCTGAGCTGATGGCAGACGCTTAACCGACCGAGCCACCCAGGTGCCCCTCATCTGGATTTTTTGACATCCTTGAGATGGCTCTGATTTGTGTGGTCAGTGGATTAAAATCAGAATGATGGTAATATTATTTATTTGTTTTTAAACAATTCCTTGAGAAGGAATACCGAATGTATCACTGTCTTACAAAATGAGCAGCTTCAGCCCCCGTTAGCACAGCAGACAGCCACAGTAGAATTCAGGAGCATTCAGGAGGATCACTGAATTGTGGCAAAATCTGAGCAACAGTAGTCGGTGATTTAGAGATTTTAGCATTAGTTAGCTGAAAGCACATTTATGTAGAATGTTCCACAAAGTCACCGTGCCACATATTACTATTGTCTGTTTTCTGAGTATGCAGAGCCAGACATGGACGTTTTAACTGTATTCTAGAAGTGTATAGTTTATTTATGCATTTATTTTTTCATGTTTAGGTGAAGTGGGAGTACAAGTTTTTGATGATCAAAACAAAACAAAAGACATCCATGGACAGTTTTGCTGCAGTCATTCTGACATTACTTGTTCATTCCCTTTTATTGTCATCTATGAACTACAATTGCCCCCACCATGGGGGGTCAGGAAGCCAATCTTCCTCATAGTTAGAAATCCAGGTAAAACCTTTGACTCCCCACAAACTTAACTACTAATAGTCTACTGTTGACCAGAAGCCTTACAGATAATATAGTTAGAACATATTTTATATTTTATATCTATCCTATGCATTAAAGTCTGCTAGGGAATGGAAAATGTTAGGCAGAATATCTTATGGAAGAACAAATGCATTTATAATGTACTGCTTTAATTGAAAAAAATGTGGGCATAAGCGGGTCTGTGAAGTTCAAACCTGTGTTGTTTAAGGGTCAATGCTATATGCCACATAAAATTAGAATTTTAGGGGTTCTCAATAGGATGCTCCATCCTATTATAGGCAGTCTACAATTGTAGGCAGTCTTCCCCCAGCCTACAAACTCGTCTGACCCTGTCCTACCAGCATGGAGGTGCCATTTCTTCTTCTACCTGATTCTTCATTTCAGCTCTGAATCCCAGTCTTCCACATCTCAAGGGCTTTCTTGATCCATTCTCCCTTCTCTGTGGTCTACCTCTCTGTCTCTCTTTCTCTAGGAGCTTTCCCTTCAGGGTCTAAACACAGCACATTCCTTCTTTATACAAACTCTCCCTTCAACTCCATGGGCCCCTCATATCATCCACTTGAAAAAACTACCAGAGCTTGTCTCTGATTCCCCCACCTCTCGTCATTTGTCAGCCCAATGCACCTGGCTTACACCCTCCCAAAGCCGTGGAAATCTCTTCGGTCAAGGTCCCGAGAGACTTCCTTGGCATTAAATCCCTAGATCATACTTTGTTCCTTCCTTTCAAGCACTGTCTGATCCCGTTGACCACTCTTTCACTCCTCAAAGGCTCACTCCCCTTTTGGGTCAGAACTTCTGGTTCCTTCTACCACTCTTGTCTTTTCCTCTCAGCTCCACTGTGGGTTCCTCTTCTTCCCATTCCTTAAATGTGTGGCTCCTTGGTGTTTTGTTCCCTTCCCTTCTCATGTTCTATCTGTCACTGGGTGATATTGTTCAATCATGCTCTCCGTGCTGATAATTCTCATTTCTCCTGTCTTCTGTGCTCTTCAGCTTTGTTGACCGTGTGAAAGCCCCATGCAGATCTCAAAATCAGAGTGGTCAGAAAGAAACTCTCTTACTGGGCGCCTGGGTGGCTCAGTGGGTTAAGCCGCTGCCTTCGGCTCAGGTCATGATCTCCGGGTCCTGGGATCGAGTCCCACATGGGGTTCTCTGCTCGGCGGGGAGCCTGCTTCCCTCTCTTTCTCTCTGCCTGTCTCTCTACCTACCTGTGATCTCTCTCTGTCAAATAAATGGATAAAATCTTTAAAAAAAAAAAAAAAAAGAAACTCTCTTACTCCTTAAGTGAAGGACACATAAACCATCTAGAAGCCGTGGGCCCAACTTCCACAACTTCTCTATTCTTTACCTCCTGAACAGATCAGAGTTCCATTCTTTTCACTTCACCTCCCTGACTTCACCCTGGAGCAGGTCATGGTTCTTTGTGCCTTGATCATTCCAGGAGCCTGGTTTCCTTTCTTCCTAACTCCAGTCTTGATCTTTCTCATCCCTTCCCTATAACACAGTCAGAATAATAGTTGTCAAGTTGTGTATCTGGCCTAAAGCCCTTTGGTGATTCCCCACTCCTCTCAGGATAAAGGCCAAGCTCCTTGCATGGCCTAGGGACCCCTCTGCCAACCCCTTTTTCTTCCAGCTTCTCCTTGAGCCCCTGAGCTCTATAACATACTGAACCACTTTCTGTTCCTTTGCACTTGTCATTCTCCCCACCCAAAGCACGCATAACCTCAACCACGCCCTTCCTGCACTCCTTCGAGGGCACGTTCAGACGGCCAAATCCAGCTCATCCTTCTCTGACCCCGGAAACTCTTAACCTTCCGCAATGTGGTGAAATACTTCCTGTGCTTCCTTTGCTGTCCCGCCTTTCATTAGGTGAAAGTTGGTTTACTTCTATAATTCACCGGTGAAAAAAAAATGTTTGGCCGTCTTTAGTAGGTACTGTAGAACCCTTGCTTGCTGTTTCTGAGACTTTGACCAGGGGTAGGGTCTCCTTGATCAATAGTGAGCATTGGAGAAGTAGTGTTATCAGGAGTCCAGATTGGATAATATATATATCCAAGAAGAAAAACATTTTTCCACCTTGTAAAAAGCTGTGTCTTTCAGGTAGGTCGGTATAAAGGATAGGCCTCATGCATGTTCCACTCAGTGAGTACCTTACTGGAAAAACATCTGAACAAGTTATTCCATCAGAGTACCTGCTCTTAGAAAGAAAAGGAATTATCAGGAAACTCACCAGAAATGGCATGAAGTAGCACAAGACTTGAAGGGTTGAAATTGGGAGTGGAGCCTGGTAGGGTAAGACCAACTCATGCCACCTTAATTTTCTTTAGTAGCTTCTGGTTTCAAGGAACAGAGAACACTGAAAATAGCTTATGTGAGCAGCAAACTTGTTGAAATGACTCCGGGGACTCTCAAAACACCCAGATCAGGAAGGACAGCAAGGCCTCAGGAAAGAGAGAGGTTGACCCCTGCCTTCTCCTCTGCATCTCCCTGCTGGGGGCGCTGATCTCTCTGCTCTCCTGAGTTGCTGCCCTTTGGCTTTTGCTCTCAGCCACTTGGTTTCCACCGAGTGTCAGCCTGGCATCCAGTGTGCATCACTTCCGCCTGAGCACCATCTGACCCTATCAGCTGTGATACTCAGATTTTTCAAGAACTGAGCGTACCCAGCCTTTGGATATTGAACCCTGAGTCGGGGGCCTGTCTCAGGTCTGGTTACCTGTGGCTTAGGGATGGCAGGACAGACAGTGCAGTGGGAACAGATCCTCTTTCTTCTTTAAAGGAGGTGTGGGTAGGTGGGTCCGGACAGCTCCCTGGCAAGGTGGTGGGACAGCCTAGTTAGCGGCTGTGAATAAAAGCTTCAGAGTCACATCCCCTGGGTTCACCCCTCATTCCGCCTGCTGACTGCAATATCGCCCAGCCTTTCTTTGTCTCTGTTTCCTCATCTATGCTGTGAGTCCTGATCTTATATGGATCAGGACAAAAGTCCTGATCTTATACAGATGCTGTGAAGATTCTTCAAGGAATAAACTAAAAGGCATGTGGGAAATGGTGAATGAATGTTAGTCAGTTTTATAACACAGAGTTGTGATGGGTGTGAAATCGCTTTGGAAAAGGCCTCTCCTGATGTTGGAAATGGTCCATAGACGATGACAGAGGCCTGCAGAGGACACTTCCTTCCATAGCTGCCAGGGGAAAGGGAACAGGTGGTACCCTCTGGCATTCAGAGTGATTTATTAGCCAGAGATCGCAATACCTACTGGGAATGGGCGTCTGCCTGGTGCCGAAGTGTGCCACCAAGATGCTTGACCATGGAAGTGGGATGCTGACTGGGCAGATACTCTGGTTACCAAGGTGCTGAGGGCTCTGGTTTCTTTTCTTTTTTCTTTTTCTTTTTCTTTTTTTTATCTTCCCCTTTTTTCCAACCCTAAAAACTGAAGCTGGAAAACTTAATGTTTTAGGGTTTTTTTAAAAAAAGATTTTATTCATTTATTTGAGAGATTGAGAGAGAGTTTAACCTTGAGGGCGAGGGGCAGAGGAAGAGGGAGAGAAGCAGACTTCCTACTGAGCAGGGAGCCCCCCCACAGGGGCTTGATCCCAAGACCCTGGGATCACAACCTGAGGACCTGAGCAGAAGGCAGATGCTTAACCAACTGAGCGGCCCAGGTGCCCCTGGAAAACTTAATGTTTTTTCGTTGCTCTGCATCTATCTCATTGAGACAGCTAGGGATGCCTTAGTCCTGTATCTTTGCCTTTACTTAAATAAAGCTGAATGGGCTCACATTGCAAAGCACCATCTACCTTTGCAAACTCTTATCAGATGTTCATTTGTTTGATGTCCTTAGGAAAGATGTTTGTTTCTGTCTGTATTTTGTATCAGAAATTTGGAAATAGGGGCTTCTTGGTGGCTCATTTGGTTGAGTGTCTGTGTTTGGCTCAGGTCATGATTCTGGGGTCCTGGGATCCAGTCCCACACCGAGCTCCCTGCCCGTGGGGAAGCCTGTGTCTCCCTCTCCTTCTGCCTGATGCTCTGCCTGCTCGTGCTCTCTCACTCTCAAATAAATAAATAAAATCTTAAAAAAAAAAGAAGTTTTGAAATAGTGTAACTTCCTTATAGTACTGCTTTAATGTAAAAGGGAAGAAAATGTAAAAGTCATCGCTATATTGATTATTGACCTAAATCGGGTCATTAATTTTTACTTATTTATACATTTGTATTCACCTAACTGAAGAAAATTTTGGAAGACAATATTGGTCCAAAAATTTGATTTGGAGAAAAGATAAGCTTTGGACTAAATATAAGTGAAATGTATATGAAAAAGTATTTTTGTTTTTCCAAAAAAGGAAGGTTTTAAGTTTAAATGCAAAGACTTATTGTTGTCTGCTTTTTTTTTTAACTAACCAAAGTGAACAGTTGACCGTTTTCTATGATCTCTTATCCTGCACTATATTTTCAATATATTTTTCAGAAATTAATCTTTTAAATATACATAAAAAGAATGAAAGTCAGTAATTTCATGGTATTTTATGTCCATATCCCTCCTCTCCTTTTCACTAAATTATTTAACCTACAATATAACTTGGAAATATGTTTTTGAACTTTAAACTTGTTAGACATGTAATTAGTGCTGAGCTTGGAGATGGCAAACCCTGAAGCTCTAGCTCAGAAGAGAGAAAAAACACAATGGGGCAGAGATCCCAGTTCTCTATGCTTTAATTCTTTTCCCTCGTCAGTCCAGAAATTTAAAGTGCGGAATGTCTCATCATGAAACCAGCAACTCAAATGAGGCAAGAAAAATTGGTTCGGTTTCTGAGCAGCTAATTTGTTGAGGATTTGTTGGAAGACCTGTCCACTGTCTTGCTGCAGCTGCTTTTTCCTGTAAGATTTATTGCCAGGGCCTGATACAGAGGATTAAGTGTGAGATTTCACTTTACTTAGGAAAGCAAAGATTCATTTCTCTGAGATTAAATACTACATCAGACATTTGAACCCAAGTGAAAATCCAGGATTGACTTTTGACTATTTAGCAGATTCTAAAAGGTTTCTGTGGTTAGGTGAAGGGAAATCCGCTTTGGGGGTACGGTCACATCCTCAGGACTAGAAATTGACTTGACCTGAAATTCTCTCCTATAAGGTTTGTAGCCTGGGTTGGAGACATTTAAGAAAGAGGTGATTCCAAGCTGTTGAGGAAGTAATTTGGCTTTCTGGCAAGAATTAATAGGGTTCCTTCAAGAGGTAGGTGTCTTGAAACAGTTCTATTTAGGGTTAGGAACAAGGGAGGGATTGAGGGAAGATCTAACTATCATCAAGCTCATTAAATTCGTTCAGAGATTTTTCTGCTAGAGAATATATCGTAGATCCCTTCTAACCCTCCCTTGGTTAATAGCATTTTCAGATCTAAGCTTTCCTTCAAAAGTCTCTTCCAAAAGCCTAGATGATTGTCCTTTACTATACATTTCTGTAGGAAATAATACTAGTCCTTGGTCACTAAGAGCAATAGCTCACAGTGGATATGATGGTGTGGATCGTTGTCTGCTCTTGGGAAAACTGTGCCCTCCAGATCAATGGAACTACCTTCAAAATTCCTGCATATTCTCCCTGCATAATTTGTTGATGAGACAACCCTCCCAAAGCCCAGGCAAAGACAATGGATACAGACCTGGGTCAAAGGATATGTATGAGTAGGTGTTTTTTTTCCAGCAATGAAAAGCACTTGGAGAAGTGTGATAAAGCTATCATAACCCTCTCGCATAAGGAGCCTATCTTTTTAAAACATTTTAAAGGACGAGTTATAAAAATATGTAAATAGCAGATTCTATCACTGATAGTAACCTCAAATATCATTCCGTCTGCACAAAAACACATTTTACAGAAGCACGGGGTTCTTTTTTCTTTAGTCACTACATGCTACATGATATAGCTACCAGTATTTAATATATATTTGTTTAAGAATGATTCATTAAGCTGACCCAGGATGTTTTTACGTTGCTTTTCTTCCATCCCATTATATTTCTGTAAAATTGGTTCTGTGTCACGGCTTTTGCAATCAGCGTGTTATCAGATAGGTGTGCGTAGTTGAGGCTGTTTGTGAGGGACATTGTGTAACCTGTTCGTTCTGAGAAGAGTTTCTGACGTATGCATTTCTGTTACTCAAAGTAAATGAGTACTTGACAAATGGGAGCTCTGTCCTATTTCCTCAGGGCAACACAGAAACACTGAACATAAAATGCTTTCCGTTTTTAACACAGCAGAGGCAGTGGCTATCAAATCTCATCTGATTAAAGCTATCCATTTCTGTAAATCATTCTGCTTCCTATAGATCTGGAGCAAATGAAATTCATTTTCCTATTGAAAGATGAGGGTCACTCGTGTATTGATTTGGGGTAAATGTTTATAAAAGTTTTCACTATTTTTAACGCTTCAAAGAGTATGTAGTATTGGTTGGCTGGCTTATGCCCTTTCATTTTAAGGGTGGATTTTGTGTGCATTTTTTGTTTGTTTTGTTTTGTTTTGTTTTAGAAATTTCACAAGCAACATTGTGGCCATGTTACCAGAAAAAAAAGAATTTAAAAAAATAAATGAAAGTTCCCCCACAATCGTGCCACTCACCTTTCTTCTTAGTTTTCCTTTTGCATCTTTTATTCTTAAAATCTGGGGCTGATCAAGTACTTTATCCAGAGCATTTCATTTAGTTAAGTGAAGAACAGGTGTGCTCACTTTGCCCATCACTTTTTTCCTAAAGTTGTCCATGACACGTTCGCACTTCCTCATGATCCTAAATCATTATTAAAATTCAGTGCTTCTTCATTTCTGAGCCCTCTTCAGTTGGCAGGGATCCCTACTTCTTGATCTCTGCCGGCCTCTCAAGTGTGTAAAAACACACTTGAAAGTTCCAGAAGGTCAGCATTTAGTAAACGCCTTCACTTCCCCTCCCCCCTGTCTCGGTTGGTCTTTCTCTAACTTCACCTTTTCACTTCCTGATTCTTTTTTAAAAAGATCACTTTCTACCTTATCTCCTAGTTGTGTTATCTGAGAAATGGCTCTTTAAGGGCCAGGTAAGGTAGAAATTGACACACATTTGATTTAGAGAAGTATTATGTTTTGCCTTTGGAAGCTAGGATATTGGCAAAATTGGAGACGTTGTGTGTATTTGCAAATTTTTAAATACTTTTTTTAAATTTTTTTAATTTATTTGACAGAGATCACAAGTAGGCAGAAAGGCAGGCAGAGAGAGAGAGAGGAGGAAAGCAGGCTCCCCGCTGAGCAGAGAGCCCCATGCGGGACCCGATCACAGGACCCTGGGATCATGACCTGAGCCGAAGGCAGAGGCTTTAAACCACTGAGCCACCCAGGCGCTCCTGTATTTGCAAATTTTTCAACAAGTATTTGTGAAGTGCCAGGCTCGGCACTCTGTCGGGTAGTGTGGGCAACACCGATGTGTAAAACTTTGTTTTTACCATCAAGGAACCTTTCAGTCATTGTCCTATATCTGTGTGATTTTTCTCTCAATTCTTTGAACTAGCTGCTTTTGAAGTCAAGGACTTGTGTTTACGTTGATGTATGAATAATGTTCAGACAGTTACTTTCTCTACGAGGTTTAGTGTGATACTAGATTATTCATATCCCAGAAATGCCTGTGTTTTTTATCAGCAACAAGTCATTTAGATTTAACATAGAAAATTCATCTTATTTATTATTTTTTAAATAAAATAATTTTAATGAAGGTTGTCTTTTATAGATAAGAAGGATGAGAAGTGTTCAAGGGTTTATTTTATAGGATAAAGTTGGAAAGCTGTACTCTCATGAGTTGAGGTTATTGATAATGAATTTAATAAGATCAAAGGAGAAAGCACTCCATGTCTGTACATCACTGTGCAGCAGAAGTGGCAGGCCTGACTCTGAACTTCTGAAAGTTAAAAACATTCTATTTTATTGACTGATCCCTAGTCATCAGTTATTTCCCTGTCTGCTGAGTTAAACATCTCTATAGACAAGGTCATGTAGGGTTTTTTTCATTTTTATAGGTCTTTTCATACAAGGTATATGTGTTTACTGGAGGTAATCTAGAAATATATATTAGCAATAATTATATATATTCTGTGAAATACATAGAAGTAAACATTAGCCCCCACCCAAAGATCATCATGGTTAATATTTTGATTTTTTTTACTTCAGACTTTTTACTGTAATACATATAATATTTTTTTCCTTACTAGGATGCATGCTTTGTTTTATAACCTGATAATTTTTTTCAGTGTTAGATTGTTTGGGCCTATAGGGTACAGGAAGTATGTCTTTCTGTGTCTACCTTATTCATTCCATTTTTAAAAGAACACATCCTATTTGGTGTGGAATTATTTATTCTAAATATTATCATTTGCTATTCATTTATTTAGAAATCTCAAGTAAATGTAAATAAGCTTGGGTGTTTTACTACAAATTCATCATCAAAGTATCTTTGAATAGAAGTTTTATTTAGGAAAATCCAAGTATGTTTTGGGGGGAATTTTTTTCTATTCTAAAGGCTTCAAATGGCTTCACATTAAAATGAAACAGACTAAAATGAAAAGAGACGTATCTGAGAAAGCAGGAAAATATGTATGATGGCATCTTTTACCTGCTTGTAGACAATAGCTACACCACAAGCCTCGTAAAGCTGGAGACCATCAACACGCAGCACGCCATTCTCAGCATATTTCTTAGCACAATCCCTGGCATGTAATAAGGTGTAAAAAGTAGGAGTCGAATGAATGATTGACAAAAGATGAGGTCATTCTTCCCCTTGTTTGTAGCGAGGACAAATGAGCCATGTCCTGGGAGAGATTTCCATCAGTCAGTCTTTAAAAACTGTAACAGCACAAAGAACATCGATGGCAAATCTTTTTGAATCACCCAAAGCTTCCACTCCTTTGTTGCCCAAAGAAGCCATTTGTTTCAGTCCCTTTGAAAAGGCCAGGTACGATGAGTGAACTCTAAGAAAGTCATGGCTTTGACTTTTCCGTCCTCTCTTTGATAGCTCTAGGCTGCATTTCTAGGAACAAGTAAAAACAAAACAAAACAAAACAAAACAAAATAAAACAAAATGGTGCCATAATTGGGTTGAGAAGCTGGGCCAGTCCTTGGAGGGATGATGATTGCTGATCTGCTTCTAAGCTTCTCCCTTCTCTTCCCCAGGCTACCTGCTTCAGAATGATTCCCTGCAGAGCTGCGCTGTCTTTTGCCCGATGTCTGATCCGGAGAAAAATAGTCACCCTGGACAGTCTAGAAGATTCCAAATTATGCCGCTGCTTATCCACCATGGACCTCATTGCCCTGGGGGTTGGAAGCACTCTTGGTGCTGGGGTTTATGTCCTTGCCGGAGAAGTGGCCAAAGCAGATTCTGGCCCCAGTATCGTGGTGTCCTTCCTCATTGCTGCTCTTGCTTCCGTGATGGCAGGCCTTTGCTATGCTGAATTTGGGGCCCGTGTTCCCAAGACTGGGTCTGCCTACTTGTACACTTACGTCACTGTTGGAGAACTGTGGGCATTCATCACTGGCTGGAATCTCATTTTATCTTATGTGATAGGTATGTTGCCCCCCCCCCCCCAAAAAAAATCAATCTACTGTATGGAATGGTAGAGCTCCTGAGGCTGAGATCCTTGTAGGTCTGCATTAGTTAGTGACTATGGGATCATGAGTGAATTACTTGATCCCTGTGTGTCCCATTTATCTCACGTAGAAAATACTCCCTAATGGCAAAATTCAGTGATTCTGCTTCATCTCTGAATATGCTTCTGAGTGGGATTGGAAACCAGCTTTAAAATAAAAAAAAAAAGTTCTTTAATGCAGATGAAGCTAGCTGATTCCACATTTATGGACTTGAACGTGGTTACTAACATAGAATTGGGAAATTATCAAGATAATTTTAGATGTGATTCGAATTTTCATTTCTGTCCGAACTAACCCGTGTTCATCCTAGAACAGGGTAGCAAAGGATGTTGTGTTAATCTTCTCCCAGGGACCTATACATTCTCTTAATATTCTGTGTTTTGGGAAGGTACATCAAGTGTTGCAAGAGCATGGAGTGGCACCTTTGATGAACTTCTTAGCAAACAGATTGGCCAGTTTTTCAGGACATACTTCAAAATGAATTATACCGGCCTTGCAGAATATCCTGACTTTTTTGCTGTGTGCCTTATATTACTTCTAGCAGGTAAGAAAACCAATTACACTCCTTCCTGGGATAATCCAGACTAATTATCCCAGGAAAATAAGTTACCACTGGATTTGGGGTCTGACTTCCAAAGACAAGGTGGCATACTTATATGTTGAGGTTACTATTGGGTATCTGTGGGCCTCATCACTAACTAGAATCATGTCTTTTTCTTATGTGATAGACATTTTTAAAAAATAAATCTAAAGGGGCGTGTGGGTGGCTCAGTGGGTTAAGCCTCTACCTTCGGCTCAGGTCATGATCCCAGGGTCCTGGGATCGAGCCCCACATCGGGCTCTCTGCTCAGCAGGGAGCCTGCTTCCTCCTCTCTCTCTGCCTGCCTCTCTGCCTCCTTGTGATCTCTGTCTTTCAAATAAATAAATAAAATCTTTAAAAAATAAAACAATAAATAAATCTAAAGTACGTGGAATGCTAGGAAGAGCACTTCTAAGTAAATGTTACTTAGAATGCACCAAAGAACAAGATAAGGCACATCATTTTGATACCAGTTGGAGATTTTCAGGAATGGCATTGAAGTTTCAATAATGAAGAATGCATAATTTTTAAAATTTTATTTTATCTGGTTAACTACAACTAAGGAAATTTATCAGCATACTATTTCTAGAATTTCTGTCTACTCATGCCTTCATCTACGTAATGTAGGTATTGAGCTGAAAAGAAAGCATATTCAAACCACCTGTGATTTTTTAATGTAGACATTATGTAGATAAAGTTACTTGTTGCTAGAATTTTCCCATATCTTACATTTTGTAGCATAGTAGTTTAGAAAGAAAGGTATAGGAATTAGAATCAGAACAACCAGGTTCTCAGTCCTACTTTGCTATGCACGATCTTTGGCACATTGAGTGGCATAATCTTTCTGTGACTTGGTTTGCTCATCCATAAAATGGCTATATCAGTGTCTATAAGATAGAGACTTGCCCGGTATATAGTAAGCACCTAGATGGCAGTTAGATTTATTTTGTAGGCATAGTTAATCTCTGCTGCCGCCTTATCTCTCTTTTAATTATTTAAACATTTTCTGGTTTTTTGCCATTCTCACCTGCACTCCTGCTACAGCCAATCAAGGATTTCCCTAAGAATAAAATCTGTAGTCTCACTTCCTACCTGATATCTCTCGGATAATCTGCGCATTATTTTCCTGTCCAGCCTTATCTCCAGCGGCTTTCTCCCTTGCTTACAAAGGTGTGACAGAAATCTCTACCAGGAACTTTTTACTTGTAAAATTCTATGACTTAAAAAATAACTTCACCCTTAAAAACTTAGTCATTAATTAAATATTTCATGTAGGGTTAGGAACACGAACAAAGTTTATAGCTCTGAACTATTTGGCATTGTCCCTGTAATGTCAAGAAAAATTACAACAATTGTTTTCCAACGGGTGATAGATTTCATTTGTTTTACTTTCTAAACAGCCTAGCTAACATTATTAAAGGACTCACCTCCTATTTTATTTAGGGATGATTTCCATCATCTTAACATATTGGGCTTTAATCTCTAAGTGACGAGAAGCACGCAGCCATGGCACGGTTAGAATCGTGAAAGCCCAGAGCAGGAGTCGGCCTTGACCTGCAGCATTGCCTGTGTTATTGGCCAGCGTGTTTTTACTTTAAAAGCTCACGTGGTAACTTTGTCCCTAGAATCTCTGAAAATCAAAACCTTCAGTGACAAATTTTGATTCATACTGTAATACCAAATGTCTTGTTGGCGGAAGCTGCTACTTTATGAAAGACGTGGGGAAGTGTCTGCAGTATTTAGATGAGTTGTTCATTGGTCCTTAATCCCAGAGTAAAGAGTACACATGGGGTATTGGGAAATTCTTTTTTGTTTTTTTTTAAACCTTTTATTTATTTATTTGAGAGAGAGGCAGTGAGAGAGAGCACGAACGAGGAGAAAGTCAGAGAGAGAAGCAGACTGCCCGTGGAGCTGGGAGCCCGATAGGAGACTCGATCCCGGAACTCCAGGATCATGACCTGAGCTGAAGGCAGTCACTTAACCAACTGAGCCACCCAGGTGTCCAGTATTGGGAAATTCTCAGAAAACACGACAGTGGCTTTGTTCTTTTCCAGGCGGCTAACAGTATCGCGTGCAGCGTGTATTTCCAAAGCGTGTAGGGGATTGTGGTTTCTAGCACTGCGGAACCAGTCATTATACCATTTGTGCAGTTTCCTTTTTCTCATGATAGTTACATTATTGTAAAATTCTGGGAATGACACGGGTAGAAGAATGAAATTCAGTTTTCCTCATCTCTCTTAGGGTAATTTTGCTTTTTTTTTTTTTTTTTTTTTTAAAGATTTTATTTATTTATTTGACAGAGAGAGAGATCACAAGTAGGCAGAGAGGCAGGCAGAGAGAGAGAGAGGAGGAAGCAGGCTCTCTGCTGAGCAGAGAGCCCGATGCGGGACTCGATCCCAGGACCCTGAGATCATGACCTGAGCTGAAGGCAGCGGCTTAACCCACTGAGCCACCCAGGCGCCCTAATTTTGCTTTTTTGACCCTGGGTGTAGATTTGTGGGCAGAACAAATAGAGATGTACAGCATAATCCCTTCGTCATCATCCTCTCCCCAGTGGTAACAGTTAAACTCTTTTTGGTCCATAATTTATATTCTATATAAGACAGATTAAAGGTAAAAATGTGATAAGGTGCCTGAGTGACTCAGTGGGTTAAGCCTGTGACTCTTGATTTCAGCTCAGGTGATGATCTCAGGGTCATGAGATCGATCTTCTGACTGTGTGCTGTGCTGGTCATGGAGCCTGCTTAAGATTCTCTCTCTCCCTCTGCGCCTCCCCTCCACTTGCGCCTCCTCTTTCTCTTTCTTATCTCTCTCTCTCTTAAAAACATACACACACGGGGTACCTGGGTGCCTCAGTGGGTTAAGCCTCTGCCTTTGGCTCAGGTCATAATCTCAGGGTCCTGGGATCGAGCCCTGCATCGGGCACTCTGCTCAGCAGGGAGCCTGCTTCCTCCTCTCTCTCTGCCTGCCTCTCTGCCTACTTATGATCTCTCTCTGTCAAATAAATAAATAAAATTTTTTAAAAATACACATATACACATTAAAAATACAGTCATGAAGTTACTAGAAGGAAACAAAGGTAAATGCTTTGGAGTTCGTATTGGGTAAAATCTTTCTAAAGGTAAAAACTAAAGAAAAATTTATGTTCTAAAACTTCTATATATATATAAAATCATACACACACACACATACACATGGAGTCAATCCTAAGAGTAAAAGTAAATGATAAACTGGGAAAAACATAAGCAATACATGACAGAGATCTTATATAACATTACTATATAAAAAGTCTTACAAATTGATATAAATAGAATAACCTAATAGAAAAAAACGGGAAGATTCCATTGGATCAGACTTTCTGGAGAATATTTCTGACAATGTGAACCAAAAGCCTTGCATGAAAAAACATATCCTTGATATGGTATAACCTTATAGAACATTACTTTGAAGTACAAATTTGAATGTGTACAAAGATATGTATAAAAGGATGATGGTGTCAGTCCTATTTATAGTTGTCAGAAACTAAAAGTTACCTGACAGTCTATAATTAAGGGATTATGGCATTTTCATGTTGTAGAAGAGTAAGCAGTTGTTAAAAATGAGGTTATCTGTTTATCAACTTGAACATGTATATGTGTGTCTGCGTGTGTGAGCACGCCCCAAATTCTGGAGAACAGATTATACTTGATCTTTATTCCCTTCCTATTTTTTCTGTGTCTTCAAATAACTTGAATAGGAAATTGATTATTGTTAATAATCAGAATATAAAATAAAACAATTACAATGGGAATCAATTAGAAAAATAGACCTTTTTGGTGAGGCAGTTGAATTATTTTATATATTCTGAAAATATAAAGCAGACATATGATTTAACTCTGATTTTCAAAATTTTGTAGCCACTAATCTCAAGGTGGCTTTTTGAGAAGAGCATTGCTTTAAAATTCAGTTACTTTACCTCTCCCTACCCATTGGTAATAAGAGCCAAAGTTACTAGATTAACTGATCTCTTGGAGTGTGGTGTCTCTAGGCTCTGCACACCACCTGCTGTCTGCTAGGGACTTGGTTGTACTCAGGAAATCTTGTGACAGGTTAAGTCAGAACTCACAAGAGAAAGTGATAAATGTAAGTTAAAAACATGGATTTTGGTAAAATAATATCCTAAACCCTATTACTGCCTCAAAATCCTATGGCTTTTGCTAAAACTTAGGTTAAAAAATTTTTTTTTTAAATACCCTTTCTTTTTTTCCATAGGTCTTTTATCATTTGGAGTAAAAGAATCTGCTTGGGTGAATAAAATCTTCACAGCTATTAATATCCTGGTCCTTCTCTTCGTGATGGTTGCTGGCTTTGTGAAAGGAAATGTGGCAAACTGGAAGATTAGTGAAGAGTTTCTCAAAAATATATCAGCGAGTGCCAGGTATAATATTTGGGTTTTTTCCCTTCTTATTTTGAATGTGTTTTTGTTTTTGTTTTTAATTTGCCTGCTCTTTTCTTACATTTTCTTCTACAAGGTGGTTCTCAATTTTCTTTTGCTGTGGAGACATTTCCGAGGGTCTGGTCTGTTCCGAGGCTCTTCTTCCCAATCTCCCCCTAAACGTAGATGTGTATGTGTGCTCACTGTTGAACAGCTATTTGAAGCCAAGCAGTGACTGGTTCTCAGCTTCAAGCTGTGCAGGAGATCTAGGAGAAGAGCAAAGTGAGATCCTAACCATTGCAAGGATGCCTCTTCCCCCCAAAACTTGGCCACCTTTGCGAAACAATGGATTTTTTTTTTTTTAAGATTTTATTTATTTATTTGACAGAGAGAGATCACAAGCAGGCAGAGAGAGAGGAGGAAGCAGGCTTGCAGCTGAGCAGAGAGCCCGATGCGGGGCTTGATCCCAGGACCCTGGGATCATGACCTGAGCCGAAGGCAGCAGCTTAACCCACTGAGCCACCCAGGCGCCCCACAATGGATCTTTTTGAGCCATGTATCCCTTAGTTCTTCCTTTGGGAATTCCCTTTAGTTTCCTTGCATTCTTTCAGCCCCTTAGTAATTTTGGGGCCTTGATTCTTGGAGAACATCATTGGTTGCTTAAGCAGAGTTGTCCATGCATTTTGCTTTTAACCTGGTAGTCTCAAAAATTAAATTAGTAATGATTATATACAAAAGGTTTCATCATAAGTTTTATATTAATATTCTGATGTGCAAATAAAATGAGGTTACATAAATGTCTGTTACATGAAGTGAAGTATAACTACATGTTTTTCTTAGATACGCTGTTTTAATCCATTCTTTTGAAGCAAAAAAATTAGGAACTTCTGGTTTAGACAATTTTTAACATGTAATAAAGTATTCAACTTCAAAATTATTATTCAAGCCTAGAGAATTCGATTTCATCTTTTCAAATGTCTTATTAGTAAAATTTTTAAATGCACCACCTGCCCAGCTGTCCACGAAAAGAAGAGGCTTTATGTCTTTGTTTCGGAGCATGGCCCATACATGGTGTCTCTGCTCTCACAATCCTGCCTGGCTGTGAGTTCTAGTCAGAGTGGATCTGGGCCTTGTCCTCATGCTCTTATTGACCAACCTCCAGCTGAGTGCTGACAACCCAAGAGGGTGCCGTTGTTGGGAACATCACTACATTCCCTAGGACACGGTGAGAAAATCAGGGTTTATGTTTATATATGTGAGCTTCAAAGAGCTGGTGAACACAGTAGCCTTCCAAGAAACAGTTTTCTATGAAAATGACTTTGCATTGTGCTTGCTCTCTCCTTTAGAGATCCGCCTTCTGAAAATGGGACAAGTATCTATGGGGCTGGTGGCTTTATGCCTTATGGCTTTGCAGGAACTTTGGCTGGGGCTGCCACCTGCTTTTATGCCTTTGTGGGATTTGACTGCATTGCAACAACTGGTAAGGGCAGAATCTTGGTTCTATGTAGAGGGAAAGGTGTTCCTTGTTCTAAGGAGTACCCACGGGTAGCAACAGAGGGTCAAGGAAAGAGTGGGATTTGGGTAATGCAGACTGGTCCCAGCTCTAGCTATGACACCTACTGTGTATGATAAAAAGAAACTTCATGAAACTCTGTGAACCTTGGTTTCCATTATTTGGTAACATGCTCATGTTATGAAGGTTACTTAAGATAACAGTACACATTGAAGATTTTTGTAGGCTGTCAAATATCTTATAAATGTTAGTTGTAATTACTGTCCTTAACCTTCAGTCTGGAAGTAATCTCCAGTACTATCACAGTGAGTAACAAATGATGATCGTGCTCATAAATTCTTTCTTCTTTAGTCGGACAAAATAGATTGTGGTCATTCTTTTCTCTTTAACTTGTACAACAAAGTAATCATGCCACACATGCTAAGTACTTCTTCTGGGTTCATATTACTGTACTGCCTTATCATTGGCCATTTTAAGGGCACTTCAAATGTCAAATCTTATTAGAAAGATTCAAGTACTATTTTTGTGTTGAAGCCAGAGTTTGATATGAATTGAAAAAGTTTAGCTTCATATTTATTCTGTGGGCCTTCCTGTTGAAGGGCCCACAGAATGCCATGGCAGTCACTTAATTTCTGTGGACGAAACATTTGCCAAATGAATTAAGACTGCCATACTATCCTGAAATATTTAATAGCACTGGTAGAGCATGTCTTTTCTTTCTAGAAATGGGAAATGGACCTGCATGATTTCTTGCTCTCTCTTTTTGCCTCTGGGGTTCAGAATTTTGTGTAATAGCATCGTGCTCTCAAGAAGACAGACAGCATCATGTACAATGTGTGGAGCAAGCTAAGAAAACAGAAAAGACAAAGGCAGAGGGAAATGATTATGAAGGAGAAGACAACTTCATATTGTATCTATTAATGTTTCGTTAAAGGTGCATATCTATTGTTTATATCTCCTTAGGTGAAGAAGTCCGGAATCCTCAGAAAGCTATTCCTATTGGAATTGTGACTTCTTTGCTTGTTTGCTTTATGGCCTACTTTGGGGTCTCTGCAGCTTTAACCCTTATGATGCCATACTACCTCCTGGACGAGAAAAGCCCTCTGCCGGTAGCGTTTGAATATGTTGGATGGGGCCCCGCCAAATACGTTGTTGCAGCAGGTTCTCTCTGTGCTCTGTCAACAAGGTACATGGCGTTGCCTTTGAACATGGGGCTGTTGGTGACACTGCCAAGCAGTCAGTATTTAAAGAATCGCTTTTATAGGTTTTTAAAGTAATCTTAATCTAAGGAATATATTATGCAACTATGTCTTCTCTGAATAGTTTGACCAGAATAGCTACATACAAATCTTAAGTGATAAAAACTTTTTCACCTATCAAGGTCATTTTTTCAAGGTAATGGTGGTCCAGCTTCGGTAGAAGTGTAGATGGCATCGATACACATGAACACATACACGTACATGTATGTCATGCATATTCATATATGTATGTATTAAAGAGTGGTAGGATACTTATACTAACATGTCTCCCTGCTAGTTGAAGGATTTCTTATAGTACTACAGACAGCCAAGACCTTAGGTGCAGACTTCACATTTTCTGCTGCCTTTTAAAATTACATCGTGTCTATGTGACTGGGAACTATATGCTGTGACATCATTCAGTATAATGTGCTTTTTATTGTGAAACACTGAGGCTTTTTCTCTTGGTACTCATCAGACTGAATTTGGGCTAGAAATAGAAATTACTCTTCTGAAATTAATGGTGGAAGTTCATATAATGTCTGTGTGGAAAGCAAAGAGTCATTGAATCTCAAGTGCTCAGATTTGCAGTAGCTACTTGTTTTAATACTTGAGAATTCATTTCTCAGGTTCCCTGAGCTACTTACATTCCAGATTAACATGTGATCATAAGATATTTCATTCTGGTTTATATCATGGTATCCCATAGGACATTCTTATGAAGAGAAAATTAATCTCTTTGCCTGATGACTAATTTTTTAAAGGGAAAATAGTTTTTTGAAAGTCCAAAGTTGGAAAAAGGAATCTTTTTATATGATTCTCAACCTAGCTTTGATTCTTTTTCAAAGTCTGATTTGTTTTCTATTCAAGATAATAGTAAGCAGCACTTAGAAATATACCCTCATTGGCTTCTCAGCGATCTGCTAGTGTTGAGGTTTATTCTGAGTAATTTCAAGTACTTTCAAAAATCTCAGCTATGAAGACATCATGCCATCATGGTCTTCCAAAGACAGCCGGATAAAGATTTATCCAGGGCCAAGCTCAACCCAGCTTTATCGAAAGATAAAATGAATTTTTAAAATAAAATATTTTACATATTTTTCTCTTAAATGGTTATTTTTTTAATAACTAAGTCATGTATGGAATGGTGCAGCCAGTAAACACACAAGAAAGTTGAAACATCTAATGCAAAGAGCGTTTTCTTAAACTTCGCTGTTCCTGACTTTTAATCGTGGCTACTTCTGTGTACTAAATTTACAGTGAGTTATTTTTTTTTCTTTTTTTTTTAACCCTTCCTTTCTTGATTATCTTATGCTGCTGGGTATTATGACTAATTTGATGGAATATCAAGGCTATCTGAAGCAAAATAATGGTAAAATAAATATGATAAGTTCATAATTATCGAAGTAATGAAGTGACTATACCATGCAATTAAATAACCTAATCTCTAATTTCATGTCAGTTTAGGAATTTTAATTTCTGCATTAAGGCCACTAAAAATGCCTTAATGATACAATTGGGTTTGGTTTTCTTAAGTCTTAATTACTTAGTTTTAATTCAGTAATAATTTGTGGGCTTGCACAAATTACTTGCAGTATTGTTCTTAGTCTATGGTAAATATTGGCAAATATTTTCAAATGTCCAATCATAACACGTTTTAAAAATAACAAGACCTTGTAATCAGAGCTGTGATGCTGAGTTTTATCCAAGTACTTAATTTCTGTTCTGGATGTAATCTTGCATGAATGTGTTTGCCATCCTGCATGTGTTTGCTTTTTATTCAGTCTTCTTGGATCCATTTTCCCAATGCCTCGTGTAATCTATGCTATGGCGGAGGATGGGTTGCTTTTCAAATGTCTAGCTCAAATCAATTCCAAAACGAAGACACCAGTAATTGCTACTTTATCATCGGGTGCGGTGGCAGGTGAGAGAGTTGACTTTTTTTAAGAAAAGGGGGAATGTTTTTTCCATCAAGGATTCTGAAGAGAAATGCCCAAGTTAGGCAGTTTTCTGTTTTTCTTTATATAAAGCTCAAGAACTTGTGTGTGAATGTGTTCCTGTTTTGAATTGTTTTGACATAGGTTTGCATTTTAGTGTGTCCGGTCTTTACCTGTATATACCTGTCTAGGAATACGACTTGCAATAACTCACATGTGGATTATGAATTTTTCTGTTCTAGTCTTCTGGGCTCTATGTTTCCTTTACCCCGAATTCTCTTTGCCATGGCCCGGGATGGTTTACTGTTTAGATTTCTTGGCAGAGTGAGTAAGAGGCAGTCACCAGTTGCTGCCACGTTGACGGCAGGGGTCATTTCTGGTAAGCTTTACAAACACAGGATTCTTCAACATTGGCCTTGAACGTTTTATGCGCATGCATGGACTTATAAAGAGGGTCTGCTTGCTGTGCATGTAAGTTAAAAAAAAAAATCACTGATAAATGAGGTTATGAGCAGTGGGATCTGGTAATCGTGGTGGTGGTCTATGGAAATTCATTCTTAACTGACCCTTGGGGATTTTTTTTTTTTTTTTTTTACTATTTTGTTATTTTAACCTTTTGGGTTTCTAACAAATATGCAGAGGGCTGTAATGGTTCTTGATTGTATTTTTACTCGTTTTTTAATCACGTATAAGAAATGTTGGGGTAACCGATACTTGGCTGTGGTAATCACTGCACATCCCAGACCATCATGGTTCTTTAAGACTTACTAACAACTCTTTCCTCTTAGACTCCATTAGGAATCTATTTTTGCTTTCAGCTATTTTGATACTCAACTCATGTTAAAAAAAAAAAAGAAGAAGAAAGAAAGAAAGAAAAAAGAAAAAAAACACCTCCCAGATGCCCACCTTAGGAGACGTCAGAACATTTTTGTAAAATGCCATTGGCCAGATTCTTATTCCGTGCAGAAATTTTCAAAGAGATTTTATAGACTGAGAGAAAGGCCTTAAAGGTCCTGTTATAGAAAGCAAGAGAGAGACTTCATCATGCTTTATAAAGCTATTTTGGTAGTAAAATTCAAGCCAAGCTGATAACTTGGTTGAGACTCTGGATTTGGATTTGGGAAAAATTACAGAATGCCAATGCTTAATTGTGTACGAAATGGTATTTTCGTCAGAGTCAGAAAGTATTTGCCTAAACAACTTCACTTTGTAAATGTTTTCCAATCAGTCGGGCACTTAATTAGACATACATTGGAAGGTCAGTTCCCTTTTTTTCTTAGGGCTTAGATTTCTGACCCCATGAAATGAAGGTTGCACTAGATGATCTAAAGCCCGTTTTCTTATTAAATGGTGGATTATGCTTTTCAGAAGAGTTTATAAATCTTGACAAAGGATCACACATTTTATTTATTCCATAAAAATGTTTATTTTTTTGGCAGTGAAATCTTGCCCAGTAATACTCTGTTTCATATTCAGAACTTTAAAAAAAAAATGTATCCTTCTTTCTTCCGGAAAAGTTTTATTTGGCAGCCTAATATATTGACAGTAATAACTAAAGGAAGATAATTGTAGCAGAAGGCTTTTTTTTTTTTTTTGACATTCTGAAATACTATATTTTTGTTATTTGTACTCCTTTGCCTTACTTTGCTCATTTTTAGCTTAGATCAGAGAGCTTGTCTGGATAATTAATCATTTTATTCTGTCTTGGCCACTTATTTTTCTATTTGTGATTCTTACAAAACGTATTGAAATTTTAATAAGCTAATGTATAAGTATACTAGCAACAGAAGGTTTTCAAAGTAAGGCATGAGGTGTATTTAAAGAAACCATGTGATACTATAGAAGGAGCACGGGGAACTGGGAACAGATTGAGTTTACTGTAACTCTGCTGTCCCCTTTGAGTTGTTGCCATGCTAAGTTAGCCTGTCTATAGAATGAGGAGCATAATTTTATCAGGTCAACCTATGTGAAATTGCTGGTTTCGGGGTCAAAACCAGTCAAATTGTGGCCATTGCATTTGGTTAAACCTATATCATTTCCTCGGTCTCAGAGGATTATTGGATCAAAGATAAATTGAGGTCAGAGAGATGTAAAGCTTGCTAAGAAATGTCCGGAACAGCATGTGAATGGAATGTGGTGTTTCTACTTAGGATGATGGGGACAACTGTGTGGTCAAATCAGGTCATCACTATTTGATGTTTCAACGGAGAAAAAAATTGCTCAGTGCAAGTTCACTCTTCAACTGGAAAAGTATATTTTGCCTCAGAACATTACTAAGATTTGAGTGTGAGACATCGATTCATCTCTCAAATCTAGTCAGTCTTCTCCGAGTGTGGAGTTCTAACCAGCATACAATTTCACCTCTATCAGAAACACAATTTAACTGGAAATTACATTGTTTTGTATGTGACATAACTCAAAGCAGGGATGGAAGTTGAAAGGATTATGTAACATCTATAGTGAAAGATCCTCTGTGAATTGTTCAATGCTTGTTTTAGAACAAGTTAGCCAATATCTCTGAGCCATGTTTTTCTTTTGAAACATCAAAAGAGAGAATTCTGTCATAGAATATTTTCACTCTTTGTCAGGCCAATATTTTTTAAGTAATCAAAGTAGAATGTGTTTTATCCTTGATAGATGGCTGAGGGTTTTTGAAGTTTTACTAGCAGTTTATATGATCCAAGGATCATCTTTTTAACTGTGAGAAATATATTTCCTATAGTTTGTTTGATTTATCATGGATACTGGAACTGTAACATGCCAGTCGTCCCTGACTTAGAACTTATCAGCTATATGGAGATTTATCATAGGCCTTTTTTTTTTTTCCTTTTTGTAACCCTTCTGTTCTTTTCCCAATAGCTGTGATGGCATTTCTCTTTGACCTGAAGGCACTTGTGGACATGATGTCTATTGGCACGCTTCTGGCCTACTCTCTGGTTGCCGCATGTGTTCTCATCCTCAGGTGAGTGTCCTCGTTGTGTCCAATGGTGTGCGTCATGTGGGGCCCAGGGAATAAAGAAAATTAAGACTCATCATCTTTGTTTTTAAGGAGCTAGCGGTCTCACAGAAGTGAGAGGCCATGGACAGAAAAACACCAGTATAAGCTATAATAAAGGTACTTGGTCCTTAGTAAAGAATTAAACACAATTGATAATTAAAAATAAGTTGGCTTAATCTATATGAACAGCAAGTTCTTACAATGTATAAAAACACTTTAAAATATTATCATTTTTGTCCCACTATCTCAACTGCTAAAATTTTATAATGAAGATTTTACACAGTGAGATACATGCAGATACGTATGTATAAAGGATATTTATGAAAAGGTGATTTATCATAGTGAAAAAATTGAGCAAACCTGAATATTAATAGCAGAATAACTAAACACAGTGGACTCTTTTTCTTAATTATACTTAATTATATAGAGAAAAGTATGTGATTCAGTAAAGTTGTATGCAGCATCTGAATTTATTTAAATTTAACGTAAATTTGCATGGAGAAGTCACCGAGATGTATCTTGAGTCTTATGTGCATCAAGATACACATCTATGCACTTATGCCTGGCTGAAATTGTACAAAAATGCTGGCAGTGATTAACGCTGGGTTGGAGTATTGGGGGTGGTTTTGATTTTCTTCTGTATACTTTGTGTATTTTTTTTTTCTCAGTGAGCCTATTTCTTCTTTAGACTGAGGACAGATGTTACTTTTAAGTTTAAGTAAAGGCTGCTCAGAGGGAAAGAGAGCACACTGAAGGGACAGGCAGATCCTAGGAGGTGAGGCGGGCTGATACCCACACGGGCTGGAGAAGAGGCTACATTGATGAAGGGACATGGCAGGTGGCAGAACGGAGTTCGTCAGGGTTACACTGAAGGACTGAGAGGGGAACTGGAGGGACATGAGGCCTGAGAGGCAGACTGCCCAAGACAGCAGAACAGCATCCTGAAGCCTGAACGTCATTCTATAGCTGCTGACTAAGCAGACTTTCTGTGCTGTTTTCTGGAACTGCAGTTCCTTTGGACACAGATATTGCCAGGCTAATCCTCCTCTAGTCACAGTTGCCTCGGGTGAAAAGGTCACTCCCTTCCACATCGAATGTGTAACTCTGCAGTTAAATGCCTGTCGAGGGAGATCTGGGCTGAGCGGGTATCTCGCGGAGCAGGCTTGCCGCCTGGCTGAGGCCGCTCTGGTGCAGGACCCTGTCGGGTGTCTCCCTTCAAGTTTTCTTGTTTGCTTCCTTTGGGCCAAGTGTCTGTTTGAGAATAAAGACTGAGATGTTTGTTTGTTCATTTGGGGCCAGGTACCAGCCCGGCTTATCTTATGAGCAGCCCAAATACTGTCCTGAGAAAGCAGCTCTGGGGTCATGTGGCAAGGCTGCCTCCAAGAGCGAGTCGCCGGTCACCATGCTGCAGGGGCCGGGCCTCAGCCTGCGCCTCCTCATCAGCCCATCGGCTCTGCCTACACAGCAGTCGTCGTCTCTCGTGAGCTTTCTGGTGGGATTTCTTGGTGAGTCCTCTGCGCTGTGTCCACTGGGAAGGGCCCCGGGTGTGCGTCGGGGGAGCAGGTACGATGTGAGAGCACAAGAGGTCTTACCTGGCCCTCGCCTCTGTTGGCCACTGCCTTGAGTCCTGAAATCTCCACCTGATGGGTCGCTAGGAGTGGAGACCCTGTATTAGCAGGATACATGGGTCCTGCCACTGAAGAAGAAAAGAAGAAGTTCCCTGAGGTACGAGTGGTAGCTGTACGGAGCGGGTCCCTTTCAGGGGCTGTTGGGGGCTCCTTGTGTACAAGTTTCTGGCCAGGAAGACCTGTCAGTAAGGAGACTGGGAGGCAATACAGAACAACTTGTTTGCTCACAGACAGTTATACAGTTATATAATCAGTCATATTTTCAGTTCACTGAGCACCATCAACATGCTAAGAACTCTGCAGGACACTTGGGATGGGAAGAAAGATGGTCCTTGCTCTCACTGGGCTTTGAGGAACAGACTCTTGATGGCAAGCTACGGAAAGTAGAGGCTTCTCTGGAGCACAGAGGAGGAACCCCAAATGCAGACATGATGGTCAGGAATATGGTGGGTGGGTGGTGATGTCACCTTCTGAAAGAGGGAAAGCAGACCCAGATTATTGATTATTTGTTTGCATGAACAGTGTCTACAAGAGCAGAAAACGGACTGGCCATTTCCCGTTTGAAAAAAGGGACATCTCCACCCCTGAAAGTATCACATTCAATCCATGGGCTACAGTCAGAGACTGTAGCCAAGGAGGAGCCCGATGACACCCATGCAGAAAAAGCAGGATGCTAGTGCTGAGGGGGGAGGAGACAGTCACGAGTTAGCAAGCGGTGGTTCTGGAATGGGTGAAAAGAGCCATTTTCTCCCATAACGAAAGTGAAGAATTGTAGTATTTGCCAAAAAAAGCTATGGAAAGAGCTCAATATCTTATCATAAGAGACTGCTTGAACTTGGGGAATCTGAGTGGAATGTGTGTGCTGATTTTGTGTCCCCGACATATCGCTTTTGCAGCATTTCTTGTTTTGGGCCTGAGTATCTTGACCACGTATGGAGTCCAAGCTATTGCCCGGCTAGAAGCATGGAGCGTTGCTCTTCTTGTCCTGTTTCTTGTTCTCTGCATCGCCATTGTGCTCACCATTTGGAGGCAGCCCCAGAATCAGCAAAAAGTAGCCTTCATGGTATGAATCGTGAACATTAGGGATCCTCAGTATTATCTCATGTGTTAGTTTCGTAAGTTGTTCTAAAAGGGGTGGGGGGGTGAAGACACTTCTGAGGAAGTTATCCATTTGTCTTAAGGATTCTCTGTATGTGGCTTTTCAAAAACTCTAATATGCCCCTTTCACGTTATTAACTATAACGGTAAACACATTCCTTGTCAAGTGGTCTGTGGTATCGAAGAATAAGTAGCATGTTTTATTATAGAAATTCAGTCCTCTCTCAGGAAGATTATTAACCCCTAAAAGCCCTTCTGCTATAAATATCCTGTCAGATTTTTTTTTAAGATTTTATTTATTTATTTGACAGAAAGAGAGATCACACATAGGCAGAGAGGAGAGACAGGCAGAGAGAGAGGGGGAAGCAGGATCCCTGCCGAGCAGAGAGCCCGCTGCTGGACTTGATCCCAGGACCTGAGACCATGACATGGGCCGAAGGCAGAGGCTCAACCCACTGAGCCACCCAGCCGCCCCAATATCCTGTCAGATTTGAATAGAAGCAGGTTTGGACCTGAAGAGAGCTTTCTGGAAGGATCCCCGCCCCCCCTTCTCAGATGCCATGTATATCCAGACTTCCAGAGGCACACCCTGTTGATATCTGAACAAAACCAGTGAACCCCAAACGAAACCAAACCCTACCAACTGACTGTGTCTTGGTCATGATGCCGGTGTTAGTGGACAGGAGAAATCACCTGTTGCTTTGGGCCGCACTTAAGTAGTGTTAACTGTGATGCTCCCATCAGTAGACTTGACAAGAAGGGTTTTTTTTCTTCAGGCTGTCCTTTGTGTAAGAATATAAACTTACCGACCCAGGGTGAAAGTATCCATGTCAAATTTGTCATCACCATGTTGGAACAGTTTGGAGAATGTGCTTTCCAAATCTGAGTATATTGAAGAGGGTGTTTTTCCCACTTAGGTTCCGTTCTTACCATTCTTGCCAGCCTTCAGCATTCTGGTGAACATCTACCTGATGGTCCAGCTGAGCACAGACACTTGGATCAGATTTAGCATTTGGATGGCACTCGGTAGGTCCTTTAATGTTGTAGCTTTCTGAACCGTGGTTCTGTCTTCCCGATTTCTTGCTCTGTGATTAGAGAAGTGCATCCTCTCCCCCTTCTTGGAAATAAAGGGTTTTTGTCAGTTTCTTCGTTTCCCAAATTTTAGATTATCTGACTCCTTTTCTAAATGTGATACTTGTCCTGAAGCAGCAGAGCCACCTACCAGTAGGGCCACAGTGAGAGAAAGAGAGAATTAGTGTAACCCGTGTGGAATGATGACCTGTGAACGAGTGCTTCTCTAAATGTGATACTTTTTTTTTAGATTAAATTCTCCCAGTAACCCTGTAGAAGAACCTTGTAGATTCCATTTTCTCCAACTTAATGGGTGAGAAATAAAACACCCAAAAGGCAAAGGATAAAATTCGTGGATGGCAGTATAGAACTCTGATTCCAAATTCAGTTCTTTCCGGTGTCCCAGTGGATTTTGAAGACATTTTGAAAGAGCTGATAGCCAAAATTTCTTTTGTTATCTAAATTTCTTATTATTTGAACCTTGGGATTTAGCATTAAATAAGATGAGCGAGCTTATTTATATTTCTACCACATGGTTTTTTTGTTATGATTCCTTTCCCATGTGAAAATTGAGTTGGAAAATGAGAGTTTACATTCGATGTAACACACTGATCACTTGTCTTAAAAATGTGAGCAGACATGTCTGTAAGGTGAAGCAGGGAGAGATGAGTCCTAAGTCTACATTGGTTTGGGCCACTTTGGGAGTTGAAGAGTGTGCGTTTTGACAGTCCTCCCTTTGGCTGAGCAAGAATGAGCCTAGTTTTGCTCTTGTGTATGTGATTGTTTGCTTTGGGTAGAAATTAATTCAATTTCAAGTTCAGGCCACCAGTCTACTTGAGTTGATGGGAGATTTAATCTCTGTTTTGCTCATCTCCCCATACCCACACTAGAGTTTTGCCCATATTCTGTGACCCGAGGCACCAGCCCCCCAGTTCCCCAGAATGAGAATATGGTCTTGATTCCAGGAGCCCAGGACCATGACCTGAGCCGAAGGCAGATGCTTAACGCACTGAGCCACCCAGTGCCCCTCTTTGGCCTCTCCTGGTGACAGTAACATGGCTAAGGCCCAGCCAAGATCCCTTTGTTTACACATAGCGCATTTTCCAAAATACCCCATTATGACTCAGACAACCCGCTGCTTGTGTCGGGGCTGTGAATCGAGATTTTACCCTCCCCCACACATCCTCTTGTTTAAAGTGTAGTGTTGAGTTTGAGAAAATAAATACAATTTTTTCAGCCCAAGTGCCTGAAAAACCCTTAATTGAGAGAAACATTCTACAGAGATTGGGTGTTAAAAATGCAAAAGCACATTCTACTGGGAAAGCATCCACCGGGGACCTTCTGCAGGGATATTCTGTCCTTGCCTTCTGTCCTGAAAGAGCCCAGAAAGAGAAGGCAAAAAAACCCCATTAAGTTCTATATTACATTTTCCCATATTGTCATTTCCTGACATACTTAAAACATGGATTTCTTTTATTTTTTTTTTCCTCTGAAAGGCTTCCTGATCTACTTCACTTACGGTATTAGACACAGCCTGGAGGGTCACCCGAGAGAGGAGGAAGATGATGAAGAGGCTTCCTCAGACCACATCACTGCCGCGGCGAAAGAAAAAGCCGCCATCCAAGCCAACGACCAGCACCAAAGAAACCTCAGTTTACCTTTCATATTCCACGAGAAGACGAGCGAATGCTAACGCCGGCTGGGGCCGGGCTGGTCCACAGTCGTACCGTACGTGTCCTACGTGGAGTAAACCGTGACAGGCTGTCATCATCGCGCTGGGTTGCCGTGGTCTTGCTGCAGACGTAGCTCCCCTAACTTATACTCACTCACCCGGACAGCACCTTCTCAGATGGTGAATTGTGTACCTGGGGAAACCTCCCAAGCTCTCTCCTCAGCGATGACTATCCCTCAAGTAGTGGGAGCGTGTGTACGTGTGTATGTGTACCTGGGGGTGAATGAATGTTATTAGTTGTTTGTGGTTCACTCTTGCGCCTGGTATTTTTCTGGTGTTGTCATTAATGGGCGGCTTATACTGCACATGCTGAAATAGAAATGATCACTGACTAGAAGGGTGTTTTGTACGTGCCTGGTGCTTTCGGGGAAATAACCGTGGCTTTTCCTTATTAGCTGTCATTAACGTTGATTAGAACATGCTCAAAATGCAGTTACCCTTCCTGGTATCTGTCGTTGGTCAGGAGCAAGAGGAGGGGATAAGAAATGAGCCTTTTCTAGAACTTATCAATGCCAGCAGTGGGTTTAATCCAGATTTTTTCTTCCACAAAGTATGGCCATTTGTGAAAACCTCAGCCACAAGTGTGTTTGCTGGGCTACCCGGGGCGGGGGCGGCGCTCTGGGTCACCCGAGGACGCCCCTTGCAACTGCTGTGGTTTTTGAGAGAACCAGTCCTTCCACGTGTGAATGATAGACTCCCCCTCAGTCCTGGTAGAGGCTTGAGAACTGTGTGTGTGATCTACTTGGGACCCTTTCTGCTAGGAAAGGAAGGCAGTCCCTTGGCAGGAAAGCTTGTGTGAGTGGCAGCGAAGAGGCTGTATTTGGAAATCAGAGTCAGACAGACGCTTGGATAAGGAGACACCAAGCAACTTGGTCTTCAATGTCCCATAAAATAAGCCAGTAAAGTCTTCCCGGATCACACAATTGGCCGAACGTTTTACACTTTTCTCCTTTACTTAATAACTAATCACAGTTCAGTTTTTTCTTAAAACCTTTTCAGGTACAGAATTCACTCCTTTCTTCCGAGTATTTTGTCTTGTCCTAGATAGGAGGGGCTGCACTAGCAAATTATGTCTTTACTACATGCCAAAGTGGAAAAAACAACGGGATACAAGAAGAGGAAGTGTCCCTGTTCTGAGTTTAAAGTGCCTATTTGGATCTTAAATTGCATTTGCCCCAGTTTGAGGGGTTTGGATCTAATTTGCCTTTGATGTTTCTTTTGGAAACATGTAGGGATGTTTTCCTTCCCCCTCATCCTATAAATTGTTTAGCACTTTTTATCTCACTTACTTTTAACTGACCACAGTAAATCTGTCAATACCCCATTCCCAGTGGTTGGGGGATAAAATATGTGGGCTAAATACATGATTATCGAAAACCTTAAGCAAAAAAGAAAAATGAACCTAATTAAATTAAAGGCATATAGCACAGTAACCTTTCTAGGAGTAAATGAATTTTTTTTCTATGTAAGATTCTCTAGTTACTCTATTTTACTTCATAGGGTTCTCTCGTAGCGGACTTTTGACCTGCAGAGTGCTTTGCTTCTCATGAATTAGCTTTCTTACAAATAATTAAATGGTTTGCTGGGTGAGGCTAGGGGCTGTGTACTTACACACAGATGGGTTACATTCCCAGGATAAATGTTAATCAAGCACACCAGTTAACCAGCTTAATCCAAAACGCAAGGACAACATTTGTTTCCTGACAGCTCTTCCAAGAGATTATTTTACTGATGCCATTAAAAAGCAAGTTGTGATCGTTCTAACCAAGAGTTTACTGTGACTAAATATCAGATAAACAGAGAGAAAGCGTGGGTTTCCGGCTGCTAGTCTTGGAGCCTCCCTGATCTAGAGCTCAGTACTGACATTCCACTATTGCCAGGGTGCCTGGTAAAATCTGAGACCCAGAATTCTCTTCCAAGCATGTTTTTTCTGGAGAGGAAGCGTTGGATATGCAAGGACTAAAACGATTTTGGTAAGGACTGTAGGCATGATCCTAAATCCTTGTTCTAGTATTAGGCTGAGAACCCCCTTTTCTTCTCTAATTGATCTAGACTAGGCCCTTCACACAGGGAACACAAGGACTTTCATATATAAATATCTGAGTCTTTGTAACAAAAATCAAGAACTTTATTTAGAATGTGATAGGCAGCTAAAACTCTTAAGCCCACTGTGTTCAATTAGGAGCAGAATTTAGTTAGAAATTTACTTTTCCACATTAAAACACTTTGCAAACACAAATATCTATGAAAAGATGCTTTGTTGGTGATTGTGCTTTTTTTCTGTGAGGACTCAAATGTGTGCTTCTATCTCTGTATGAGTGTGTGTATATATATGTATATGTCTGTGTATTTCAAATAGTGTGTAAGTCAGTTGGGTTATGATGGTCTTTGGAGATGATAGCATTTGTATGGATAAAAGAACCCAATTGATGTGGAGAAAAAAATAACGTTTTATATTGATAGGTATGCTTATACAAAATTTTTAGGTTTTAAACTATTTTGCAATATACAGCAATTTTATATGTATGATATTTTCTATAGATTCTTTAAGAAAGATATATTTATCATGTATCTAATGTGGAATCACTAAACTCTAGTCCATTGTAACAGGTGCTTTATAATCTGAAATGGAGTAAGTATAGGAGGTGTTGGGGTTTTCTGTTTACTTATTTCTGGCACACCTTTTCTGACATCTCTGTCTTGCTCTGTGTTTCTTAGTAAAACCTAATTCTGTCAACTCTTTCACTACCTCCCTATTCCTACATCCGAATTCATAACCTCTGGAACAAAATACTGCTTTTACTTTCTTAGGATTACCAAGATGTTTGGGTGCAGATGTGACTGGTAGTCCATCACACTTCCATTAACACCTCTCCAGAAATGAAAAAAAAAAAAAAAAATGCATACCACACATTCTCTTAATTGTGATTGAGCAAGAACCATTTAAATTACTTTTCTTTCTTACATTAGGAAATACGCTTTCTTGTCTACGGCCATACCACCCTGAACGCGCCCGATCTCGTCTGAGCTCGGAAGCTAAGCAGGGTCGGGCCAGGTTAGTACTTGGATGGGAGGAAATACGCTTTCTTAATATTTTCAATGAGAAACTTCATATCAGAGCACTTTTATTTTATACTCTTCACAGAAGGGAAAAGAAGATTTGTAAATAACCACAGAAAGTCCCTGCCTACCTTACATTTAAAAAGGTAGCTTTACAAATTCAAGTTCAAGCCCTGTTTATGAGAAAACTTACAACTTTTGATAAATATTGAAATGCAGATGATTGCTTACTCACATTTTCCCCCTGAGATAAACATCAAGAAAACTTCGTTAAGACCAAATACATCCTTTGGGATATATACATTGAAGAAAAACTAGTATTGATATATTTAAAACTTTGCTATTAACAACCATAATTAGAAGAAAATATCTCTTGCAGAACTCTTTTCCTCGAAAATACAAAAGCCTCTCTTTTCATTTTCTGAATAAAAGATCTTTTTGAACTTCTTAAAATTTTAAATTTTAAAAATTAGCCACAATATTTGCTGAGTCCTGGGTATTTGCAGATAGTTGTTCGACCTATTTTGAATCAGACTCTATATTTACCGAGTTCTTTTCTAAACTGATTTGAGTGCTGAACACGGAGAATAAGAAAAACTGTTGCCCTCGAGTGCCGAGAATGCCAGGCTAGCAGGGCTAGTCCTCTTCCTTCATAAATCAGGGCGATGACTTTGTGCCAAGATTCCAGCTCTCCCTCTGATGTTGTTCCTAATGTTCTATGATTTTCTCCCAAAGTGCTTCAAGCAACTGTAATTAATACCCAAACTACCACTTCCACAGAACTTCAAAGGATTGGGTTTAGCGTGAACATCAAGGAGTGTTAAAATTCACATGATGAACGTGAATTTTAGAGAGAAGGGGATTTGTTTTTTTTTTTTTCATCTTTTTTTTTTTTTTTTTTTTTTTTTTTAGTGCCATCTCTGTATAGTTTCTGCTTATATTCTCTCACATGTCCTAAAATATCAAGGGAAAAAAGTACCAAAGTTCAGCACAGGTTTTTTAGCCATGTAGATTTGGAAGTCAGTTTGCTTGACTTTGTTGTTTAGCTGAGGTGTTTTTTTTTTTTTTCTTCCCCTCTTTGTATAATTGTATTTAAGCATTTTTAAATGAATTTCTGGTTTCTGGATTTTTTGAGAGGCCTGCTCTGTTTTTGTGGTTGTTGGTTTTTGTAGCATTCATTATTGCTTATATGTACACAGTTTAGTCTTACTGATCTCAAGTGCATTTTCTTACAGTTCAACCCAACTAGCAGCCTTACTGGCTGCGAGTAATTATACCGAGCTTACAGTCACCATGGCTGAAGTCACTGCCATTATCTCTGGCCTTAAGAGAACCTCCTGTGACCACTGGTGCCCCATGGGGATCATGACCAAGAGCCCAGGCTGGTTCTAAGATCAGGCAGCCTGCAAAGCATAAGCGTCCATAGCTACCCTTGTTGAGTAGGGTCTTGGGATGACAGGATGGGGTATGGAGTGAAAGGTTCCCATGCGAGGTAGGAGTTTGGGTCCTTAATTTCAGTTCTGAATATCCCAGGGACACGACAAGGTCAATGATAAGGAACGTCTATGACTCGTGGGAAGGATGGCTGGTTCCTGCAACTGGTACCACAGGGTCTGGCCCACTGCAACCCCCGAATGGGCAATGACAGCCTCATGGTGGAGAGTGCATGGGCCCGGGCTCAGCTGGTGGAGAGCTTGTATTGCCAGCACAATGAGGTTCTCTGGCCCAGGCCAGGTTAACGGGCTTTTCATCTTTGATGTCCACAAGGGCTGCCCCATTGTGTTCTTGCTTGATTTTGTTCTCCTTGTATGTAACAGAAACTGTTGATAGGGCCCAAAACCCTACAGAAATTCTATGTTGTAAAAGCCAACAGATACATTGGACTTGTCTGAATATAAAGATTTTCTGTTTAGTAGATAATTTCAAATTCAAATGTTCTCAATGATAATCAGAGTTCCTTTTTACTTACAAAGTTGGATTATTTTTTAGAATTGTAATAAATAAAAGCCATTGCTGCTTTACCACTGTAAAATAGGCTTTCCAATGTGACCATGTACTTTTTAAATAAATTGTAATACAACTTGTAATAATAGAATATGCATATGTATCACACACACCCAAAGCATACATTTCACACTTATCTTTAAAAAAATTGGGGGAACTTTAAAGCTCAGAAATATGGTACCCTCTAAACTGAAATGATTATAACATCCAGAATATTCACCTGGCAGCCGCGGACTACATGGGGACTACCATATCCTGTAGGATAAAAATACATGTTTTCACATACCCTTAGTCCACGTGGCACATCCTAAAAAAATATCACTTGTTCCTGAAGCATGCCATCCCAGGACCACACATCTGAGATCCTCCCACATCAACCGTCAACTTCTTCATCATGTTTTTATCTGTAAGAAGCTCCTTCCTCAATATTCCCCTTACCAAATCATAGCCTTTAATAATTGGTGATCATTTATGTACAACTAACACATTTTTTATAGTATAATAAAGAACTATTACCAACTTCAACCCTCTTTAACCTCTGACTAGGAGGAAGGACTCCGCTTTCTGACATGGCCCAACATTACATTAAATTTCAAATCTCTGGAGTTAGCTTGTTATTTTGAAATGTCTTTGTGTATATATTTTATTCCCATTAATTTTAATAAATTGGAGGGTAAACCATGTTGAACTAAGAAAACTGTAGTATCAGTATAACCAACATTGAAAACCAAGCTAAAAGAGCAAAGTATTTACCAAGCAGAAACCTTAAACCCTGATTTATCTAATTGTTGGCCTTTAGGATTGTTACTAGGTTTGGGTGCCCCATGTGAAGGAAGTGATGCCCCAGGAACTGTGTCTGGGCCCAGCCAGGAACCCCAGCGATAAGAACATCATCTCCTAGTGTTCTCTAAAGAAGGCCACAGATAGGCTTGCACTTCAGGTGAAGGGCTCAAAGCCCTCAGATTGCTAGGAGAGTGTACTGAAAAGTCCCCATCTGTGTGGAAAAAGTGATTCATTTCATCCCATAAAATGTCTCAGAGAAGAAAATCTCAAAGACATACCAAAATAACGCATTATCACAGTTTCTCTTTTTGGGTAGGTCAAAGCAGTAGGGGTGAAACTATTCAGAGAGAAACTCAGCTCAACACTGATTTACTTGAACTTTTCCAGTAAACGCTGGGTAAAGAGTCATTGGTCTCTACTAAACCTGGAGCAGCCAGGGGCGCCTGGGGGGCTCCCTCAATTAAGTGTCCAGCTCTTGGTTTCTGCTCGGGTCATGATCTCAGGGCAGCGGGATGGAGCCCTGGGCGGGCTCCGAGCTCTGTGTGGGCTCCGAGCTCTGTGTGGAGTCTGCTTGGGATTCTCTCTCCTTCTGCTCTTCTCTCTGCTCTCACATGCATGTGTGCACTTGCACTCTCTCTCTCTGTCTCTCTCAAATAAATAAATATTTAAAAAAATAAATAAAACTGGAGCAGCCAACATGAAGAGGAAAACAAGACAGGCCTGTACTACCCAGGAGCACTCTACAGCTCAAGGTGGGCTTGAACCTCCCTGATGAGGAGCACGCTTGTTTCTGGGCTCTGAATCCCTTAACTCACAAGTACTACACCGTTGGGGAACATAAGTTTCCCAGTGGCTGAGTCTCCGGGTCTCCAAAATATTTCCCTGTCTGTGCACTGCCCTGACATCTGACATTTCTTCAAGCCAGGACCAAGGGAATTCTTCAAGCAAGGACCCCGGTAGAAATCAGATTTAAATTGACAATGTTCTTGGAACTGAAACACTGACTTGGCACCAAGGTGCAAATGACCGATAGAAGACACTTTCAGAAAACGAGCAGCTCGGGGAAGTAGGAGAAAACAAATGGGCACAGGATCATTGATCGTTTACCATCAAATAAAGAAAATAATAAAATGATGAAAAAATAAAGAAAAACGAAGGAGAGGATGGTGGTTTTAAGTCACTTACATTTTCGTTTAGCGTTTACCCATTATTTAAAGGCTCTTGTTACCAACAGACAATACATCTTTACAGCATGCTATATCCTGGAGCTAAGCTAAGAAAGTTCTTTTGCTTGCTCCACCTATTTTAAGTAAACTAAATTTCTGGGACCCCCACATGTCTCCCGAGGAGAAGCTGTGGGAACATCAGCAGAGATGGGCATTCCATTGGATTTCCAGAGCAGTATCTAAAACCACTATTTAAAGCTGTATTTAGCTCCTGCTTAAACCTCGAAATATTAATTTTAAAAAATAGTCATCTTGGTTATATTTCTTTCTTTTTTAAGATTTTATTTACTTGTCAGAGAGAGGGAGAGCACAAGCAGGGAACCTGATTCAGGGCTCAATCCCAGGACTCTGGGATCATGACCTGAGCTGAAGGCTACTGCTTAACAGACTGAGCCACCCGAGAGCCCTTCTTGGTTATATTTGTGTAGTTAGTGAAGACCAGTTCAAGAAGTGAAATGTCCCAATTTTGGACTTTTTTTTTTGTTTCGCTGACCTAACAAATTCCTGGTGCTCGTCACCACTTTGAAGGGGAAGAAAGAGTAGAGGGAGCAGAGGAGTAGGGAGATTTTTCAGAACGAAGCAGTAATAGACAACTGTTACTAATTAAGATTTATATTGAAAAGGCAACATACAAAATAACTCACAAATGAAACCATAATGGAGGTGCTGAACTCTGGCCTTGGGTAACCTGAAGGGATCACTGATTCTGCATCCCTGAGACACACATTGTGTAACAACTCTGCTTCTAAAGACGATGGGAAGAAATCTGCTTCTCTAGACCCAAGTCTCCGGGCGCAGCCTACTCCCCACCCCTGACCCACTCACTTCTCTCTTCTATTTCCTGATGTCTGTGACGTCTGCCACTCCTCTTTCTTCTCTGGCTTGGCATTTGTTAATCCAGTGCTAGGGGCTCTGCTGTCCCAGATTTTCAGAGAGAGGCAGTAATACACCTTCCCTCAAATAGTGCTGTTTCCTCCCGAGGGTCACACCGGTTCCCTGGACACCATTTTTTAAAAAAATTTATTTATTTATTTGACAGAGATCACAAGGAGGCAGAGAGGCAGGCAGAGAGAGGGAAGAGGAAGCAGGCTCTCCGCTGAGCAGAGAGCCTGATGTGGGGCTCAATCGATCCCAGGACCCTGGGATCATGACCTGAGCTGAAGACAGAGGCTTTAACCCACTGAGCCACAGGCGCCACCTGGACACCATTTTTAAAGAGCCATTGCTGTGTTTGCAGCATCCTCTTCCTACATCAGGCCTTATCTAATGGTTCAGAGAAGGCATGGGCTCCTGCATTTGCCCCATCCCTGAGGTGCTCTGGGCTTCCTGAGGCTGTGTGGTGGGCGACCGACATGAAAGCCTGCCCTACAAGTGAGGTGGAGGGAGTAGACAGGTAGCCGCTAACCAAGAACCAGAAAGTGGCTGTTGCCGATAAAAACCAAAAAAAAAAAAAAAAAAAAATCAGTGGAAAGCTATACGGACTAGTAAGAGGGTCCATTAAGGTGATCAGACACAAATGCACAATAATTAATCACGCCTTAGGAAACCAGGCTTCAAGTTGTATTTGACTTGGAGCTGTAAGAAAATGCTTGTTTTGATTGGCCAATATCCCAGCAATTGTGGGAGGAAGAATGGAAGACCAAGGCAAACAGATTCTAATAATCTTTCTCACCCAAGAGAAGCCAATGGGTTTTTAATAGTGAAATACAACCCATAAAATGTACAATTTTGGCAGTTTTGTTTTTCAAATTCAGTCATCCTGAGATTGTCTCCTTCAAGGATAATAAGTCTGTGAGGAAGCAGGTACGTGTTTTTGAAAAGCCCCTATACTTCTTGTAACTTCCGCTCCCATCCTCAAGGAGTATTTGTCCCTTAGGGCTGTCCTAACGAAGTAATGTAAACTCATTGCTCAGGTGACAGAAATCTATTTTCTCACAGCTCTGGAGGCTAGAAGTCTGAGATTAAGGCATTGGCAGCGTTGGTTTCTTCCGAGCCTCTATCCTGCGTTTGTAGGAGGTTGTCTTCTGGTATCTTCATATGGTCTTCCCTCTGTGCTTGTGTCTACATTAACTCTCAGCAGAGTACCAGTGATCTTGGTTTAGGACTCACCCTAATGACCACGTTTTAATGTAATTGCCTCTTTAAAGACCGTATTTCCAAATAGGGTCCCATTCTGAAGTACTGGAGGTTAGGACTTCCACATTTAAATTTGGAAAGGAGGAGGGAACACAGTTCAGCCTATTAACGCAGACTTCAGATAAGTGTAGATACTCAACTTTGCCTCAAGAGTTGGGAAAGCAGAATTCCAAAATTATTTTCAATGTACCAGTTAACCAATTTGACAAGGCACTGGGGGAATGTCACTCATAATAGCAAAATAAAAAAGCAAGTAAAAATAAGAAATAAGCCTTGCTTATTATTATTGCTTATTATTAACAAACAAGACACATGAAAAGATAGAACTATGTGAATATAACTATATAGGTTTTTAGCTATGTAGCTAAACACAAACACATACATACACTCACACAAACAAATTTAGGTAGCCAATATTTAGCTAAAGACTATTGGACAAAATATACCTGGGAATGTAGAATTCTAAAACCGTTGTCCTAATACCAGCACTAACCAATTATTAAAATATAATGGGGACATAAAAGTAGACTTGAGTAAGGTGAAAGCTCATATTATAATATTCCCGGATGGAAAGACTCAATATTGTAAATATAACCATTCTTCCCCCAAACATGAATTCCATGCAATCATCATCAAAACAATAAAATTTTTATGGAGATTGACAGGCTGATTCCACACTTCATCTAGAAGAGAAAAGTACAATGGTAAGTAAAAGAACAATGATGGAGGCCAAAACAAATGACAAAACATGCTATAAATCAGTACCAGTTAAAGCATTCTGATATTTCTATAGGTACAAATAAAGATCAATAGAAGAGATCAATAGAATAAAACAGAACGGACCCACGTACACATGTAATTTAATACACATTAAAAGTCTACTCAAAACCATGGAGAAAGGACCAATCATTTAACAAATAATAATGTGACATTAACCAAACAATGGAAACACATAAAATTAGATTTCTAATCTGTAATACTAAAAAAAAAAAAAAGAAAAAAATATAGATGGGGTTAAAGACCAAACATAAAAACAAAATTATGTAAATTTTAGGTGAAAATATAAAAGAGTTGGATAATCAGAGGCAGAGAAGACCTACTTAAGGAGATATAAAACTCAGAAGCCATGAAAGTTACTGAAAATGTAATTGCTTAAACATTGGTTGTAATTGTTCAAAGAAAGACACCATTAGCAACACTAAAACACCAGAAAAGGATTAGAAGAAAATGTCTGTGATATGTATAACACCCAAAGAGCTTACAAACCAGAATATATTAAGATTCTACTATTGTAAGAAAGTAATCAAAATAACTCGGGTTTTCAAAAATAGGCAAATACAAGTGGCTAATAAAAACATGAAAAAACGATCGTTCTCAATAGTAACAAAAGGAAAGGGGATTAAAAGAGCATAAGGAGGGGCACCTGGGTGGCTCAGTTGGTTAAATGTCTGCCATTTCGCTCAGGTCATAATCCCAGGATCCCGGGACTGAGTCCCACACTGAGCTCCCTGCTCAGCTGGGAATCTGCTTCTCCTTCTCCCTGTGCCCACTTCTTCCCTCTCTGGCTGGTGCTCTTTCTCTCTCAAATAAATAATAAGTAAATGAAATCGTTTCTTAAAAAAAGAGCATAATGAGACCCCCCACCCCCACCCCACTCCAGGTTATAAACATTGAGTAGCGTGATTCGGGAGGGGGGGGCTGCTCCAGAGGAAAGCAGAATTGGCTGTCAGCAGGGACAGCCTTGTTAAATTGGCAACATTCACCAAAAATATGAGAGATCGTGACCTTTGGCTGAATAATTTCATTTTCACTTCACTTCTTGTAGAATGACCACTCGTGAGCATCTAGATATTTGGATCACAACAGTTAGTTAAGTTTTTTTTTTTTTTTTTTTTTTTTTTTTTTGTAAAAGAGTTTTTTAAACAACCAAACTAGTTATCAACAGGACAGCAATGAAGCTGTGGTGCATTTTGCCTTTGAAACCCTTCATAGCTAGTGGGAAGGGTAGGGGACATGAAAAGCCGTTTTTATTATTTTTGTCATTTTCTGTCCTATATAATTCTGTGGAAGTTTTAAGTATCTTTAAGTGGGTTGAGGAATTAAAGAAAAAAAAAAAAACTTTCTTTAAAAAAGAAAACACAGGTGGAGCTACTGAGTGCAGTGCATCGTTAATGCCAAGTCTCTTCCTGTGTGGGGCCATCTGGTTGCTCTTCCTCACCAGCAACCCGCAGGGGTGATGGAAAGAGCTCCTGAGTGAATCTGGACTCTTCTGGAGTCTGAGGCTTCCAGGAGATTCTCAAGCTTCATTCCAGTCCGCATTCGGCTTCTTAACAATTCATTAAAATTATAGCTGTGTTCTTCTAATGGTTGCTTCCATGGCCACCTGCTCTTCCGGCTCCTACAAAAGGGGGAACAGGGTGTGTGTTTTCCTCTCTCCGTGGAAGGATGTGCAGTTCCGCTCATCTGGCTGCCCTGTCGTCTTGTGCAACACTGAGGCAAGTCTCGGTGTATTCACTGCTAGTCTCAGGAGCTTAAGAGAGACAACTGAGTGGTATCTCGAGTTTATAGGGCAGGCCCCGTTGGACAAATTTTATCCGTAGTGATTTCAGCAGCTCATTTTAGCGAGTAGAGTGAGGGGTTAGACCCACAGATCTGGGAGTCAGGCAGAACCTGGGTTATGACTTAGCTACAAGTTTAACTTTGGGCACCCTCATCTATAAAATGGGGACAATACTAACAACAGAAGCTACCTTATAGGCTTGTTGATTGGATCAATAAGAAACAGTGAATACACCCTGCCTGGAAGAGAATAAGTTCCTAACCAATGATTACTTTCCAGAAACTGGTAATGGAATACAAAATTTAATAAGACACAGTTCCTACCTTTGAACTCCTAGAAGGGTGCAGGAGAAAGAAGCATAGCTAGATTCACAACTAAATTCTGCCTTTTGTTCTAAATGCTGTGATAGAAGTTTCCATTATGAGAGAAGGGCGAAGCCCAGCTGGGAGGAGACAAGATCTGAGCCAAGTTTTGGAGGGCAAGAGAGGCCAGGATTTGGGGTGTGGTGAGAGAGCAGGCAGGTATGTAACAGGGGAGTGGGCTATTTGGGGCAGAGGGAGTCCCAGGAACGGCGAACGCACAATGAAGCCTGGGGGCGGGTGAAGGCGGTGTGCCCGTAGTGTGGAGGACATGACAGAGAGTGGCACCAAGGGAGGCAGCCAGAGAGACCAGCAAGGCAGTGAACTTGGGAGTTTCAGCCTTCCCAGAGGACTTTTGAAGAGTTTCCATTGCATTAGATGTTTAGAGTATCATTCACAGACAGATGTGGTTGGTGGTAGAGCATTTGACTGTACAGACACATGTGGTTGCTGGAATTGTTGGGGTGCAAAAAGAAGGGGCAGGGAGACCAACGAGGAGGCTATGGAGCGAGGGATGACAGCAAAGAGGGGTGGCCTTGGTGCAGTCAGCAGGTAGACCAGGCAGGGCCTGGCGACTATGGGGAGTCGGGGAGAGGAGATGTAGACTGAACCCAGGCTCCGACACCCAGTAAGAGTGAAGTTGTCAACGTCGTGGAGTCCCCATGAAAAGGGATCTCCGTGGGGGCAGACCAGGCAGATTCAGCACTCCTGTGTGTGCTCCCCACAAGGAGACACATCCCATTATGGTGGTTCAAATGCTTGTCTTCACGGTATCCACTCCGTACGATAGCAATGAGGTCTCCACCGTCATAATAGCAAACACCTTGTAGACACATGTGGAAATAATCATCTAGTTTCCTCCCTCTACCAAGGAGAGAGCTTAAATCTAGAGAGGTGAACGGGAGTTGGGGGAGGAGTTGGGAGGTGGCGGCGGTGTTAGGACCCGAACCCTGGTCTCCCGTATTCCCAGGCAACTGTTCTCTCCACGGCACCCAAGGAGGAGCAACGTTGGCCCCAGAGCTGGTGATGGTAGGTGGAATTCTTGGTTCCTTGGGCATTAAGTGGCTGATGAATACTGGTTTGTGCTGAATTCGTTGCCTTCAGTGTTGAGGGAGAAGTCCCCTTCCTGTTATTTTGAATCAAGTTCGCTTGAATAGTAATGTTGGAATGAAGTGGGCTAGAGGTCTAGACCCTGCTGCTCACTGGGGGATTGTACCTGCAAGCTGCTTTGATCATAGGGGTCTGCAAGCTGGGAAACCTATCATAGGGGTCTGCAGAGGGGCTCATTAATGCTAAATTCTCCACCCCACCACAGCCCGCCTTCTGTGGACCTGCTATTGCTTCAGTCTCCTTCCCACACTACTCCCATAGCAAACTACCTTTCCAGCCTGGCCGGGTCTTGCTCTGTGCTTTGGTCCCCGCTCTCCCAAGAACTGGCCCAGGAATCCGAAAAGAGGCACACCTGCCCCCTCACTTCTCCTCTGCTTTCCAAAGTCGAGCCCTAGCCCGAGATTTCCCATCACTCCTCCAACCTGCACGATTTCTCACCCCTCTCAACTTCGCCACTCTTAGTAGCTTATATTACACCATGGAGCATTTGAGGATATTTTGGTTTGCCAAACTATTTCCTTTCACTTACGTCCTTGGCATGCTTTGAGAAGCATACGGAAGGGTTCATGGAGCACCAGTGAACCTCTCTGGGTTCCAACCTGAAGGCTGGGGAAGAGTTTGCTAGAACTGAGGAGCTTCCTGGGAGAATAGAGATAGTACTTTTAAAAGAAGCCCATGGTACTGATTTTGATTCAGAAGGAAAGATGTGTTAGTTTGTTTAAGATTTTATTTATTTATTTGACAGAGGGAGCACAAGCAGGGGGAGTGTGGACAGAGGGATAGGGAAAAGCAGGCTCCTGCTGAGCAGGGCTCCATCCCAGGACCCCAGGATCATGACCTAGCTGAAGGCAGATGCTTCAACCAAGCCACCCAGGCACCCCAGAAAGATATGTTGTATGTGTTGGGAGACCAGAGGCACTGATGCTATTACTTGGAACTGTTTTCTGGCACAGCCCCTCCCATACACCCAACTGAGTGTCCTGCACGGTAAGGGGACTTCTGAACAAAAAGGCCAGAGTTATTTCTCCAAAACCTCTGCTGGGAAACTAAGGAAGGAGCTGGCCTACTGTGGATCCCTCTAATGGAAGGCCGGCTTCCACATTTGGGAACCCCAGGATTTTAACATCTCATCAGCTGAAAAAATGCCGGTGCCCAGAAGAAACAGGGCTGGGTGCAGAGCCCCTTTCTGGCCAGATACGGAGGAACAGCAAAAACTGCTGAGGACAATGGTCTTGTTAGCCCAAGGGACAGACCTGGGAATAAAAAAAATAAAATATTTAGAGGGCACTTTTTACAGGGCATTCTGGCGCTGCCTGAGAGTGTTGGTGATACTTGGATAATTATGGTTAAATAAGACTCCATCCGTACCTACAGGATTACACGGGCCTCGTTGAAGTCAATAAACTTGGTGAACCGCCCAGGTGGAGAAATTCAAGAAATGACTGTTGTAATGGACATCTCGCCCTTAGCCCCTTCCTCTCCGCGCACGAAAAAGCGCCTCTCTCCACTGCTCCGCTAGGGGGCAGGAGAGGTCACATAACGTTGAATTAAAAAAAAGAAAAGAAAAACTCAACTTTTCCCCCAAACTGGTTTCCATCTCATGAAACCGAATCCTCCAGACGCCCTAGACGCCCGCCCCGACACGCCCCTCGCCCGCCGCCTCCCCCCTGCGCCCCTGCCTTTGCCCGGTGCTGTCGGCTGCTCCGCCGACCACGGTCCCGGCACCTCTGCCCGTGCGCCCTTTGCCCTGAAGATGAAGGTTTGGCTGTTGCTTGGTTTTCTGCTCCTGCACGAAGCGTTCGAGGAAAGTGAGTGACCCTGGGCGGGGACTACCCAGTTTGTGCCTTCATTTAGCTTTGATCCCCAACCAACACCCTCCCGCAGCCGACCGTCCTCCAGCCAGCTCCTTCTGTTAACTTTTGACCTTCCAAGGCTCGGCTTTGGCCCTGCCCGGTGCACCTGCCTCTTCTCTCCTCTCCACCTCGGGACTCCCCCGGGAACGATGGCCACGACCCCTTCCCTTAGGGTCCCTACTAGGAACGCACCGATGCTCCTGGAAAGCCCTTGGCGGGCAACCCGAGCATCCCCCGCCAGCGCCTGGTCCAGCCCCAGTGTCAACGTGTCTTTCTGGGAGGCGGCGGCCGGAGCAGGGAGCGGTGGCTCGCTGCCACTTCTGCGCGCGCGCCTTCTCCCCGGATCTCCGCTTCTGAGGATCCCAGCAAGGCGATTGCTGATTCTTCAGCAAAATTCGAAGTGTCCTCCTCCTCCCGCGGCAGTCCTTGATTTATTTTCGTATACCACCCTGGGGTTGAATCTTGCAAGATTTCCTTAATCAAAAAATCCAGCCGCTGTTAGCACTTCTTAACTGATAGGGAAAAGATAAAGAAAATGCATTTTTGTATAGCATAGGGGCTCCCTAGTGCCTCTTGGACTTTTTTTTGAGTGTGGGCTTCCCCTGGGCTTACCCCGTTGTTTAGACTCACAACCAGGGTCAGGCTTTATTTGTGTGTCGGTGTCTGTGTGTCTGTGTGTATGTATTCTTGTATCTATGTTGATATATGACTTTAGATTTTTGTTGGGTTGGCCCCATTATTTATTCAAACAGTGTTATTTACAGGTATAGTACATTTGGCCCTTGGTACATCCTGGTATCCTGGAACCTCCCTCAGAATTCCTCCGCTACAGCCGCGATTTTTGCTTAGTTTTACTTGAAAGCAGCTTTTGCTATTATGCAACCTCACTCTGGAATCACCTCAACCTGGCTCACATTTTATCCACTACTCAATCCTCAGCAGTTCCTGAATTTCCCGTGAAACTGGAGGCATTTGTGCCCCCCCCCCCCCAACCATATTCTAGTTTGTGAAGGCCAAGATGGTCCTGGGGCTTGAAGCTGAGGTGAGGACCCTCCTGCCCTAGAGACTTGCTGAATCAAAGCTGGGCAATGCTTCTGTCCCAGGAGCAAGGGGTACTCTGCCCAGAGAGGAGCTGGCATGAGGTCACATTGTAAAAATCACTATTAAGAGGCTCCTGGCAGGTCCTTGAATGTGACTGCTCAAGTGCCAGAAATGCAGAATCTGGTATCTTCTCTCTCTCTCTCTCTCTCTCTCTCTCTCTCTTTTTTTAACTAGGTCAGGAGATGGCCAGACAAAATAACTTACAATAGCCCATATGCTTGGTTATACAGTACACCCATGATGCCTCCCTCCAAGGGCCAGGAGGCAGGCCCGCCCACTACCTCCTGGGTCTTTCTCAGCCAGTATGTGTCCAGACCTCGGGGATGATTGCAAATAACTGCCTGAATCCGCTAGTCTCTATTTAAGCCCAATGTGATTCATAAAAACAAGAAACCTTGGCGAGACAGAGAAAGCTGAGCACAAAGGCTAGTTTACAAGAAATAATGGGTACATTTTAGGTGTGCTAATAGTACTGTAGCTTTGTTTTTAAAAAGTATATGTAGACTTGTGAGCAAGAAAATATTGAATCCATAATTAGAAAAGTATACCTGCTTCATTAAATTATGTAACTGGGTTTTTTTTTTAAAGATTTTATTTATTTGCCAGAGATCGAGAGAGTACACACAAGCAGGCAGAGAGGTAGGCAGGGGCAGCGAGAGAAGCAGGCTCCCCGCCGAGCAAGGAGCCCAATGTGGGATTCCATCCCAGGACCCTGGGATCATGACCTGAGCCGAAGGCAGAGGCTTAACCAACTGAGCCACCCAGGCGTCCCATGTTTTCTTAAACCCATTAAGAATAATTGTTTTTGGGGCGCCTGGGTGGCTCAGTGGTTAAAGCCTCTGCCTTAGGATCAGGTTATGATCTTAGGGTCCTGGGATCGAGCCCCGCATCGGGCTCTCTGCTCAGCAGGGAGCTTGCTTCCTCCTCTCTCTCTGCCTGCCTCTCTGCCTACTTGTGATCTCTCTCTGTCAAATAAATAAATAAAATCTTAAAAAAAAAAAAAGAATAATTGTTTTTGTTTTGAGTGATCACATGGCTGGCTGGGCCAGGAACCAGCCAAAGACGGATGTATATATAGAAGCCGTCCAGAGTCAGTCTGATGGGCAGGTTAGACCCAGGTGCACCCAGTCCATCGCAGAGCACACACCGCAGCCCCAAGGCCCATGACTTAGCTCAGGCCACTGCCTTTTGTTTTTCTGATCATTTCTAAAAAAAGGTCTTCTGATAGTAGAAGGTTACCCTGCGAGCACATATTGGTTCTACATCTGGTTCTACCCCAGTAATGTTTGCCTTGCCTAAATCTGAAATGCGTTGTTAACATCTTTAGAAGTAGTATAATCTTGTCTCATGAAGGATGATAGCCAGAAAGGCACCTGCAACTCAGGAGGCATGAAAGTGAGGGACTGAGACTGTAAACAGCTAGGACCCCCTTTAGAGTCAGGTCCGGCATCCAGCCCGGGATTGTCAGCATTTGTATGGAATCTGTCCCCACCGGGTTTCTTCATATGGTGCTGCTGTTCTTACATACTAGAGTATAAAAGCCCAAGCCCTTACTGGTTTTTCATTTACATAAATATTTACATAAATAGTTTTAATATATTTCATTTAGTTAATACATCCATAAAAATGGATTTGTTCCTGTTTTGTTGAATTTACCCCAGACCTTTGGTCAGTGCTAATGAATGTGATCTTCAGTCTCACATGGGCTTGTTTTGTATCCTGTGGAAGGTTCTGTCTCGGGGAGGACAGCAGGAATTTGTTGTGATACCAGGGCAAAATAGCCGACCATTAAGGCAGGGAGGGAGACACAGGCTCATGAATCTTCAATCAGGACTCTAGCATTTTGCATCTCCATGTATTCCTTGGAAAAGGAGTATAAAAATTAGCTCAGAAATCCTTATAATGAAAAAAGAATTATAAAAATCCTCACCATTTAGGAGTGCAAATAATGGTTCTAAGCACATGGGATCTTGGCCCATATGTTTGACATAAAAAATAATCTCCCATCCTTAGAGTCATAAACGAGAAAAGTTTGATGGCAACAGAGAGACTAGGTGATGGCCAGACGAGTGAGTCCTGAGGACCGATGCCTCTCCCTGGACAAGGTTGAGAGATCCCAACTCTGGTGCCCATAATCTAATGGGGAGGACAGTGAGTGGACCAACAAGAAAAGCTAAAAATAGCAGGAAGTGCTAAGCAGCATGAGGAATCCTAACCCGGACATATCCGTTCCCCAGGGCTGCTGAAACAAAGCACCACAGACCAGGTGGCTTAGGACAACAGAAGTTGAGTATCGCCCAGTTCCAGAAGCTAGCGGTCAGAAAGCAAGGTGTCGGCAGGACCAGCTGTGTCTGCAGCGCTGGGTCTCGTGGCGTCTTCCTGGCTCTTGCCAGTGGTGGCTGGCTGTCTTTTCTGCTGCTGGGCTTGTAGCTGAATCACCCCGATTGCCCCCTGTTGCCACGAGGTGCTCTGCATCCTATGTGTGTTTGAACTTCACGTGGCATTTCCCTCTGTGTGTGCCTCTCTTTTTTTTTTTTTTTTTTTTTAAGATTGATTTATGAGTGTGGCCAGTTGAGGGAGGGGCGGAGGGAGAGAGTCCTGAAGCAGCCTACCCACACCAAACGCCCCCCTCCACTGAGCCTGGAGGCTTGATCCCATGACACTGAGATCATGACCTGAGCTGAAATCAAGAGTTGGACGCTTAACTGACTGAGCCACCCACGCACGCCATGTGTCTTTTTATAAGAACAGCAGCATATTGGATCAGAGCCTTCCCTGAGGACCTCCTCTTAACTTGGTTACAACCACCAAGATCCTATTTCCAAAATAAGGTCACACTCTGCCCTACCACCGGGTAGGACTTCAGTGTACCTTTTGGTGGGCACAAGTCAACCTGTAACATAGGGTCAGAGGATAGAAGGTGCACGGAGCGGAGTGGGAGCATGGTTTGGATAGGCGAGTCAGAGGCCTGGCCAGAGAGATGACGCACAGGCAGCAAGTGTCAGGAAGAAGAGGTGTGCAGGGCAAGGCGGGGTGCGGGGAGGAGGGGTCTGGGGGTGGGGGAGCCCTGCAGCAGTTTCCAGGTGGTCCTGTGGCCCGTGTGGCCCGAGGACTGATAGGTGGGAGACAGGAACTGGCAAGCCTAGTAGAGCACAGGAAGACTCGGGGCTTTATTCTGAATTAGATGGAAGTCACTGGACTGCCTTGAGCAGAGGAGCGCCCCTGATGCGACTGAGGTTTTTAAAGGCAGGGGTGCTCAGGAGGAAGTTGGGAGCTTACACAGGAAGCGGTTTTAATAGTCCGTGTGCTAAGTGCCTTGGTCTGGTGTGGCTACTGTGGCCGTAGGCACTTCTCCCTATAGACGAGGATCGGGTTCTATGAAGCCGAAAGGATTTGTGGCTGGATTTGATGTGGCCCAGGAGAGAAAGGAAGAACCACGTGGGACTCTGAGGTTTTTATCCTGAGCCACTGTGTGAATAGAGTTGTCATAGTCAGGGAAAGGAGCCAGGCCGAAGGGGCCTCCGGAGGTCAGTTGGGACACGTTCGATTGGAGATGCCTGCTAGCTTTCCAAGTGGCCGTGCTGAGTAAGCGCCAGAATATTCAGATCTGGAGTTTCGAGGCAAAGTCAGGACAGGACCAGGCCAGCAGCTGGCAGCACAAAAACGCTGCTGGGACCCAGGAGGCTGTGTCAGGCCACTTAGAGATTGAGTGTCCTAAACGGCTGAGGTGAGCTGGAAGGAGTAAGCCCTTGGCACTTGGGTCATGCCAGAAAGGACGATGACACTGCCAAAGAGACTGAAAAGGAGTTGTGCGAGACGGAGGTAAAAACAAAATAGAAACCAAAAGCAAAGACGGCGCTGTGTTTGAGGACCCAGGCAAATAGAGTGCTTCAAGAACAGAGTGGTTATTTCACAATACATACCAATATCCGATCTTTAGGTCGTACACCTGAAACTAATATATCAATTACATTTTTTTAAATAAGAGCAATCAACACTATTCGAATGAACATTGTAAGGAATATTTCAAAGCCAGGTTTTTATTACTGAAATATAGTTAACATACATTAGTACATAAATGTCATGTGTAGGACGTGCTGATTCAATATTTACATTCATTATGACATGCTCACCGCTGTGACTCGAGTTACCATACAAACTTATTTCGATATTATTGACTCTATTCCCTAGGCTATACTTTGTGGCCCTGTGACTGACTCATTTTGGAACTGGAAGCTTGTACCTCCTGTTCTCCACCTCATTCCCCTGTTCCCTGCCCCCCACCCCTGCTTTGCTAACCTGTATTTCTTACATCGATGTGTTTCCTTCACTCTTGTTTTATTTGTTCATTTGTTTTTTAGGTTCTACATATAAGTGAAATCATATTTGTCTAACACTGTCTGACTTATGTCACTTAACATAATACACCCTAGTCCCATCCATGTTGTTGCAAATGGCAGAATCTCATTTTTTATGGCTGCGTACTATTTCATTGTTTTATATATGTGTGTGTATATATATGACATCTTGATATATATATAACATCTTTATACATTATATATATAATATATTTATATATATGTGTATATATATATATATATATATAAAACATCTTTATATATTCATCAATCAAAGGACACTCAGGTTGCTTCCATATCTTGCCTGTTATAATTAATATTGCAATGAAGGTAGAAATATATATATGTGTATATATCTATCTTAGAATTAGTATTTTAATTTTCTTATAAATACTGAGAAGTGGAATTGTTGTATCATATGGCATTTCTATTTTTAATATTTTGAGGAAGCTTCACACTGTCTTTTTTTATTAGCATATAATGTATTAGTCCTAGGGGTACAGGTCTGTGAATCGTCAGGCTTCCACACTTCACAGCACTCACCATAGTACATACTCTCCCCAATGTCCATAACCCAGCCATTCTATCCCTCCCCCAGCAGCCCTCAGTTTGTTTCCTGAGATTAAAGGTCTCTTAATGTTCCCCCACAACCCCCACTCTGCCTTTCAGATTTCTCATATCAGAGAGATCATATGATAATTGTCTTTCTCTGATTGACTAATTTTGTTGAGCATAATACCCTCTAGTTCCACCCACATCGTTGCAAATGGCAAGATCTTGGGGTTTTTTGATGGGTGCATAGTATTCCTGTGTGTGTGTGTGTGTGTGTGTGTGTGTGTGTGTGTATCACATTTTCTTTATCCATTCGTTGTCTGTTGATGGACATCTGGGTTCTTTCCATAGTTTGGCTATTGTGGACATTGCTGCTATAAACATGTGGGTTCACATGCCCCTTTGGATCACTACAGTTGTATCTTTAGGGTAAATACCCAGTAGTGCGATTGTTGGATTATAGAGTAGCTCTATTTTCAACTTTTTGAGGAACCTCCATACTGCTTTCCAGAGTGGTTGCGCCGGTTTGCATTTCCACCAACAGTGTAGGAGGGTTCCCGTTTCTCTACATCCTCGCCAGCATCTGTCATTTACTGACTTGTTGATTTTAGTCATTCTGACTGGTGTGAGGTGGTATCTCCTTGTGGTTTCGATTTGTATTTCCCTGGTACCAAGTGATGTGGAGCACTTTTTCATGAGTCTGTTCACCATTTGGATGTCTTCTTTGCCAGAATATCTATGTCTTCTGTTCATGTCTTGATTAGATCATTCTTTGGGTGTTGAGTTTGCTAAGCTCTTTATAGATTTTGGATACTAGCTCTTTATCTGATATGTCATTTGTGAATATCTTCTCCCATTCTGTCAGTTGTCTTGTGGTTTTGTTGACTGTTTCCTTTGCTGTGCAAAAGCTTTTGATCTTGATGAAATCCCAATAGTTCATTTCTGCCCTTGCTTCCCTTGCCTTTGGCGATGTTTCTAGGAAGAAGTTGTTACAGCTGAGGTCGAAGAGGTGGCTGCCTGTGTTCTCCTCAAGGATTTGGATGGATTCCTGTCTCACATTGTGGTCCTTCATCCATTTTGAGTCTATTTTTGTGTGTGATGTAAGGAAATGGTCCAGTTTCATTCTTCTGCATGTGGCTGTCCAATTTTCCCAACACCATTTGTTGAAGAGACTGTCTTTTTTCCCATTGGACATTCTTTCCTGCTTTGTCAAAGATTAGTTCACCATAAAGTTGAGGGTCCATTTCTGGGCTCTCTATTCTGTTCCACTGATCTGTCTGTCTGTTTTTGTGCCAGTGCCATACTGTCTTGATGATGACAGCTTTGTAATAAAGCTTAAAGTCTGGAATTGTGATGCTGCCAACTTTGGTTTTCTTTCTCTTTTTAAAAATTTATTTATTTTCAGCATAACAGTATCATTATTTTTTCACCACACCCAGTGCTCCATGCAATACGTGCCCTCTATAATACCCACCACCTGGTACCCCGACCTCCCACCCCCCACCCCGCCACTTCAAACCCCTCAGATTGTTTTTCAGAGTCCGTAGTCTCTCATGATTCACTTCCCCTTCCAATTTACCCCAACCCCCTTCTCTCTAACTCCCCATGTCCTCCATGCTTTTTGTTATGCTCCACAAATAAGTGAAACCATATGATAATTGACTCTCTCTGCTTGACTTTTTCACTCAGCATAATCTCTTCCAGTCCTGTTCATGTTGCTACAGAAGTTGAGTATTCGTTCTTTCTGATGGAGGCATAATACTCTATAGTGTATATGGACCACATCTTCCTTATCCATTCATCCATTGAAGGGCATCTTGGTTCTTTCCACAGTTTGGCGACCGTGGCCATTGCTGCTATAAAAACATTGGGGTACAGATGGCCCTTCTTTTCACTACATCTGTATCTTTGGGGTAAATACCCAGGAGTGCAATGGCAGGGTCATAGGGAAGTTCTATTTTTAATTTCTTGAGGAATCTCCACACTGTTCTCCAAAGAGGCTGCACCAACTTGCATTCCCACCAACAGTGGAAGAGGATTTCTCTTTCTCCACATCCTCTCCAACACATGTTGTTTCCTGTCTTGCTAATTTTGGCCATTCTAACTGGTGTAAGGTGATTATCTCAATGTGGTTTTAATTTGAATCTCCCTGATGGCTAGTGATGATGAATATTTTTTCATGTGTCTGATAGCCATTTGTATGTCTTTATTGGAGAAGTGTCTGTCCATATCTTCTGCCCATTTTTTGATATGATTGTCTTTTTCAACATTCTTCTGGCTATTAGAGGTCTTTTCTGGTTCCATACAAATTTTAGGATTATTTGTTCCATTTCTTTGAAAAAAAAAAAAAGGATGGTATTTTGATAGGGATTGCATTAAATGTGTAGATTACTTTAGGTAGCATAGACACTTTCACAATATTTGTTCTTCCAATCCATGAGCATGAATGTTTTTCCATTTCTTTGTGTCTTCCTCAATTTCTTTCACAAGTACTTTATAGTTTTCTGAGTATAGATTCTTTGCCTCTTTGGTTAGGTTTATTCCTAGGTATCTTATGGTTTTGGGTGCAATTGTAAATGGGATTGACTCCTTAATTTCTCTTTCTTCTGTCTTGTTGTTGGTGTAAAGAAATGCAACTGATTTCTGGGCATTGATTTTATATCCTGACACTTTACTGAATTCCTATACAAGTTCTAGCAGATTTGGAGTGAAGTCTTCTGGGTTTTCCACATATAGTGTCTTATCATCTGCAAAGAGTGATAGTTTGACTTCTTTTTTGCTGATTTGGATGCCTTTAATTTTTTTGTTGTCTGATTCCTGAGGCTAGGACTTCTAGTACTATGTTGAATAGCAGTGGTGATAGTGGACATCCCTACCCTGACCTTAGGGGAGACGCTCTCAGTTTTTTCCCCATTGAGAATGGTATTTGCTATGGGTTTTTCATAGATGGCTTTGATGATATTGAGGTATGTACCCTTCGTCTCTATAGTTTGCAGAGTTTTGATCAGGAAAGGATTCTGTATTTTGTCAAATGCTTTGTCACTAAGAATTGCTGCTCTTCTTCTCTTAGATCTCCTGTTGGATTTGTGGATGTTTGCAATGGTTTGATAAGCTATCTAGCTGCTCTCCTGCTACCCGATGTCATCTCAGAGTGCTACTTCTCTGCCATCTTGACTCCTCCCCCAATCATATGGTTTTTATCGTTTATTTTGTTAATGTGGTATATCATGTTGATTGATTTGCAGATACTGACCCATCCTTGATTCAAGGGAATAAATAATTCCTATTGCATTGTGATGTATAATACTTTTAATGTATTGTTGACTGTGGTTTGCTAATATTTTTGGAGGATTTTTGCATCCATGTTCATGAGGAATATTTGCTTGTAATTTTCCTTTTTTGTAGTGTTTGTCTGGTCTTGGTATCAGAGTAATAGTTTCCTCATAGAATGAATTTGGAAGCAATCCTTCTTCAGTATTTTGGAATAGTTTGAGAAGGTTAGGTATTAACACTTCTTTTAAATGTTTGGTAGAATTTACCAGTGAAACAATCTGGTTCTAACTTTTGTTCTTGAGATTTTTTGGTTACTCATCCAATCTAATGATTAGTAATCAGTCTGTTCAGATTTTCTCTTTCTTCTTGTTTCATTCTTAGAAGATTTTATATTTCTAGGAATTCTTGCATTTCTTTTAGGTTGTACAATTTGTTGGTGTGTCATTTCTCATAGTAGTCTCTTGTGATTATTTTTATATCTATTGTGTTGGTTGTAACTTCTCTTTAATTCTGATTTTCTTTATTTGGGTCCTGTTTCTTTTCTTCATGTGTCTGGCTGAAGGCTTATTAATTTTCTTTATCTTTTCAAAGAACCAGTTTTCATTTCATCAATATTCTTCTGTATTTTTTTTTTTTAGTCTTTTATTTGCTTTTCACCTGATCATTGTTATTTCCTTCCTTCTACTAACTTTGGGCTCCCCGCCCGCCACCCAAGCCCTTTAGGTCTAAAGTTAGATTTGAGACTTCTCTTGCTTCTTGAGTTAGGTCTCTATCTCTATAAACTTAGAACAGTTTTCGTGCATCCCATAGATTTTGGAAAACTGTGTTTCCATCTCTATTTGTCTCTAGGTATTTTTTATTTCTTTTATTTCTTCAATGGCCCATTAGTTGGCTAATAAAATTTTGTTTGGCCTCCATATGCTTGTGTTTTCTTCTAGGGTTTTTTTCCCCCCTCATAATTGATTTCCAGTTTCATTTTCTTGGGGTCAGAAAAGATGTTTGATATGATTTCAGTCTTCTTAAATTTACTGAAACTTGTTTTGTGGCCTCACATGCGATCTGTCCTGGTGAATCTTCTATATGCACTTGTAAAGAATGTGTTTTCTGTTGTTTTGGTATGTAATGTTCTGTATATATTTGTCTGTCTAATGTATTCCTCAAAGTCACTGATGCCTTATTGATTTTCTGTCTGGATGATCATTGATAGAAGTGGGAGTTTTAGTCCCCTATTCTTGCTGTATTACTGTGAAATTCTCTATGTCTGTTAAAATTTGCTTTTGTATTTAGTGCTCCCATGTTGTGTGCATGGATATTTAAAAGTGTTTATACCTTCCAGCTGGATTGATGCTTTTATCAGTATATAATATCCTTCTTTGCCATTTTTACAATCTTCATTTTAAAGTTATCTTTTGTCTGGGAGCCCCTGGGTGACTCAGTCACCTAAGCATCTAACTCTTGATTTCAGCTGGGGTCATAATCTCAGGGTGATGAGCATGGAGTCTGTTTAGGAATCTCTCTCTCCCTCTACCCTCCCTTCCCAATTCATACTCACTCCCTCTCTCTGAAATAAATAAACAAACAAACAAACTCTTTTGTCTGGTATAAATATTTTTACCCCAGGTATTTTTTTTTAATCTCCATTTGTATGGATAATCTGTTTTTATCCCTTCACTTTTGGTTGGTGTGTGTGTCTTTACCTCTGAACTAAGTCTCTTATATTCAGTATAAAGATGGGTCTTGTTTTTTAAATTATCACTTACCCTATGTCTTTTGATTGGAGCACTTACCAACATTTAAAGTAATTATTGACATATATACTTACAGTGTTTTGTGCATTGTTTTCTCGTTGCTTTTATAGTTCTCTTTTCCCTTTCTCATCCATTGCTCTCTTGTGACTTGATGACTTCCTTTAGTGCTATGTTTAGAAATCTCTCTCACTCTTTTGTAAAATTTTTCTAGGTTTTTTGTTTCTGGCTACCATGAAGTTTATATATAACATCCTATGTATATAGCAATCTATTTTAAGTTAATTGTTGCTTAAGTTTGAACACATTTTAAAGGCACTATGATATATTTTTACCTTTCCCATGTTTTACATATGTGACATCATATTACATTTTTTTGGTATGTGTATCCATTAAATAAATATTGTAGATACAGTTGATTTTACCACTTCTGTCTTTTTTTTTAAATCTTATTTAATTTATTTGACAGAAATCACAAGTAGGCAGAGCAGCAAGCAGAGAGAGAATGGGAAGCAGGCTCCCACTAAGCAGAGAGCCTAATGCGGGGCTCGATCCCAGGACCCTGAGATCATGACCTGAGCTGAAGGCAGAGGCTTAACCCACTGAGCCACCCAGGCGCCCCACTACTTTTGTCTTTTAACCTTCACAAGAGCTTCATAGGTGGTTGGTCCACTTCCTTTACTCCATTTGCTTTTACTAGTGAGATTTTTTTCTTTCACAATTTTCTTCCACTTATTTTTCCTCTTAAATAGTCCCTTTAACATTTCTTATAAGGTCAGTTTAGTGGTGATGAACCCTTTTAACTTTTGTTTGTCTGGGAAAATTGACCTCTTTTTCAATTTTGAATGATAATCTTGTGGGGTAGAGTATTCTTGATTATAGTTTTTTTCTTTTGGCACTTAGAATATATTATAACACTCCCTTCTGGCCCGTGAGGTTTCAGCTCAAAACCCTACTGTTTTGTGTGTTCCCTTGTACACAACTAGTTGCTTTTCTCTTGCTGTTTCAAGATTCTATATCTTTAATTTTTGATATTCAATTGTAATGTGTCTTAGTATGGGTATCTTTGGGTTCATCTTGTTTCAGGCTTTCTGTGCTTCTTGAAATTGAATGTCTGTTTCTTTCTCCAGGTTAGGAATGTTTTCAGCCATTATTTTTCAAATAAATCTTCAGTCCTTTTCTGTCTTCTGGCAACTCTATAATGCAAATGTTACTATGCTTAATGTTGTCCTGGAGATTCCTTAAGCTATTGTCATTTTTTTAATCTTGTGTGTTATTCCCAGTACCCTGTCTTCCAGATCATGGATCCACTTTTCTGCATTTTCTGATCTGCTATTGATTCCCTTTAGGGTATTTTTTATGTCCGTTATTATATTCTCCAATTCTGATTGGTTCTTTTTAATATTTTCTTTCTCTTTGTTGAAGTTCCCACTGTTTTCATCCATTCTTTCCCTGAATCCAGTGAGCATCTTTATGACCTTGACTTTGACCTCTTTATCAGATAGAGTGCTTATATCTTCATTTTGTTTAGTTCTATTTGAGGATTTGTCTTGTTCTTTTGTTTGGAATATATTCCTCTGTCTCCTCATTCTCTCATTCTCTATGTTTGTTTCTATGTTTTAGGGAGAGGAGCTACATCTTCCAGCCTTGAAGAATATTGTGTCATGTAAAGGGTGTCCAGTGAGGCCTGGAAGTGCAGTCCTTCTTGGTCATCAGAACCAGACATTCCAGGGTCACCTTGTGTGGGCTGCATGTGCCTTCCTGCTGTGGCTGGAACACAGCTGCTGTGGGCATACTTTTGGGTGAGGCTAGTCATGTGGGAGCCACTTTGGGGGTGCACTGCTCCTAGCAGAGGTCAGCGACCTGATGGAGTTAGGCAGGAGCTGTCAAAGTAACAACCTATTCCTTGAGTAGAAGTGTTTCTTCTTAGAAATTGCTATTTTAAGAAAATGATACTTTAATAAATGGTAAGAGGGTATTTTGGAGTGAGTCTCTCAAAGAGAGTAGGGGAAGGAAAGCCTCTCATCTTTGTATTTTCTTCTCCCAAGTGTCATTGCTTTCTTACCTTCTCAACGTTGTTCTTGGCAAAGTGTATGTATTCTTGTGGGGTGTTCCATGAGGAACCAAAAAATTAGAGTAGGGCATGTTCATCACTTTATATAACTCACTAAGGAAGCCCTAAGCTCCTCAGCCAATTTACGGTGTAGTTATTTTCATGCAATCCTCATGTCGGACTTTTACCCTTAACTGTCCATGAGAAGAAAAAGGCAAACAGCTACAGATCTTTATATTAATGACAGTATTCATATATAGTCTTCCTTTGAGCAGATGTCAATGATTCTGCTAGTGAATTTGTTTTTTTTTTTAACTTCTCCAACATAATTCTAGTCTATAGAATTACAGAGGTTAATAGTTAAATTACTTTTATTAAGGGGTGATTGCAATCCTCAATTAGTGCCAAAAGGTTACAGTCCTTTGTCTTGTTTACTTCTTATTTTATAACATTTATTCATTTATTTTGGAGACAGGCTTTTGACCAGTGTCTCTTCACTTAGGGATTCTAATGTATGCCTTGGAAAAGCATACCCAGCCCTTCCAGGAAGGTTGTACTCGCCTCCCTGGCATCATGTTCTGTTTGATTTGGAACTTCTTGTCAAAGCCTGGGGCATATCACACAAAGAAACCATTTAGACAGGGTGTTATGCATGAGATTTTGGTGGGGAGAGGGGGGCGGGGAGAAGAAGAAGAAAAAGAAAAGAAACTGTTACAATATGGGGCAGGGAGAAGAAAAAGAAAAAGAAAAGAAACTGTTACAATATTCTAATCTTTTAAGTGACTCAAGAGACAACAGCATGAACCAGGGAAGACTCTAGACCTGACATCCAAGGATCTGTTTCTTAGATAACTTCTTAGTAACCTGCAGTGAGCTACTTGGCATCTGTGCTCAGTTATTTCACCTGTAAATTAGGAAGAATATTAGCTTCATTGCTTCCATTACAAATTTATCATGGAGATCACCGTGAGACGTTATCACAAGACAACCACAAAATAGCAAGTAGCACTTACCTAGCACTTACTTATTATGGGCCAGACAATATTTTCAGTGTGTTAAGTGTATTAACTCATGTAATCTTCCACAAGTATTGATAAGATAGTCATTGTTAACCTATAATTCTCAATTTATAGATGAACGAACAGAGAGAGGGTAGGTAACATCCTGCTGTGACATAGCTAGTAAGTGGCAGTCAGGATCTGAAGTCAATAATGATATTTAATGATGTGTGAATTTTATCACTTATTTCTCTATAAAACATACTACTATGCTATCATCTCAAAAACACAATGGTAATGGGCTTTTGCTTTTATTTATCTGTAATATAAATTTTTCAGATCTTTGGAAAATAATTTACATAGGTAGAAAAGTCATGTTCTTTAAGAAGTTAGACATGGAGTTTGGGAATCACTCAATCCCAGGTCTGTCTGTATGCCTTATGGGGTCAGGAAGCTGGCTCTTGTAACTTAGTGTCACTGTTATCAGACCTTGGACCAATTCCATCATCAGGTAGGTGGACCAACTATACAGTTAGATCAGTTGCTATGTCCATTTGTTGAACAAGTCAAATTACTTTGCAGGGATAATACCACATTTGGATGCATAATATCCCTTATTAGTTTCCTGAGAAACAGAGTCCCATAGGATCTGAGAGGCTAGAAGTCAGGTGAGTTGCACTGTTTGTCTAAATTCCATAGGATTTACAGCCAGTTGTGGTCATTTTTGATACCCTGGATTCCTGTTCCATGATAAAGAAAACACATCAAATTCGACGTTAGCTCAGAAGTCCATGAATCCCATAGGCACAGTGCGTTCGAAATGCCTGCAAAGCACCGATGACAGACATTCTCATGGTACTACGGAATGTGCTACCCTAAGTCAAGTGCGGTGATTTTCCCTCTGTTGCAAAACTGAGACTTAAGTTCACAACTGACGTTGCTGGATGAGTGCACTCCTGTTGAGTTGACATGTTCCCGGTGGTTACAGAGCTTCTCCTTCTAGAAGGCTGGGGAAATAATGTGCATGTGTGCCACTGCCCACCCTCCTCTGTCATTAGAACTTTGGAGGTAAATAAGGCAAATGTGCAGGATCAGGGGACGTCTTGGTGAACAGCAGGTTCAGCAGCAGGCATTGGAGACTCACCTTGGAGTCTGGGGCTCAAGGACACAACTGTGCTCTCTGGAAGGACTGAAGAAGCTCAGCAGGGCCCATGACCCAGAGCAGCTAGAGTAGCGGAAGGATGGGAAATAATAAGAGACTCAGACCTAGGGAAAGAAGGAAGGGTCTCAACGGGTCCCGAAGCCATGGAAAAGAACAGGGCTCAGACAGCAAGACATATAAGCCCAAAGAAGGCAGCAGGCTGAAGAGTTGATGTTGATGGATACTGGGATCAGAGTGGGGTTGGTTCCAGCGTCTGGGCTCAGCTGAACTAAAAGCGGAATCGGAATGGCTCCTGTTTCAAAGGGCACAGGGCAATATGCAAAGGAAGCCAAGCTTACTATTAAGCGGTTGAGTCCAGAGCAGCTACATTTTTAGAGCCTTAAAATTTGGCTTCATGAAATGCTCACAAACTGTTCACATGCCTGTAACTAGCCCAAATCAAGAGAGAACGTTCCTGGAAATTCCCCTCATGTCCCCTCCTGGTCATCTCACCTGTTCAAGGACAATTACTACCAGACTTCTAAACTCAGGGGTTGGTTCAAACAGGAAGTTTCTAAAAATTGAGTTTCTGGCACTTATAAATCAGGAAATCAGCATTTCTGCCACCCTTTGAGGTCTCAGATCTGGCAAGTGTGGGCATGTACTCTCTGCAGGCAGGGAGTTGTCCCTGCTGAAGCAGGAGCAGCTGTCCCTTAGGGAGGCCATGGCATGACCAGGCCCACTTGGCTTATCTTCTGTGGTCACCTGCCTGGCCCACCCGTATAAGAGCTTGCAACACTTACCTTTTTCTATTTGTTGATCCCCGTTTATACACCAACATAGTATTAGTTAAATAAATACATCAAAAAGGAAAAAAATTTCTTCTGCTTTATCACTTTTTCTCATTTTCTACAAATGCCCTGTATTTGTATAATCTTGGCCAAGACTTGTGTTGCTATCTATTTAAAAAATATACAGGATACTTAGCTACATAGGTAACATACTTTACACTGCAGTAAGAGTCAGAAGACTCGAATTCTACTCTCACATTCTGCCACCAACCAGCTGAGTGCAACAGCGTCCCTTTTTTAAATGTATAATGTAAGAATTTTACCTAAATGACCTGTCAGGGCCCCGTAAGTTGGGACATTTAGTAATTTTGTGGGCATATAGTGAGGTTGCCCTTGAGTTCGTGCAGACAGAGGGGAGACTGAAACTGCATGATCTTCTTCTCATCCTTGCTGGGCAAACACAAGTCCAAGTCTGTGCAGGCATGTGGGACATTCTGGAGCCCAGAGGCATAGCAAGGGAAGGAAAGTGGGAGCCATCCTCCCTGGATGTAGGCAAGCAGGGGTGGACATCTATAGAGAAAGGAAAAACAGTGATAAAATAGACTCTAATTAGATCATCTTTTTATTATCACCCTTTTCCAGCAATTATCAACAATGTTGGTGATCAAATAATCTCTTACCCCCCCCCCAATATTTTGTTGGCCAAGTTCTAAACCATTGCTATAGTTACTGTTGAACTTTCAATAACTTCTTTGGAAATTTTAAATGAGCACAGATTTGGGGCACCTGGGTGGCTCAGTCGGTTAAGTGGCCAGCTGGGTTTTGGCTCAGGTCATGATGGGGGTCATAGGATGAGCCCCCTGTCGGGTTCGCTGTTCAGTGCGGAGCCTGCTTGAGATTCTCTCTCTCTCCCTCTGCTCCTTGCCCCGCTCATGTGCATGCTCTCTCTCTAAGATAAATCTTTAAAAAATAAAAAATAAATGAGGGAATATTTGGGACTTACTTCTTCTTAAGCTTTGTATGCTGTATGGACAACATCCATATGGACATCATCCATCCAGATACACCCAGACTCCGCTGTGTGCACTCCTTTGGGAGAAAGTTGATAGTGGCTTGAACTCCTCTAAGAGGGTTTATGGTGCAGTTCATGTCTGTACTCCCTGGAGATGACATTCTCCTGCATTTAAACAGTAAATTCAGAATGAACAGTGATGTCTCTGAGGCCACAAGGATGGGCAACAACTTTGAGCGGCTCTGATGCTGCCATTCTCTGTGATCCCTGAGGGACTGCGAGACAGGATGAACTACAAGAAATAGTCTTGTTATTTGGCAAGTGCAAATTTTAGCTCATAATGTGCAATGAGGTAAATTGCTGAATTGGAGTAAAATCTTTGAAAATGAAATATCTTACCTCTCAGTGAGTCATTGTTTTCCAACAGAAGGATGAACTAAGAAAATAATGATAATTCCTGAAAATAATTTTCATGGAGGAGAAGAGTGTCCAAAGCTTACCTGTTTTAGGTGCAGAATCCTCCGGTTCATTACTACTTGAGTTGCATTTTTCTCTCTTCACTTTTGTCCTAGTTACTGGCCAACCGCTTCCCAAGAACAAGCGTCCAAAGGAGCCTGGAGAGAATAGAATCAAGCCTACCAATAAGAAGGTGAAACCCAAAATTCCTAAAATAAAGGACAGGGATGCAGCTGATGCCCCACCAAAGACTCAATCTATAATGATACATATGATGGATAAAGGCCGCTTCCAGAAGCCTGCAGCAACCCTGAGCCTGACCGCAGGCCAAACTCTAGAGCTTCGATGTAAAGGGAACAAGATTGAATGGAGTTATCCTGCCTATCTTGACACCTTTAAGGACTCTCGCCTTAGGTGAGCATTTGTTTGTTTATTTTTACTTACGTTGGTCAAGTGTTTAGTGTTAAATATGGTGTTGTTTCTGCCATCTACCATTTCACCCTCACAGCTTATATAAAAATGAAAGCTCAATGAGTAAAAGCCATAGATTTTATTTCTTTGTCCTTTTTAAAAAAAATTACTGCAAATACTATCCACATGGGTTAAAATGGTGAAATCTTATTGGAAGCCAAAAGACAAATAGTTGAAACCACGATGCATAGATATTGAAGAATTCATACCATAAAAATAATGAGCCCAATCACTGCTTTCTGTTATTTTGTATGTGATCATAATGAAAACCGAAATCATCTAACTGGAGATGCCTGTAAGCACATTGAGGAGAAGGCAACTTAAACTGATTTTGAACTTCTCAGCTGCTTCTGATTTGTGTTTACTTTCCCGAGTATGTGAGGTTCACGTTCAAAGCCTCAGTTGCTGAGAGGGTTACGTTTGAATGAGTATCTTCCGGTGCCTGGTTTCTTGCACAAGAAAAGTGGCGAAGATGATGCTTAGAAAAAGTGTTAAAAAGCAAGAACACAGAGCACACTTCAGTGGGTCCTGGTAGGACCCCAGGGCCTTAAGGGCTGAGGTTCCAGCGCATCTTTGTGGGGGTTGCCCAGAAATCCCCGGGGTTCCTTTTTCTCATGCACAGAATGAAGGGGATCTGACTGCATGACTTCTAAGAATCTTTCCAGCTTTTTCTTCATATGATTCAGGAAAAAAAAAAAAAATCTATGCAGGATATTGTCTGGGATGACTCAAATGGAGAAAGAATGAGGATCTTAGGATCAAAAATTTTGGGCGTTCCTGAGAGGTTCATTTTCCATACAGACTCCACCCCGAGACATCTTCCCTTCCCTCCAGGCCACGGAACATGGCAGCTGGGACACTAAATTGAGGAGCATCCTTGCCTTCCCCCTCAACACCCCTCATGCCCCCACATCCTCTCAATCCGTGAACCCGTCCAATCACAGTCCCAGCCAATGTTGTCCCTCATCGCCAATTCTGAAACGCAGTAACCACACCCAGATGTCCTCCTGGACTTCTTCTCACAGACACTGGGCTGAGGTCTTAAGATCTGAACATAACCTTTCCCTACTTAAAGAGTAGGGCTCCACTGGGGATAAAGTCCAACATCTTCACCTAATTGATGAGACCCTCCCTGAGCTCAGAATCTCTGTAGAGTCACCTCTAATCTCTAGATTAGTATCTCTGCTTTCACTAGCCTGGGCTCCTGTAAGATCATCAAATGTGCCCAGCTCCCTCCGGGCCCACTCGTCAACCTGGCCAACTTCAGCCTGCCTGTGGCTTTCTCAGGGAAGGCTGTCCTGCCTCCCGAGGTTTGCTTTCCCAAGGCCCGGGATGCATCCTCTTTTGATCACTCTTTATACTTAGGACTCCTTTTTTTAAAATCTGTGTTTTTCATGGGACTTAACTGAGTCCTTGGCATTTAGCTTTAGCTATCCAATGACTAGACAATCTTCTCCCACTTCTGACACACATACACCTTAGAGAATAAATAAGTTAAAATATATACAAGTAATATCTCTCCATCTCACTACCTTCTTGTATTAAGACTCTTTCCCATTTTATTCTGAGGATACTCTTCTGGTGTCAGGAGATGTAATCTTGTAGACTTTTCCTTGAGGGATATTGGGAGATATGGAATGGAGAATAGAGAGTGGTGTGTGTGTGTGTGTGTGTGTGTGTGTGTGTGTTAAAGTATGTGTGTGCATCCCCTGCTTGGGAATCTGGAAAGATTTACTACCATTTACTAACTATCAAATGATTTAGTTCCCAAAGTGAGATAGATTTACATACTTAAAAAAAAAAAAAACCCTCAGAATTGAGCTTTTTAAAATCATTCTGAACAGTTAATCTTTGACTTACAGTATATTTTTAGAAGATTTTATTTATTTATTTATTTGACAGATCACAAGTAGGCAGGGAGGTAGGCAGAGAGAGAGGAGGAAGCAGGCTCCCCTTGGAGCAGAGAGCCTGATGTAGGGCTCAATTCTAGGATCCTGGGATTATGACCTGAGCCGAGGGCAGAGGCTTTAACCCACTGAGCCACCCAGGTGCCCTGACTTACAGTATTTTAAACCTAGATGATTTGGTCCTTGAAGATCTAGTATTTTCCAGAAATATTTTCAAAGTTGTATTAGCCAGAATACTTTTGAAACTATCTTAAGGACTCAAAGTAAAGTGAACATGAATCTGAATCAAAAAGAACTATCTAAGAGCTAAAAAACCCAATTTTGACTTTGTAACATTAAATTGTATTCATTCAAAGCCCAGTCAGGGTTTTATAAGAAAGTAAAGACAGATGTGGGCTTCCAAGACTTTACCAAAAAATGTGAAAAATGTGAAAAACATCTAGTCATAACTATTTCAAACAACAACAACAAAATCACAAGTTATTTGACACCAGAGATTCAACAAATCGACTCTTGACATCTTTCCCAGAACGTGGTACCTTTGGAGAGAAGAGAAGTATTCATCTTGTGTTTTCTTTTCCTGTGGATTGAGTTCTTACCAGTGTTCTGACAGCTTTGGGCTTGGAAGCCTCCCAGGTGTGCTTCCAACAAAGCCTGGTCATTTTAAGCAGTTTTGGTAGCTTTCTGAAACAAAGTTCACAATGCTACCACATTTGTCCATCAGTCTTCCGACCAGAAGAGGGGAATGAGTTACGGAACAGAGAGGTCAGGCAGAGGCATAGCTAGGCTTAATCCTGCCTTTACCACTAGGCCGCAAAGTGCTCTTTGAGCAGCAATTTGCCTAGAACCCACTTTCCTCATCTGGAATATGGAGATTATATTACCTAATGTAAGTGGTGCCTGGCCTATGGCAAATGTTCAATAATCTGCAACTAATCATTACCAAGCAGTGAGTATTTCTCAAGCATGATCATCAAGGGTTCTTTTGGGACGGTTAATTCTGATCAAGACTCAAATCAGAGAATGTTGCACAGCCGATGTAATTTATAATTTAGAATATCCAGAAAATACAGTACACCTCTTTCCTTTTTCATTGAACTGATCAATTCTTTGTAATCTGGGGTCTATCCCCATCTTCCCCCCATGAACATGTAAGCCACTGCTGGGCAATATCCATGTTTGTTTTGTTCATCATCCTATTCCTAGCACCCTGAAGAGTGCCCAACACACACCAAAACTCAGGGAACAGTTTTTTGGTTTCCCCAGGGGTTTGGTGGTCATTTCAGAAGCCAGTTCCTGGGCATGCATTTGTTCATTCAACATTCAAAGACAAATATACTTAGCGCAACGGGTGCGCTGCACATATGGGTTGGGGAGTGAAAACAAAATGTGACTATATTTTATATCTACGGTGCTGTGCCACCTAGGATCCGTCCCCACTCTCTCAGAGCCTGTCCTGGCTTCACCTTATGGAGCCATTTTGTCAGCTGATCTTTCCACCCCCACCCCCAGGAACTTCTCCCGCTTTATCTGTCTTGCCTCCTTCTATGCTCATCAGACTCCAGGGTCTGTTATTTCTACCAACCTCTTGAATCCATCCTAAGTAAGTTATGTTACCCTTTGTTTTTCCTTTTGGAAATGTACAACCCCATGAACCTGTTTGCCCACTTCTTCTTGCCCACACTTGGGTACTGAACCCTGGTGGAGGAAAGCATGCAGCTGGCCAGGCGGGTGCCATTAGACTGTGGTCACTTCATTTGCGTCAAGCACTGCTGGATAGATTTTTCTAGAGAGCTCACTTTTTGTCTCTTCCTAAATTTCTGATCTTTTCCATCTCTCTCCTTTGAGCTAATGAAATTCTCCCTAATTTACCGAACAGTTGGAGCCCTCGAATTGCCTTGACTCCATCTTACCACATCCCTGCCTTCCCTACTCTGACGGTTATAGTAGAAGAAGGGTTGTTCCTCCGGACTAAGGCCAATCCCTGTCTGTGTCCTGGATATCACCCATGCATGCATTCTCAGGAGATTTGAGATCTAAGTTACTGTCTCCCTGTTGGGCATCTTCAACCTCCTCTTCTCAACAGGATCCCTCCCATGAGCCTTCTCTGTATTAAGAAATCCGGCCGTAGCCCCCATATGCCTCCAGCCACTGTCCTCTCTCACCTTCAGAACAGGGCCCCTTGGAAGACTCTCTCTCCACCCTCATGGTCTCCACTGTCCTCTCCTATCATCCTCCACTAAGACCACCTGACTCCTGCCCCACTACTCTACATGCATTTAATCACCAAGGTCAAGGTCCTTAAACCCAGGGTTTTCTTTTCAGTCCCCACGTGACTTGCCCCACCAGGTCCATTCGACAGAAAGGAACACTCTGCTTTTGGCTTCCACAGCATTATTTTCTGCCAGTTTTCTTCCTGCCTCCTGGGCCCCTCCTTGAAGTTTGCTTCACCAGCTCTGCATTGTCCACTCTCCCAAACATTAAGTGTTGGTTCTGTGTCTTTTTCTCTTCTCAGTACAGGCTACCACTTGCTCTCCATTGATCATATGACAGACCTGAATCATTCTGTTGAGCTCCCGATCTGACTGTCCAGCATCCTGCTAACTGCCTGAGCCTTTCTCTGAAAAGAACCATCTGAAACAGAGCTCATAAGTCTTCTCCATACCTGGTCATTCTCCTGTGTCCTTCAGTTCAATGAATGGCACTAATTCTACCCAGTTGTCCTTCATCAAAAGCCTGGAATCATCGTCGATGCTTCCCTTTGTCTTCCATGTCCAGTCAACTACTACTGGGTACCCTAATGACACTATTGAGTGATTTCTTGCGTCTTCCTTCTTTCCATCATGACAGCAATGACCCTTATCTCTTACACGGACTCCAGCATAATCTTGTAACTAGCTTTACCGCATCCAGTTTTGAACCTGACCTCAGTCTTTTACAGAGCAGTCAGATCTTCACAAAAGCACATCTGGTCCTGTCACTTTTTTGCTTCAAGCCCTTCCATAAAGCAATTCTGTTGCTCTTAGAATTAAATGACAACTCCGGGCATGGCCCACAAGGCCCTGCATAATATAACCTCTGCCTTTCCCTCCTCTTTCATTTTACCTCCGTCTCCTGTTCACAGTCCAGGCTCTGTGGACTCTGATGCCCAGATGTGCCAGTCTCCGTCTTGCCTGGGCCTTTGCCCATTTGTGTCTTCTTGCTTGTAAGGCACGTATGGACAAGCCCGCTCACAGATCTTCAGACCCAGGCCTGTTCTCTCCCCTCAGGCCCCACCCTCAGGCCCAGTTACATACTCGCCCTGAAGCCCTCATCACCTATGGCACAATCCCTGTTTTATGTTTGTGTCCCTCACTCAGCAGTTGGCTTGGCAGAGGTGACATCTGCTTATTCACAAGCACACTCAGGCTCTCCATTGGTATCTCAGTGCAAGTGTGGTGCTGGGCACTGAGCACAGAGTAGGTCAAAAATCAGGCCACTGGGGTCAGGAGACCTGTTAACTCTGGAACAAGCTCATGGAACTTGAGAGAGCAAAGGGAACTTAGTAGTTGTTAAGCTTAAGTGTGTCTTTTTAACAAATGAGGAAACAGAGACTCATGGAAGGTAGGTGGCTGGTTCTGAGTGACAATGGGTGAGCAGCAGGGTGAACCTGGCCTCTTGGTTCCTGACATGGAGCTGCTATATTCTGTGCAAGTGTGTGAGTTATGCCATATGGGTCACATTTAGACCAAAGCCCTTTAGACCAAAGACCACTCTTGGCCTCATGTAGGTAGTTGCTTCAGGGAAGATAGATTTGTTGTTGACAACAACAACAACAACGACTACTACTACTACTTCTAACTACTACTACTACTACTACTACTACTACTACTACTACTACTACTTTTTTAAGAAGACAGTTCTTCTTCTTAAATAACTTCTAAAAAAGAAGTTGGGCACTCAACTTATAAATCTGATTTCTAAATTTAAGACTCAAAACAGAATTAAGATTTGTATGCTTTTCCAAAGGGGGCACTGATTTCTTGCTAGGATAGCTTTGAATTTAAAGTGATCGAAATTTCACATTGATTTCTGTTAACCTTGTGGACATCAGAATGTGAAAACATTACACTGGGCTACTTGGAAAGAGGAGCTCTGTCAGAAGGCCATACATGATCCCTGTTTCTCAAAGGTGGATATGGACCACCCCCAGGGAAGACAGGAGATGATGCGCGCTTGCGGGCTTCTTCAGGCCTCCTGTCCTGTGATGCTAGCTCCCTTCCAAGTGGCGAACTCCTGTCATTAGAAGGCCACTAGATGGCAGGGTTCAGCTGTGTTAGACTTCCTTACACGCTTGAAAGAAACAGGAAACCAGTTAGAAAAAACGATGGTGCTTTTGTCCTGATGGTTCTTCCATCCTTGTAGGCTCCTCAGTAGTCACAGTTTCAAGTTATATTTTAAGCTGTCTAGAATTCAGTTTCCTAGCCAATAAAAAAAAGGAGGTGGACATTTGCAAGCTCATGTGCACACACCAGGGTAAATTCACTGGGAGTGCCGAGTCCCGCTGAGTCTTCTTCCCAGAGCACCGGGCCCTTGAACAGCGTAGGGGATGCTTCAGAGGCTACAGCAATGTGAAGATTCTGTATTTCTAGGTGCTAAAATTGACGCATATTTTAATTCAAGATTCAGTCCGTTCTAGACCACATAGATCTCTACTCTCTTTTGAGACTGGAAAGAGCAAGGATATTTTTCTGACTGTATTTGGGACCATTTATTAACCGTTCTGTTTCTCGACTCCTCTGCCTGCCCCCTTCCTGCTCTCCTGCTTGTCCATTGTCTGTTTTCCCACTGCCACTCTCCCTTAATTGCTCTGTTCTTCTTTTCCAACTATTATTATTATTATTATTATTATTATTACTATTATTTAGCATTTATGATGTTCATGGTCCTATGCTAGGTAGACGCTGGAGACACGGTGGTGAGCAAGATAGACACAACGTCTGTACCTGTAGCACTTTTAACTGTAGGGCAAGGCACTATTAAATAAACAATTTTAATATATAGTTATGGGAAAGCCTTGTTAGCAGAAGCACAGGGTCAGAGAGGAGAAAACTCAAGCTAATACGTGACAGGTGAGAGTTAACCAGGTAAAGAAGGAGATGGGAGAAGAATATAAGAAAATTCCAGAAGGAGAGAACAGCATAAGGAGTTGCCTAAAGCTGAGAGAGTATAGCACCTGGAACACTGAAGGTGTTGGCGGAGGATGGGGTAGCTTGAGGTAGTGGAGCAGAAAGGGGATGGCCATGGAGAGATGATGCTGGAAGGTAAGCCGGAGCCCGCCTTTACAGGGCCTTGTCAGTTATGCTGAGGAATTTAGAGTGAAATGTAAGGGCATTAGGTGTTGACTTCAAGCCTTCATAAATAGACACACATAGAAAGTACAGAGAGATATATACACCCCATTGTGAGGGTTATTACTCTGCACTGCCTTTAGGAGAAAGACAACATCACTTCCCAGTGTCAGGCACACCCTCTGTCCCTCCATGCACCTCACAACCGTTTTCCACAAACTAGGGATATATTCTGGACCTAAGTTTTCTTTGAAAATTTAAAAAAAAAAATTTGCTTTTCTCTGTTGATACTATAAAAAAACCCACTAATATAAGAATTTTCTGGACCATCTGATTAACCTCTACTAGGCAATCAGCACAATCCATTTCCATCTTTTCTGGAAAAATTTTATTCCTGTCATAAGACTTTTCAGAGTTCAGGGGTGCCTGGGTGGCTCAGTTGGTTAAGCGATTGCCTTCAGCTCAGGTCATGATCCTGGAGTCCTGGGATCAAGTCCCGCCTCTGGCTCCCAACTCCATGGGGAGTCTGCTTCTCCTTCTGACTTCTCTGCTCTCATGCTCTCTCTCACTCTGTCTCAAATAAATAAATAAAATATTAAAAAAAAAAAAAAAAGACTTTCAGAGTTGAGAGCAGGGGAATCTTGGTACAATGCTGAGGCAAGGAAGAAAATAAATTTAAGTGAGGTGGCCTAGATGATGGCTTGAGTATAAGTCAGTGTTGGGTAAGAGCAGGAAGACACTGTAGATTTGAGCTAGCTTGTTAGCATTGCCAGAGCTTTAAAAACAAGCTGGGTTGATGTGATCATAAAGAAGCCCCAGCTCCCCTCCCTAGAAAATCAGGGCCCAGGCATTGTCTTTCAGGATGTTTCTGTGTGTCTGGTCGGATGTTAGCATTTTCCAGTCCAGAACGTTAAGCTGGGAGGAGTGGGTGGGGCACAGGAGATCTCTTTGATGGCTGGTTCCTCTAAAACAATAAATAGCCTTCCAGAAAGAAGGGAGGGCATCTGGCTTCTCACTCACAGACAACACGAAGGCAGAGCAGCCCAAGCAGCAGACAGCTGGCTCCAGGCCAATCTAATCCTTTCCAACATTGCAAAGGAGTGTGGTCTGGAGGACGTTTTAAATAGAAAAGAGACAGATGTTAAGCAGTGTTTATAAACAGCAGAATCCCACTGTCCAGAAGGAATCTGCATAGATTTTGGTAAATACTATAATATTCTAATGTACTGAGCAAGATGCCTTTTTTTTTCCTTTGCTTTATTTTATGTCAGTCAATCGCTTCTCGCCCTTTTGGCTAAGATCAAGTGTATTTTATGTCAGTCAAATAAACATAACACCAAATTGACCATTATAATCACATTGACCATTTTTAAGTGTACAATTCAGAGGCAGTATGGTTGTGCAGGTTTCTTTTTAATTCAAAACTCACTTTCCGGGGCACCTGGGTGGCTCAGTGGGTTAAAGCCTCTGCCTTCAGCTCAGGTCATGATCTCAGGGTCCTGGGATGGAGACCCACGTCGGGTTCTCTGCTCAGCAGGGTGCCTGCTTCCCTCTCTCTCTGCTCTGATTCTCTGTCTACTTGTAGTCTCTCTCTCTCTCTGTCAAATAAATAAATAAAATCTTCTAAAAACAAAACAAAAACTCACTTTCCTTTAAAGTGCACTTTGCTTTATTTTCTGAGCAGAACACATGATGTTTCATGAAAACTTGGGGACTCTCCCTTGGTTTTTGGATTTACCTGGATGTGCTGTTTGGGTCCAATTTGCAGTGGGAAGTAGAAGCATATGTTGTAGCCAATCTCTGACACTGACCTTCAAATGGATTTCTACCCCAGAAAACAGTTGATCAAAAGTAAATAGTTGGGGCACCTGGGTAGCTCAGTTGGTTAGGGATCCAACTCTTGATCTCAGCTCCGGTCTTGATCTCAGGGTTGTGATTTCAAGCCTCACCTTGGGCTCCCTGCTAGGCATGGAGCCTACTTAAAAAGGAGGGCGGGGGGAAGCTTATCCAGCTTTAAAGGTATGGCTCTCTCTTCTCAGACTCAATGGCGCCAGTGCCAGGCCTTCCAACATTTTCCCCAGAGATGGATTGGTGGGGGTGGCAGGATACAAGACTTTCAGGGTGTACTGGATGTTCTGACAGTGTTCAGGTTGCAGAAAAACACAGCTCTGTTCTGTTCAGGACATGGGTGGGGAGGGCAATAATAGAACCAGCCGCATTGTGCTGTTGTTAGGACGGAATGAGGTCATGCAATTGAAGCTTGGCATACACAGTAAGCCGTCTCAATTAAGAGGAGCTATTTTTATTCACAAGACAGTAGAAGAATGCAGAAGAAAAACAGCCAATTTTCAGGAATTTTGTCTTTAAAAATTGTTATAGACATTTATCTCAATCTTGTATCAACTCTAGATGTCCGTAATGCTGTGGAGTGCTTATTGACATCAAGCTCACAGTCCTGAATAATTGAAGATCCAACTACTCCCAGTCTGCTAGGCATTAAGGTAGAGAAATAGGTTGAAATGAATTACAGTTTTGGGGAAAATGTTTCCTGCTCTTATTTAAAAAGAATGTTTTGTTAACTAAAACATTTAATTTCTTGAGCATTCTGGTAAGGCTGGGTTTGATAATCCCAGAGATGTTGCACAACATTCAAAGATAGTAAGATTACAGTAAAGTCAAGTTAATGCATTAAACCAAAGACACTACAGGAATATCACAGCACTACTTTTGATGATCATTTTGGAGACTGTTGCAAAATGGTGCATTGTTGATAGGATAACATTCAGGGATTGCCTGTATTTTACACATGAAACCCTGCTTTAAAAAGTATGTATACCCACCACTTACCAAAACATGCAGGTACGTGTGAGATCTGGGATGTAATGAGCAGAAACTAAAAATGGATGTTAATGTAACATGATCATCTTCCACCAAGTATTTAAATATGCAAAATGTAAATAAAGCCATTATGAAAGGTATGTCAGAGTAGAAAGCAAGAAAAGAGGAATAAAGGATAAACCACGAAGTGGACAATTTTATTTTTGCTGATACGTAACTGTATAGAATGACACATTATAAAAACCAGCTGAGCTGAGATGTTACATTTTTGCCTCCAGGTTCTGGGCTCGGCTCCCCTAACAGCAACATCCTCTAGCGAGGCCACTGGCCACAGGTGGGCAGGTGCAAAGTCCTACTCTCAGGAATCCACCCAAATCCTCCGCTGTCACCTTCTACCCTCCTACATTCCCAGACTGTTGGCTCGGCTCGGGGCCTCAGGATCCGCTCCCCTCTCCTTTCTGGTGTTTTACCGCTTAGACCCTTTGTTCAGATGGTCTTTGGGCTTAATCTTGACTTTGCCCTGGATTCTGCCTTTCAGATCACATCCTACGGTGTTATGCCGTAGGATAACACGACTACTAAGAGGTGGCTACCTCTTAGTAGCCACGTTCCGTGATGCCTCACTTGCCTCAGAGGGAAGGTCTGGCCGTGCAAGCTCACACTTCGCCGTTAGAACCTTGCTTTTCTTTATGAACTGGACATAGTAGATGGGACAAAGCAAGATGTGGGACCCTGTGTATCAACTAAAAATCATATGAAAGAATATGCCCTTATACATTTATTTACGTAGGTGGCTCATGAAATGGTACGAGATACGTGATCAGCTGGTGGCCATCCTGGGGGAAGACAGGGGACCACAACCATATGTATAAAAGCAGGAGGGGTGACTAGGGCAAGTGTGTCACAGCTTGAGACAAATAGGTGTTCAGCTGAGCAGAGTGCATGCCAGATAGAATTACTGGTAGTCTAATTTATAAAGATGGTCCACTGAGTCAGGAAGGAATATGTGAAAATAACAAACAAACAGAAGTGGTCCAGACCACAGAAGCTTTTGAACTAGTGGGATAAGGACATACACACCATATATAATTACAGAGCAAGTGTGGAGAGTTTGTAGTCAAGTGTGAGTATGTGGGGACTGATGGGCAGGAGAGAAGGTAGCTGTCAGCAAGGGCTAGAGAGGCAGATCAATTTGTTGAGTGATTATTTGATTGCTGGACACCGGCCTTGAGGATAAGACTGGGAGAAAAGGGAAGAAGAGAATAAAACCTCCCCAAGGGACCAGCCTATGCCATCAGCTTGGGGAACCCCTGATTCAGCCTGGATCCTATAATTGATAAATGATTAGGTTAGAAACTCAGAGGTTAAGGGATTTTTTTCAAGTTTGTGCAGCTTTTAGTTGAAGTAAACCAGGCTTGACTCTAGGTCCCGACGCCCCTCTAGTCTCAAGAAGGCAGTCTGGGGGCACCTGGGTGGCTCCGTGGGTTAAAGCCTCTGCCTTTGGCTCAGGTCATGATCCCAGGGTCCTGGGATCAAGCCCCACGTTGGGCTCTCTGCTCAGCAGGGAGTCTGCTTCCTCTTCTCTCTCTCTCTCTGCTTGCGTCTCTGCCTACTTGTAATCTCGGTCTGTCAAATAAATAAATAAATAATCTTTAAGGGGGAAAAAAAAAAAGAAGGCAGTTTGTTTCTTTAGGCTTGTCCAGATTCACCATCCAAGTGGCATGTGCGTGAGTGGGCACCTTGAAAATGTTAGTGAGACGGGAGATTTGGTGCATCTCTCTCTATGAATTCCTCCTGCAGGGTATGAATGGGGCCTGGCCCACGGGCTCTGCATTCACTATTATAACTCGGCCATAACACACTCACTGTGGCTGTGCGCCAGCAGATTAGTAACCCACAGCTTGTTTTCCTAACGAGGGTGGTGGAGGCTGGCTCCATTGTCTTCTGCCCCTCCTCTGCCAGGGGCTATTCTTCCCTAGAGATGTGGCTTAACCACTGAGCTAAGCAGAGCTGGTGAATCTTTTCTTCATGCTATGCAGAGAGGTGCTGATGGGCTGGCTTGCTCTACGTAGTATGACTAGAATTGCTGGAAATACAGTAATGCGAATTGTTAACCTAAATAAACCCTATACCTCAGAATCCTATGGTTGCCAAGTCTGAAAGATGACCCGATCAGAATGACATGACAACAATGATTTGTTATTTCTCTGAGTTTCTCTACATGGTGGGTGCACATCTGCTCAGCTAATCTCCTACCATCATCCATCAACTTCCTCTAAGTCACACATATGGTTGGAATTCGGTTATGTCTTGGAAATTACACACAGGTTTCCTTCCCAGTGCTCAGTGGAAAGCATACCAGACTTTGTTCCCAAGGGAGTCCATTCCCAGCTCTGATTCTAACGACTGTGTGACCTTGCGTGAGTCATTGGATCTCTATAAAATTCAAGATCTAACTGGATGATTCTTTAGGTCCCTTCTAGTTCAAAAATGACTGCTGACACTTCTACTTAATTCAGGGCAGACTATATGGGGCCAACGAGTAAGAACCTTCAACTCCGTTTCACTTCTTGACTTCTGTTCCCTTCTGCTCGGTCACCTGTAACTCTCATCTGCATAGCACTATGCCAGGCAGAAGGCTCTGGGGGATCTAGACAAACATGGTTTCTGCTTGGGAAGAAATCATTTCAATAGAAATAATACGGAGTTAGAAGTTCCATGCTGCAAATACTATGTAAGAAAGGCATTAAGTCTATGATATGAGACACTTAGATCAATGAGTACTAGGGCTGTTCCAACAGCACCTAAAATTTGTGGGCACTTAGGCTGTGCCAGCATCCTTCTAGAATCTCATACATTTACTAATTTAATTCTCATAACCCTACAAGGTAGGGACTATGATTATCTCCATGTCTCAGATGAAGAAGCAGAGTACAGTAAGATTAAGTAACTTGTTCGTGATCACAGAGCTATTACCAGGTGCCCAGGGGAAATCCTAGGACTTGGGGAATCGACCCAGACAGAGTCAAAGGAGTTGGCAGATTTTCTTGATCTTGTCACAAGAATGAATTTAAGGACAGACCTGCAACATAGCAAGGCAGATGAATAACACAAAAGGGAAAGTTTATTAAAGCAAAAAGTACACTTTGAAGATATGAGACTGCTTGAGAGAGAGGGGAAAGAGAGAGAGAAAAAACGTGTGTTGTGCCCACAGGGTCTGGTTTTCTAGATTATATCGACAGTTGTTAACTGGGGCCCGAATAGTTATTGGAGCAGGGAAGCAGAGTTTTGCACTTCTTCCTAATTTAGTAGAGGGTTTTCTTTCATAGCATCTGCCATCTTTGGCTTGTCTAGTTTGATCTGGCTTCTTGTGGAGTGCTGCCAGGACAGCCCTCTGACCCTCTGGATAGCTGGTCATGACTTCCCTTTGCTGACCTGTCGCTGTCCTACTAGAGCCTGTCTACTCTAACAGAGCCAGGAGTGACTGGTGAAGGGCGGATTCCAACCAAGGAAATCTGAGTCCTGAATGCATGCTCTCAACCACTCCTTAAAGAACAAAAATGCAGGCAGCTTTTTATAAGCAGAAATGGGGTGGTATAGGAAGTTATTAGCAAAAGAAAAGAAAGCCTTTTTGAGGGGGCAAGGTCACCATCCCTCAGGGGGAATGACAGGAGGTCTTATCATACAGATGGCCTCACCTGTGCCCATCAGGAGATTCTAGATACATTGGTTTAAAATTCCACTCCAGCAATTAGGTTAGATCTTAAGTCTTGGTGGAACTGACGTGACTCCATTTTGAGCCTATTGTTTCTTTTTTTTTTTTTTTTTAAGATTTTATTTATTTGACAGAGCTCACAAGTAGGCAGAGAGGCAGGCAGAGACAGAGAGAGGGAAGCAGGCTCCCCACCAAGCAGAGAGCCTGATGCAGGGCTCCATCCCAGGACCCTGGGATCATGACCTGGGCTGAAGGCAGAGGCTTTAACCCACGGAGCCACCCAGGCGCCCCAGCCTATTGTTTCTTTTTAACAATTCCCCCTTTTTTTATTAAACTCAGCCTGAGAGACAGAATAAAGATTTAAGGTACTAGCACCACTCTCAGCCACCGTGTTGTAGTTCTCAAAATTTTCGGTGATCCCATTTTTGCTAAAACTCTGTGATAGTCACAGGTCATGGCTTCAGGCTCAGTTTTTTTTTTTTTTTTTTTTTTTTTTTTTTGGTCAGTTGTCTTCTTCATTCCTTTTCTGACGTTCCAGTCTTAAGGAGACATTTGCTTGGTCATTAGTGGCTGCAAACACACATTTAAAGCTTTTGAGGGAATACAACATGCCAGAGAGATTATTATAACGGTAAGCAGGATAATTCCCAAAGTTTGGAGTGCACTTTGGAGTCATGGTCCCCAGGACCCAAACCAAAGGGAGGAGACCTCTGTAGAAGGAGTTCCCCCTTAGAAGCCTAGTGGCTTGCTTCTTGATTTTATGTAACTGAGTTTCAGCCTCCCCAGAAGTGTCAATCTGGACACCGTAGGTGCTATTGACTATAGCACACACACCTTATTGCTCAGCTGAAAGAGAATTATGTTACCAAGAATAACACTGGCCAGAGAGCGTAAGCATCTTTGCTGGGCCGTTAGTGTCTCGGCAATGGGACCTGAAGTGTCTCCAAGAGTTAAGGAGAGGTTTCTGATCATATTCTCCTTTGTGTTTACTCCTAAGCCAGGGGTCAGTTAGGTTTTTAGTGCATACGGGAAGACAATCTCCCATTCTGAAATAAAAAGTCATCCTAAGTGCCTCACAAGGATGGGCTGGTGAGATCTCTTGAAGTCAGTGGGAGCAAATCTGGATAATCATGGGAATGTGAGGGTACCCATGTACTAAGGTTTACATAGGCAAAGGTGTCTAACTGGGTACATACTTCTAAGATGAGTCAGTTGTAGTTGGCAATGACTTCCTCTATTGGGAATAGAGTAAGTGGTCACAGGGAAGACCGGGGGATCTCTTATACCATGACAAATCTAGCAATCTGAAAGATTACCCCATTAGGAGTGCCCTGGGAGATAGGGGGAAGGCATTATCTTTCAAGGAGAATGACAGAATAAAGAAAAGAAAAAGGAGAGGGGGCTTATTGAGTTAAAGTATGAAGCCTTGATCTGGCATCTTGTTCAGAAATAGTCTACTTTGATGTCTGCTGTTTCTCTTCCTTGTCAGTTTCATTTGAAGCATCTCTACAGGGCCAAATATCAGGTGGTGCCTTCTTTAGCTCTAAGATGTGAATCCAAGGCTCAATGCCTTCTGGTTGTGCAGCATTGTCAGTGGTCAGACGCACTTGGTAAGGTGCCTTACAACAAGGCTCAAAGACCATCTTCCTCTGCTGACACTTCCAGAATACCTAGTCATCAGGCTCTAGACTGTAACCAACAGGATCCTTGGAATTGGGACCCAGGAAACTTCTTTATTGATATTATCTTGAACATAAAACATTAAAGATGTACAGTAGGTGGTCATACTAGCGGAAGACCACAGGGACCAGAAGTTGTATACCAATAGACGTTGGTCTGCTAATGACTATCTTGTATGGAGTGAGTTTATGTTTTCAGAGGATGTTCTGTGAACAGTCAGCAAGACCGAAAGCGATACCATAGGCCAGGGGAGTCCAGTAGCTTTGGAAAGTTCAGCAATTTGAGAATCTGATCAGTTCTCTTGACCTTGCCTGATGGTTGAAGATTATTGGGACAGTGATAATTCCCAGAAGTTTGCCAAGTTTTCCTTAAGGCTTGTATGATTTTCCCAGTGAAGTGGATACTTCAATACTGGAAATTGTGGAAAGTATACCCTAAGTGGTAAAAATGTTTTCTAGCAGGTTTTTTTTTTTTTTCTTTTTTTGGTCCCTGTGAGGGCATCAGCTTTGCAGTAGTGGAAGGCTTCAACCCATCTGGAGAACACATGGGCAATAACAAGAACATATTGATAGCCCAAACTAAGGGTCAGTGAAATGAAGCCAGCTGAAGCTGTTCAAAGGGTCCAGATGGGAGGATATCTGAAGCTTCTATAAGGAAAAAAAAGTAGTTTTTCCAGGATCATGGACCTTTCAGATCAGACAATGCTGGTAGACTATTTTGGTAATTTTATAGACCTTTCCCTGTTATTGGATTTGGGTGTCCCCTTAGTGCTCAGGTTCTTGGTCACACCGCTTTGAAGAATGAAGAGGTAGACCAAAGAGTAGTGGGCAGCAAAGCACAGTTTACTGAGCAAGAGTACAAATCTCCTGGCCAGCAAGGGGGACCCAGGTGGGCTACCTTCAGAATTTCTCAATTTGGGGGCTTTTAGGAGCTCTTTTGTGGAACTATCTTAAGTAATCAGGGTGTGTGTGTTGAGTCAGGACTTTGGTCATGTACCTGTCTACCTTTCAGGTTAATTGTCTTATGTTAGGATGTTTTGCAGAAGTCATTTCTGCAAAGGCTGCAGAGCAGAATACTAGCATAGTCCTGTCTAAGCTGCAAAACAGGATGTCAGTGCTATTTTATTTGAGCTGTCCTGACTCCATATTTTCTTGTCAGGGACCCTGGCCCGACCACCTAATGGTCCAGCTCACTCCTAACATTACTACTAGTGCTATTTGAGTCATCTAAATGCACTATGGTGGGGGAAGAAATGCACAAACTGAAAAATGAGGTTTGCCAGAGAGCCAGGAAGAACCGAGAAGCTGTCCTAGGTTTCCCATGGTCCCAACTGGTCATTTACTCACCAGTTTTCGCTGACGCATCTTAATTTCTCTGGCTTAGGAGCAGACTGTCGCCATGTTACAGAACATGTTGCAAAATTCTACAATGGACGGTCATTTTTTGCCATTAAGAACAGACTTGATGGTCACGTACTACAATCTTTATAGATTCTGTTGGTGCTGCCTCTACGTGAAAGTCGGCTGGGGCGTTTCCCTGCTACTCCGGTTCAGTCCCTTTAGTGTAAGCCTCAATTTTGATGATGACAATTTCAGAAAGTAAAAGAAGAGCAGTGAGAAGATTATTTACTTGTTACTCATTTTTCCCTGGGGTCCCAGGGAAGATGTAAGAAAACCCCTTTGTGGCCATACCATCCCCAAGCCACGAACAACCCCAGAGGCAGACGGGCTGTCCATGTAAATATTAACAGTCTGTCCTTCCAATAACCGGCACACTTGGGTGAGGACATGGAGCCCAGCTTGGTGTGTGGTTTTAGCTTGCAGGAGGTTTCGCCTTCTGAGTAGGTCATATAGCATAACCAGCTTGCAGATTCCTTCGTTCATTCCTACCGTGTGACCCTTCAACAAACAACATTAGTTCAGGAGTAGTTAGAGGGCTTTCTTGTAAATCGGCAGTCACAAAGTGGGATGCTGTTCCCTCACAGTGATGGGGTCTGCCTTCCTCAAGTATAAGGGAGTAACATGGCAGGGTTATGGATAAGTGTGTCAGGGGTAGAGGAGGTGGTGCCAAAGGGTCTCATAGGAGGTAATCTACTTACAGGGGCACCTGGGTGGCTCAGTGGGTTAAAGCCTCTGCTCAGGTCATGATCCCAGGGTTCTGGGATCAAACCCCACATCAGGCTCTCTGCTCAGCGGGGAGCCTGCTTCCTCCTCTCTCTCTCTCTCTCTGCCTCTGCCTACTTGTGATCTCTGTCAAATAAATAAATAAAATCTTTTTTTAAAAAAGAAGGTAATCCACTTAGAGAGAAATATCAAATCAATTCAGAGTTCAGACTTTGGACAGCGTGTGGTGTCGCCATTGCCTAGGGTCAAGTCTGCTGAGTCTTCTGCTCACTTTGCAGCTATGGCTATAGTCTTAAGACAGCTGGACGAGGTGGGCATGACCGACTCCATCAGGTTTTACGCTAGCATGGGCCACAGGCCTATGTTTATTACCGTGCTCTTGCTCTTGCTCCTGGGGTTGGATGATCCTCTTCCTATGCAAATAAAGTGGACGTTTTTGAATAGTGAGCCCCAAGGCAGGTGGATCTTACGGCGCTTGTGCATGTTTGTCGTCCCAAAGAAGGGACTCGGGGGTGGAAATTTTAGTAAGTTCATGGAGTGGGGAAGCTAATAGAGAAAAATTGGGAACCCATTGTCTACAATAACCAGCCAGGTCCAGAAATCCATGAAAGTATTGCTTGGTTATGGATCGAGGAAATTCCTGAATTAGCTTCATTCTTTTTAGAGACCTTTGAATTCCTTTAGCACTTAGATCATGACCTAGGTAATGAACAGCGTGTGGAGATCATTGTAACTTTTCCTTAGAGGAGTTGTGTTCCTTTCAGCTAACTATTGCAGCAAGTAAATGTAGTCTTTTAAGGATATATCTCTTTAGTAACTGAGCAAGGCAAAAGGTCATCTCCATATTCCAAAAGGGTCCATTTTGCATGGAACTGGAGGGGGTTTGCATCTTGGCTAAGTACTTGAGGAAACAAGAAAGGGCGTCACTGAACTGTGGAGGCATGACTGTCCAGGCGGATTATCTGTTGTTCCAAGTCAAGGCAAATGGTAGCTCTCGGTGTCTGCAAGACTGCTGAAAAAGACTTAATAGACGTCTGGAATAGGTGTGCCAGTGATGGAATGGGGGCCAGCAGAGTGTCTAGGTTGGAACTAGTAGGAGAGTAAATATCTTATCAATAGCTCTCTAATCCTAGACAAATTATCATCCCAACTATGAGGTTTGGGCTGGCAAGATCTGCCTAGGGAAGGACTAGCCCCTGGGTGATTGTCTCCTCTATGGGTGTGAGGCCATGTATGGCCTCAGGATGTAAGGGATAGTGAGATACTTTGGGGAGAGGTTTAGTTTTATCTATCTGAATATTTAGAGATTCTGTACTTTTTATTCTTCCAATGCCCATTTTAGAAGTAGCCCACAGATTTTTGAACACCTCGATTAAATTAGAACACTTTGGTTGAAATTCTTCCTCTTTTATGACAAAGACAGAATGTAGAGAACATAAAAGATCAGGTTGGTGAGGAAATTCTAACGTAAGGTCATCATTGGCCATAAAATAAATATATTACCCCTTGTAATTTAGAAAGATCTCTACCTAATAGACTGGTTAGGGTTGTATCACATACGAAAAAGGAATGTTTCTTAGTTGAAGATACCAGAGTCATCTGTACTGGTTGAGATAAAAATTCTCTCCAAACTTTATGAGATTCCTGCCCTAAGGAAATCTCTTTTTTACCCCGAGGGAAATGTTCTCCTGAGGGTGGGGTTTAAAGTAGAAAGCATAACTCCAGTATCCACTAAAATTTGGCAAATTTTCCCATTCGTTTTAATGTTAGTTTCCCCATGGTTGTTTAAGGGAGTAACCATAGTAATAGTTCACTGGAAAATTCCTCAGAGTACCATCAGTTGTGAGAGTTTCTATATGGGAACCCTCCTTTAGAAGGAGGTATAAGGGCATGTGAGAATAATTTGCATATGACCTTGAAGAGTCTCTTTTTCAGTCTTCCCTCCAGTTGATCATTGTGAGGGCATCAATCTTTGGACCAGTGTTTTGATGGGTCTCTGGCCTTGGATCTGTTTTATCTGTAAAGCTAATAGCCTAGAGGATTTTTGCTTGCAGTCTTGCTCCAGGGTCCTTCCAAAGAGCTTAGTTTAGGGATGCCTGTGTGGCTCAGTGGGTTAAGGCATCTGCCTTCAGTTCAGGTCATGCTTCCAGGGTCCTGGGATCGAGCCCCACATCAGGCTCTCTGCTCAGCGGGGAGCCTGCTTCCTCCTCTCTCTCTGCCTACTTGTGATCTCTGTCTGTCAAATAAGTAAATAAAATCTTTAAAAAAAAAAATGCTTAGTTTAGGGGCACCTCAGTGGCTTGTTAGGTTGGGCAACTGACTCTTGATCTCTAGGTCCTGAGTTCAGACCTCATGGTGGGCTTCACACCAGGTGTGGAGTCTACTTACAAAAATAAAAAATAAAATGCTTTGCTGAGACACAAGTTCAATTAGGTGGGTGGCCTCCTATCCTGTTTGCTGTTATTTTAGAGCAGACTGGGTGAACTTATTGAAGGGAACCCTGAAGGACATAGAAAAAGGACTTCCAAATGGATTTTAAAGTATGCAACAGATTTATCTTTATTTGGTTGCATGTCTGGATATTAAATCAATCAGTGAAGGCAGGGAAGACTCTAGGAATGGCTCGTAAAAGTTCTGTTGCTAATTTTTTAGCTTTTTCTGGGCCCCAAGATGTTAAAGATTGAGGATCTCAGATATCTCTTCAGGGTTTTGTCATCTTGCTTTTTGCATCCATTTTGGGTGTTTCTAGGTCCTACCTACATGTGTGCAGGCTGGTAAAGATCTGGCAGCCTGGGACACAGGCCCAATGACTCTAAATTCTTCATATGTTTGGAATTCCTCCTTAGGCTTAGAAGATTCTTTAACTATGGCCCTTACTTTAGTCCCTGACCAAGGAACAAAGGATACCCGAAGAGGTTTGTCTGCAACCTCAAGTAGTTTTATTTTAAAAGGTAACTCATAGTCTCTTCAGAGTGAAAAGGCAGTTCAGACAGATAATTAGTAAAATGTAAGCACTCAGGTTAAAAAAAAAAAAAAGATGAGAGTAAGTGGGAGTTCATCACAAGAGTCTTCTTGAGGTACATGTGCTCTAACAACTTTTAACGCTTGACCCCATACTCACTAATGTTTGCAGCTTTTTCGACTTCTGAGGTTTCCATTAGCAGCTAGCCCTCCTGTAGTATTCACTGAGGCCTCCCACAGGACTTAGTTCTGCCCAAATTGGACCCAATCCTGAACCTAGTTTGGTTTTTAAATTGGACCCAGTCCAAGTGAAAACCCAGATCCTAGGCCCAGTCTAGTTTTTAGGTTGGATCTAGTCTGCTGGTAGCTGATAACCACCAACCTGTTGCTTATATGAAATCTGGGGATTGGGGGAAGGATTGAACCAGCAGAATCCAAAAATGGGGACTATGGACTGATTCCAAACGAATGGGGAACTGCAGCTGCCACCAGCAGTGTCCTCTGTGGAATCTGGGGATAGAACCAAGGGCTCTACAGGGAACTATGGAAAGCCAATTAGATCAGGAGCTCAGAACCAAGAGGAACTTACCCATAGCCCTCAGGAAGGGGGAGAAAGAGAATTCAAAGAATTCAAGGTATTTGTGGCTGCCACATCTGTGTTTCTTGTTGTCACCAGAGCTTCTAGAAGTAATGAAGGATAGTCGGGGAAAAAGGCAGGCAGGAACAAGGGGCCCCATCCCAAGGAAAAGTAACCTTAAAAGGAAAAGAAAGCTCATCCTATTATTCTAGGCTTTATTCAGTGTCCTAGCTTTAAGTCTTCCTACTGGAGGAACTTACAACTTGTGACAGAAAGAAAGGGAATGGCTTTGGGTGTCTTAACCCAGGCCCAGGGGGTAAGCTCAGCAGCCATGGGATATTCAAATGAAGAGCTTGATCTGGTGGCCTGCGGCTGGGTGGCACACCTTAGGGCATTGGTGGTTGTGCTGTCTTGATTCCAAAGGCTAGGAAATACCACCCTGGAAGGAGCCCTCAACCCTTTCCTACAGCAACAACTACCTGATAGGTAGATGAGGCCATGGACAAGACACTGACTGGGTGACGGGTGCATGGACCTTAATCAGATTAGGACAGCCCACACCAAAGAACCTAAAAAACCCCAAGATTTAAGTGCCAAAATGGCAACCCTCTTGGGTCCCCTCCCTCTTTGGAAGCTTTGTATTTTTGGTCAATAAACTTCGCTTTAAATTTGCTTTGCTGCCCACCACTCTTCATCTGGTCTATCTCTTTATTCTTTGAAGTGATGTGACCAAGAACTGTGGGCACTAAAGGGAAAGAAATCCTGCAACAGAAGTCTCTGCCAGTCTTTCTCCTGCCACCAAATCTGCAAAAGAACAAAAATTCAACCAAGTAAATGTAAAGATCTAATTGACTCTACTCAGAGATTCATGAATGAGGCAGCATCTCACGTGACAAATAGAAGAGGCTTCCAGGAGTTATACAAAATGGAAGGCTTTTATCAGCAGAAACGAGGGGGGTGGGGACAAGGACATTATTAGCAAAAGAAGAGAAAGGATTGTTTTCAAGCATGGTCACCTTTCCTCAGGGGGAATGGCAGGAGGTCTTATCGTACAGGTGACCTCACTAGTGCTGATCAAGAAATTCCAGATTCATTGGTTGAACATTCCACTCCTAGAAGATGCTGAGATTGTAGTTAGTTTAGGTATTAAGTCTTGGTGGGACTTAACCTAAGTGACCATATTTTGGGCCTGTTTCTTATTAATGTCACCATTTTACAAATGCCACTGAACATAAACGATCTTCCTAAAAATACAACTCTGAAGAATAACTAGGTTTAGGCCAGATGGCAAATAAGAGAGGCTTTCGGTGGAAAAGAGACAGCTGGAAGACGGGGATGGAAATCACCCAGTGTGTTTGGGGTAGGAGAGGAGTTTTGTTGTGTGGAGAGGGAGGTAAATGATGGAGGTGTTGGGGGATTTGAAACCAAGCCAAGATGATCTCAGTTGACTCGCTTTGCTCTGGTTGCTGCTGTTATTGTAAAGCTGGAGGTAATAATAAAACGGTTTTAGGGAAAATATATTGGACAGTTTTGTAGAGCATCTGAAGGGGATAGAGGAGACAGACATTTTACTGGAAGGATCAATTTGTTGGTTGATAAAATGTAGGGAATGGAAACAACATGGAGAGTTGATATCCAGATTTAGCCCAGGGGAACCTGGGTGGTTCAGTTGTTAAGCATCTGCCTTCGGCTCAGGTCCTGATGCCAGGGTCCTGGGATCAAGCCCCACATTGGACTCCCTGTGTGGCGGGAAGGCTGCTTCTCCCTCTCCCACTCCCCCTGCTTGTGTTCTCCCTGTCTCTCTGTGTCTCTCTGTCTAATAAATAAATTAAATCTTCAAAAAAAAAATATTCAGCCTGATATCAAGAGTCAGTGTGACAGATGGAGTTGTGGCTCCATCAGAAAAAAATAGCAAAGCCACGAATGGGAACTAGGTGAGAGGGGAGGCTGAGTGAGATCTGGGTGCCTGGGAAGCCAGGTATAAGCTCCAGAGAGGTGGCGTAGCCTGGACAGGTTACCTGTGCAAGAGGAAGAAGGCAGATTTGAGAACTAAGTCACACTGCACTCAGTTATTTTTATACCCCAAATGGCAGTAATTTTTAAAAATCAGAGCAAAATATTATACTGGATTTTTGGGGTCTCCAAATAAATTTCTATGCCTCCTGCATTTTGGAATCCATGGGCTAAAAAGGCAACATGATTAAAAACAAAATAACAAACTCGCCTCCAGATTTTTAAACTACAAATGAGCCAACCACAGTCACACATTTATAGAGTATCTGTTCTAAAGTTTTTTGAGACGTTTAAGTTGCTTTGATTTTATCATCATTTTGATTTTGTTATTATGAAATAGTTTATGCTTATATAATTTAGAAAGTTAGAAATTATAGATAAGTAAAAAGAAGAGGTTACTAAAACTCCCAGGATACACTGTTAACACAATAACATAGAATCTTCTAGCTTTATTTTTATTTTTAATGGAGTACAAAAAGTACAGTGTTACATTAGTTTCAAGTGTATAATGTAATCATTCACCAGTTCTCTGTATTACTCTGTGCTCATCAAGATAAGGGTGCTCTTAATCCCTTTCACTCTTTTACCTATCTCCCACCTACCTGGAAACCAGAAGGCTTTTTCTCTGTATTTAAGAATCTGGTTTTTTGCTTGTTTGTCTCTATTTCATTATTCATTTGTTTTATGTCTTAAATTCCATGTATGAGTGAAATCATCTGGTATTTGACTTTCTCTGACTGACTTATTTCAATTGGCGTTATATCCTCTAGGTCCATCCATATTGTTGTAAATGGCAAGATCGCATTCTTTTTCTTATAGCTGAGTATTTCATTGTATACATACCACATCTCCTTTATCCATTCAATTGTTGATAAAACACTTGGGTTGCTTCCCTATCCTATTGTAAATAATGCCGCAATAAACAGAAGGATACATACATCTTTTAAATTAATGTTTTTGTTTTCTTTGGGTAAATACCTGTAATGAAATTACTGGATCGTATGCTAATTTTCTTTTTAAATTATTGAGGAGTCTCCATACTGTTTTCCACAATGGCTGCACCAATTTGCATTCCCACCAGCACTTTATGAGGGTTCCTTTCCCTCCATATCCTCACCAACATACATTTGGATGCCAGCCATTCTTACTGGTGTAAGGTGATACCTCACTGTAGCTTTGACTTGCCTTTCCCTGATGGTTAGAGATGCTGAACATCTTTACATGTATCTGTTGGCCATCTGTGTGTCATCCCTGGAAAAAATGTCTATTTAGGTCATCTGCCCATTTTTTAGTCAGGTTGTTTGGTTTTTTTGGAGTTGAGTTAGTTGTATAAGGTCTTTATATATTTTGGATGCTAATCCCTTATTAGCTCTTCCATTTGTAAATATCGTCTCTTGTTCAGTAGGTTACCTAGTTTTGTTGATGGTTCTTTTGGTATAGTCCCAATAGTATAATTTTGCTTTTGTTTCCTAAGGACACCTATCTGGAGAAATAACTGATATCAAAGATATAACTGCCTATGTTTTCTTCTAGGAATTTTGTGGTTTCAGGTCTCATATTTGGATCTTTAATCCATTTTGAGTTTAGCTCTTTGTATAGTCTAAGAAAGTGGTTCAGTTTCATTCTTTTGCATGTAGCTGTCCAATTTTTCCAGAACCATTTGTATAGTTAGGGTTAGGGTCTTGCCTCCTTTGTCATAGATTAACTGACCATGTAAATGTGGGTTTATTAGTGGACTCTCTGTTCTGCTCCAAAGACCTAAGTGTCTATTTTTTTTTGTGTGCCAGTACCAGACTGTTTTGATTATTACAGCTATATAGTGTATCTTGAAATCTGGGGTTGTGATACATCCAGCTTTATTATTTTTGGTGGAATTATAAATACGATTGTTTTCTTAATTTCTCTTCAGTTTTATTATTAGCTTAGAGAAATTCAACAGATTTCTGTATATGAATTTCCTATCCTGTGGCTTTACTGAATTTATTTATCAATTCTAGTAGGGGTCTGTTTTGTTTTGTTTTGTGTTTTGTTTTTTGTTTTCTGTTTTTCATTTTTTGCTTTTTGTTTTATGGCACCTTTACAGTTTTCTATATATAAAATCATGTCATCTGCAAATAGTAAAAGTTTTAATTTGCCCTTACTAATTTGGATGCTTTTTATTTATTTTTCTCATCTGATTGCTGTGGCTAGCATTTCCAGTGCTATGTTGAATAAAAGTGGTAAGAGTGGACATCCTGGTCTTGTTCCTGATCTTAGAGGAAATTTTCTCAGTTTTTCACCATTCAGTATGATATTAGTTGTGTGTTTGTCATATATGGCCCTTATTATGTTGAAATATGTTCCCTCCAAACCTACTTTGTTACAAGAGTTTTTATTATGAATGGATAATGTACTTTGTCAGATGATTTTTCTGAATCTATTGAGATGATCAAGTTTTTTATCCTTTCTTCAGTTCGTGTGATGTAAAAGGTTGAATTGATTTGCATATATTGAACCATCCTTGCATCCAGGGATAAATCCGATTTAATCATGGTGAATGATTTTTTAAATATGTTGTTGGATTTGCTTTGCTAATACTTTGTTGAGGATTTTTGCACTTATGTTCATCAGAGATATTTATTTGCCTTTGGTTTTCTTTTTGTGTGTGTCTTTGCCTCGTTTTGGTACCAGAGTAATGCTGGCCTCACAGAATGAATTTGGAAGCTCTCCATCCTCTTGTATTTTTTTAAATAATTTGAGAAGAATAGGTATGATTTCTTTAAATGTTAGGTAGAATTCATCTGTGAAGATCTCTGGTCCTGGACTTCTGTTTGTTAGTTTTTTAATTACTGATTCAATTTCTTTGTTGGTAATTGATCTATTCAAATTTTCTATTTCTTTCCAGTTTAGTTTTGGAAAGTTATATGTTTCTAGGAATTTATCCATTTTTTTCTAGGATGTCCAATTTGTTGGCATATCATTTTTCATAATATTCTGTTATACTCCTTTGTATTTCTGGTGTGTTGGTTGTTATTTCTCCTCTTTCATTTCTGAGTTTATTTGTGTTTTCTTTATCTCTCTTTTTCTTGATGAGTCTGGCTGAATGTTTATAAATTTTATTGATCCTTTCAAAGAACCAGCTTCTAGTTTCATTGATGTATTCTACTGTTTTTTAATCTTTATTTCATTTATTTCTGTGGTAATCTTTTATTTCCTTCTTTCTACTGGCTTTGTACTTTGTTCTTTTTCTAGTGCCTTTTGGTGTAGAGTTCCAGTTTTATTTTTATAGGTTAAATATTCATGTCAAAATGCTCAAACTGTTTTATGGGTTTTTTTTTTTCCCTAACATATCATGAGTGTTTTTCTGTGTTATGCCTATAATACCATATTACGTTTAACGAAATTTCTATTGTTAGAATTTCAGATCATTTTTCACTTTTCCTATCTGAGTCATTGCTGCAGTAAACAGATAGGTAGCTGTGATTTATCCCTGCAGGTGGAATTGTGGTGTTAATCTTTTAAGGTATATTTGAATTTGGCTTGCTGATAATTCCTTGAGAATTTGTGCATCTGTATTTATCAGGGATATTGGCCTATAGTTGTGTGTTTTGTTTTTTTTTTTTAAACAGTGTCTTTGTCTGGTCTTGCTTTCAGGGTAATGCTGGACTTGTAGAGTGAATTTGGAAACATTCTGTCTTCCATTTTTCTGGAATAGTTTGAGAAGTATACTGCTAACTCTCCTTAAATGTTTGGTAGAATTTACCTGTGAAGCTGTCTGGTCCTAGATTTTGTTGGGAGGCTTTTGTTTTACAGATTTAATTTTATTACTAGTAATGATTCTGTTTAGATATTTATATCTTCCTGATTCACTCTTAGAAAACTGCACATTTCTAGGAATTTATTCATTTCTTCTAGATTGTTTAAGTTGTTGGAAAATAATTGTTCATAGCAGCCTTTCTCAATGCTTTGTATTTCTGTAGTGTCAGTTGTAACCTCTTCTTTTGCATTTTTGATTTTATTTATGTCTTCTTCTTCTTCTTCTTTTTTTTTTTTTTTTGATGAGTCTGGCAAAAGCTTTATCAATTTTGTTTCTTTTTGTCCAAGGAACAGTTCTCAGGTTCATTGATTTTTTTTTCCCATTATTTTAAGTGTGTATTTTATTTATTTTTGTTCTCCTTTTGTTATTTTCTTCCTCTACTACTTTGGGTTTTGTTTCTTATGCTTTTTCTAGTTACCTTAAATATATGGTTAGATTTTTTATTTGAGATTTTTCTTCTTTCTTGAGGCAGTCTGTATCATAAACTGCGCCCTCAGAACTGCTTTTGCTATGTCCCATCGATAATGGAATATTGTGCTTCTATTTTCTTTTTCTCAAGGTATTTTAAAATTTCCTCTTTGATTTCTTCATTGACCCAGATTACGTAGTAGCATGTTGTTTAGCCTCATTTGTGTTTTTTTTTTAGTTTCGTTCTTGTGAAAATTTCTAGTTTCAGATTATTTTGGTTGGAGAAGAGGTTTGATATGATTTCAGTCTTGAATGTATTGAGAATTATTTTGTTAATATTGCATCTAATTTGGAGAATGTTCCCTATGCACATGAAAAAATGTGCATTCTTTTGTTTTTGATGAAGTGTTCTGTATATATCTATGAAGCTTATGTAGTCCCATGTTTCATTTAAGGCCACTGTTTCCTTATTGCTGTCTGTCTGGATAATCCATCTATTGATGTAAATGGAATGTTAAAGTCACTTAATATTATTGTATTTCTGTCATTTTCTCCCTTTATGTCTGTTAATATTTTCTTTATATGTTCAGGTGCTCCTATGTTGTGTGCATAGATATTTACAATCATTACATCCTCTTAGAGTGATCCATTTTTCAATATATAATGCCCTTTTTATGTCTCTTGTTACATTCTTTGTTTTAAAGTTTGATATAAATATTGCCCTACCAACTTTCCGTTCATTTCCTTTTTCGTGGATTGTCTTTTTTAAAATCTCTTCATTTTTAGTCTATATATGCTTTTAGGTCTGAAGTGAGTCTCTTGTAGGCAGCACGTAGATGGTTCTTGTTTTTTTATCCATTCACTCACCCTATGTCTTTTGATTAGAGCATTTACTACAGTAACATTTAAAGTAATTATTGATAGGTATATGTTTATTGCCGTTTTTTTCTGGTTGTTTTTGCAGTTCTTCTATGCTTCTTTTTTTCTTTGTCTCTTCTCTTGTGTTTTGATGATTTTAATTAGTGTTATGTTTGGTTTCCTTTCTTTCTCTCTCTTTTAATTTATTATAGGTTTTTGGTTTATGGTTATCATGGGGTTTATATATAACAATCTATGTATATAGTAGTCTAAGTTTATGGTCACTTAAGTTTGAATGCATTCTAAAAGCATTACATTTTATTCTCCCTTACCATATTTTGTTTTTGACATCATATTTTACATATTTTTATTTTGTGTACTCTTTAACTATTTTAGGTCAGTTGATTTTACTACTTTTATCTTTTAACTCACATACTAACTTTATAAGTGGTTGATCCACTACCTTTACTAGACATTTACTCTTATCGTTGATATTTTTTTATTTTATAATTTTCTTCTAGCTGTGACGTTTTCTTTTCTGCTTAAAGGAATCTTTTTAACATTTCTTGTAAAATCTGTTTAGTGGAAATGAACTCTAACTTTTTTTGGTCTGGGAAATCTTTACCTCTCCTCCAATTTTGAATTATAAGTTAGGTGGAAAGAGTATTCTTGACTGTAGGCTTTTTCTTCAGCACTTGGAATATATGTCCTTTTCTTCTGGTCTGCAAAGTTTCTTCTGAAAAATCAGCTGATGCAGGTAACTAGTTGCTTTTTTGTTGCCACTTTTAAGATTTTCTCTTTATATTTAATTTTTTATAGTTTAATTATAATATATCTTGGTTTGGACCTCACTGGGTTCATCTTGTTTGGGGCTCTTTCTGCTTCCTGGACCTGGATGTCTGTTTCCTTCCCCAGGTTAGGGAAGTTTTCAGCTATTATTTCTTCACATAAGTTTTCTGTCCCTTTCTATCTCTTCTCCCTCTGGGATTCCTATAATGTGAATGTTTTATGCTTAATGTTGCCTAGAGGTCTTTAAAATTATTTTTATTAAGGGGCCCCTGGGTAGGCCAGCCAGTTAAGTGCCTGCCTTTGCCTCAGGTCATGATCGCATGGTCCTGGGATTGAGCTCTATGTTGGGCTCCCTGCTCAGTGGGGAGGCTGCTTCTCCCTCTGCATCCCCCCACCTCCATTTGTGTGCTCTCTCTTTTGCACATGCTCTCACTCTGTCTCTCAAATAAATAAATAAATATTTTTTTAAAAACCATCTTTATTAAAACAATTTTTTTCTGTTCCACTTGGATGATTTCCACTACCCTGTCTTCCAGATCACCGATTAGTTCTTCTGCATCTTCTAATCTGATGTTGATCCTCTTTAGTGTATTTTTAAAATTTCAGCTCTGGTGAATTCTTTTTAGTATTTTATTTCTCTTTGTTGAAGTTCTCACTGTGTTCATTTATTATTTTTCTGGGTTCAGTTAGCAGCTTTATGACCATTACTTTGAACTCTTTATTAGGTAGATTGCTTATTGCTTATCCCTCCTTCTTTTAGTTCTTTTTCTGAGGTATGTCATTTTCCTCTGTCTCCTCATTTGGTCTGACTCTCTGTTTTTCTACATATTAGGTAGATCACCTGTGTCTCTTGAAGGAGTGGCCTTTTGTAGTAGGTGTCCTCTGAGGTCCAGAAGAACAATCCCCCCAGGACCACCAGAACCAGGCACTCCAGAGGAGCTCCCTGTGTGGTCTGTACACACCTGTGACTGGGCTTTAGCTGCTCCTGGGCTGCTGGTGAGCAGGGATGTCCCCTGGTTCAGCAGGCTGTGAGGACCAGCTGTGATTTGTGATTATGCTGCTGTGTGTGGTTGTGCTGGTGGGTGTGGTAGATTCCACTTTCTCAGGATGTGATTCACTTCAAGGGGGGGATGGTCCATGCCAAGGTGTCCCACCAAGTTTGGCAGGGCATACTGGGAATCACATTGGGGTGTACTAGCCAAGGCCACCTCCTGGGTATGGCAGAGTGGCAGCCACTTTAGTGGGGCATCTCCTGGTCACATGGGTCCACAGGGAAATGTGGAGGTGGGGTAAGTGGTGCTAGCAAGGTAGATGGCCATGTGTCAGAAATGGTACCCACTGGTGCTGGGCCAGGTAGATAGAGGGAGAGTAAAATAAAATGATACCTATCAGAAAACTTTCCTTTCTAGATGAAGCTCCTACAGATACGTGCCCCTCCAGTGTATGCACTAAAATTAGTCCCTAAATCTCTCTCACACACGACCCAGGCACTTTTCAAACTGCTGCCTCTGTGCTCGGTCTCGGTGGGAGTCATTTGTGTGTAAGCCCTTTAAAAAGTGGAGCTTGGGTTTCTTATAGTCTCTGACTTTCTTGGAGTTAAACCTTGCTGGTTTTTAAAGATAGACATTATTGGGGCTTGTTTTCCTAGTTCAGGTGCTCAGGAGTGGGGTCCCTGATGTGGAGCTTGAACCCCTCACTTCTCAGGGAGTATCTCCTCATCATGCCAGGGGTGTGGGTCCTGACTAGACCATGTCTTTGACTCTTCTCCCTATCTCAGTGTAGCTTTTTGTTTATATCTATAGCTGTTCTGAAGCTGCTCTGCTAATCTTCAAGTTGTTCCCAGAGATAGTTGTTCTATATGCAGTTGCAGTTTTGTTGTGTCCTTTGAGCAGGTGAACTCAGGGTTTCCCTTCTCTGTCAACTTGATCCCTTCCTATTACTTCTATTTTAAGAATATGAAGAATCTGGCACAAGTCATTGTACTAGGAAAGTCTTGAATCCCATTCACATACATTAACATAACCTGTTGTTAGCATAGAAATAGGGTAGTTATATTGCAAGGGTTTTGAATATGTCCTTGGATAGTCCTCAAACGTACAGAGGGAGGGATGGAGAGACGGGGGTGAGAGAGGAAGAAAGAGAGGGGGGAGGAGTAGGGCAGGAAAGGAGGGAGGGAGGGGAGAGAGGGGGAAAGGGGGAAGAAAAGAGGGAAGGAAGGAAAGAAAGGGCGAGGGATGTTTCAGCTGAGTTTTTGACATTGAAACTATATTCACTTTGTTCCTCATTTTGCATATTTGGTTCTCTACTAGTTTCTCATACATATTTCTTTTCATCATTTTTTTTAAAAAATCATAAACTGTGAAACTTGGATATGTTTTACCAGCTGTCTGTTTCCCAGGGTTTGTACTTTGTTGATATGGCTCCATTCCCAGAATATCATAGAGCAATTATTTTCTGACACGTTCTTAAAAAGAAGCTTAAACACGAGGCCCTGTATAAACACTTGAAAGATGAACAAGCAAATACACATGAATCTTTATCTCCTTTGATGCTTGGCATGGTTCCTTGCATGTGGTAGAAGCTAAATAATTAATTTTTGAAGTGATAGTTGAATGAAGAGGATTTGGGATCGCATTTTTTCCCCTTATTCCTTAAGCTTCTGTTTTGTGTCAATAGAGGCAACACAGTCTCCCATGCAGAATATCTGGGTTCTGATAGTTGAGTGGCCCTGGGAACCTTGTTTAAACTAACCTTCAAATTCTTCTCATGTGGTTCCAACACTTACTTGGGAAAGTTACCTAGCATCTTCAGCATCCATTTGCTCACCTACAACTTGGGGGGGATAACAGCACCTACTTCACACAGCTTTTATGAGGATGAAATTAGTCAAAATCTAAAAAGGACTTAAAACAGGCTTTTTAAAAAACATATATTTTTAAAAATATGTATTTATTTGAAAGATAAAATATTGTATTAAATATTAAAATATTAAATATTAAAATATTGTATTTATTTGAAAGAGAAAGTTAGCAAAGAGAGAACATAAGCAGTGGGGAGAGGGAGAAGCAGCTCCCCACTGAGCAGGGAGCCTGATGTGGGGCTCAATCCCAGGACCCTGAGATCAAGACCTGAGCCAAAGGCAGATGCTTAACCAACTAAGCCACCCAGGCTTCCCTAAAACAGGGCTTAACATGTATTAAGCACTACTTAGGTTTTAGTTATTATTATTAGTTTGATTATCTCCATCTCCCGGGACTGAGAAAAAGTAATGTGTGTCTTGGGTCCATTATATAGTAGATGTTTAATAACTAGTTGTTTTCCTTCCCTTGTGCCCTTCAATTACTCACTGAACTGTTAATTGGCCATGTACATAGAAAATGTGATATCACAAATATTACTCAGCTAATTTAATCAGCTATTCCATGTTTTTGCTTGGGGTATGTGTGTGTGTGTGTATGTGTCCATACTTAATAGGATTCGCAAGCTAGTTAGAGGCACCATCTCTTAGTCAAAATTCTTTTAGTTCATTTCCTTTCAGCAGGATAGATATCCATGCCCTTTTCACATACAAACATTTGTAAGCTAAGTCTTCATGATATTAGGATTCGAAGCTCTACTGTTTCCAGTTAGAAAACAGTGGATAAGGTACTTCTCTAAGTTTCAGTGTCCTCATCAGTTAAAGAGGAAAAATAATACTTCCATCCTAATTGGTCATGAGAACTAGAGGTTCATCATAGCAGCAATATCCAAAATGTATAATAAAGCACTTACTCTGTGCCAGGCACTGTTCTAAGTCTTGAATTTATTCAAAGGGCTTAGTGTGATGCCTCGCATTCCTAAGCATTAGCTCTTGTTAGTTCAAATCTGAAGAAGTAGGCGTGGCCATACAGGGGAAGGCATGAGCTCCAGGTTAGGAGTCTGAAGGTCTTGGTAGAGCTGGGGTTTGAATCCCATCAGTATGGCTCCAAAGTCCATGATCTTATGCCTCATGTGACTGCTGCCTGTCACCCTGGGACCTCTGTCCACCTATGTTTCAGTCAAACATCTCTTTGCCATGCACCAAAGTTCCTTTTTTCTCTTTTCAGGGGATCTCCTTCCCTTGGAATATATACCCACTACTTTGCGTATGTTGAAATCCTTCCCTTCTCCCAAGACTCTCCAAGCCTTGGAGCCAGTTTTTCCTGGTTACCCTCCTTGGACTCCCATGGCATTTGGGATAGGGGGAACTTGAGAACAGGAAGCTATTTAGGTAACAATGAGTCCCTTACTCTTCACTTTGGAGCCTCCCATTTAATTTGCACTCATGAAGTATTTATGGGACTGATAACTAATTATTTTGTAACCCAGGGTTTACCTCCTGCCCCTGGCTTGTAGAGTCTAGGGAAAGGTTAGGAACATGAACCCCACCATCATTACCTGGTCACTGTCCCAGGTGAAATCCACAGTAGCCCCTAACTCTGAGAGCTATCAGCCTCCTCTTCTATGTCCCATGACATAGTCTTCTTACCGCCTACCCCCTTTCCACCCCCAGAAGAGAGGAGGCTGGGCAACCTGTTGGAAGCTTCAAGCCTCCGCTAATGGGAACGACTGTTTGTAAAGGCCACAGGACCCTGATGGAAGGCATACACACATGCATGCATGCACATACACAGTCCTAAATTTTATTTTTTAATTTATTTATTTACGTGAGAGAGAGAGAGAGAGAGAGTGCATGCATGCACGTATGCAGGACCAGAAGGAGGGGCAGAGGCAGAAGCAGACTCCCCGCTGAGCAGGGAGCCTGACTCGGGGCTGCATCCCAGGACCCTGCGATCATGACCTGAGCTGAAGGCAGATGCTTAACTGACTGAGTCACCCAGTTGCCCCCACAGTTCTAAATTTTTAAACACTCTTTGAAACTTGGACTTGTTCAATACTGAGCTCACTGTGGGCCAGGTCTAGAAGAGAAAGACCTATACTGAGGTGTGCTAGGATGCTCAAGAGCTGCCTCCAATTAGGGTAAATTCTGCTTCTCTTAAATATAATTTTTGGGCACCTCTTTTTGCTTCATTCAAACTTTACACCATCCACTGTTCCATTCCTGGGGATTCATTAAATGGTTATAAGAGAAGGGGAGAGTTCTCATGTGAAGTGATTCCCAGTTCTTTGCAGGGCTCAGTGAATCCTTGTCTCCATTCCATTGTGCAGACTGTCCCCAGAGGCCTTGGGTCATAGTCCACCCATTTGGGTAGCCTGCTGCTTGGACTGTATGAGACCATTAGAAGAAATGGACATTTTAAATCCAGGCATTTAAACTGTAATCCTGCTAAATAATTTGTTTCCTGTTTTATATTGTTTGCATACAAGAGGGGGTGGAAAAAATCCAGAAATGTTTTCCAGTGCATTTCCTTCCTTCCACCCCCAATCCTGCTAAAGATACAGCATGCAGATTTCATGGTGGTAGGGTTATTCCCAAGTGCTAAATTTTTATTTACCCAGTTACTTTCCTGGTAGGAATGGCATCTTATACTTCCTATCACAACAGTGCGAGCAAGTGTTGGGTTCACAGAAGGTGCTCGGGATATTTACCAATTACATACTGATTTTGTACTCCAGTTCTGAGCTCTATGGGGAATGTAGTCAGATATTTTGGTCCACCTAAGAAGACCTCCACCTCCATTTTCTCTCCACCTTCCCATTTTTTATCTGCTGAAAGCCAGCTCTATCCTCACAACTGAAATTACCCTTTTGGTCATTGCCAAAAACTTTCATTCTGCCAAAGGAAGTTTGTGTGTGTGTGTGTGTGTGTGTGTGTGTGTGTGTGGTCATGAATCTCTCTTAAAGGCATCTGAAGCTTCCAAGCATCCATTTGTTGAGTCCTTGTCCTTGATGACATTTTCCTGATTCTTCTCTCTACATCTTCTTTTCCTATTGGGCCCCTAGTTTGACTCTAGATTTTGTCCTCAATCTTCTTTTTTCCTACGCTTTCTTTTGTTGAGGTCATTCTTTCTTTTAGCTTCATCTCTTACTCCTCTGTAGATGACTCCCCCAAATACAACTCTGGTGCTGTTTCATCTTTTCTGTGCCCCAGCTCGTGTTTCCAACTCCCACATCAACTGACACCCACACTTCAGTGACTCACATTTAATCACAAATTTAAAATCTCCAATGGTGGGTCTAGTATTTTGCCTACCCCAATCTCCTTTCTCTTCTCCGTGATTCCATCTCTGTTGGTTAAAAATTTCTGACACACAGAAATACAAATTAAGTGGTTATGACTGATCTCTCTCTTTATGCCATCTCTTAGACCCAGTCAGTCATATATGTCCCCCAAGAAAACATGCCTTGAATTTGCTTCCGTTCCCCTGCCAACACTCAGCCTGGCTCTAGCACTTGCCTTGCTGTCCATCTCAGTGACAGGCTCTCTCAGCCTCCCCCTCTTCCTCCTGCCTCTCCCACGCCTGTTCTTTTCACTCTTGCCCTGGCTAAGGTGGCCCATCACATTCCACCTCCAAACATGAGGGTGGTCCCTCCTGCCTGTTCTCAACTATATGCCCCGTGACTCCCAAGCCCCTCCCTCTGTATCCTCTGTGATGAATGTATTAAATCCTCAAATCAGTAATGAGTGCCTCCCACCCACCAGGCACTCAGGCCACGGTGGTGCAGTAAAATCAGCAGACCAGATCTGTTCCCAGCCCTCCTGGGGCTGTAGTTTCCTGAGCGAGTGAGCTCACTCCATGCCTTTCCACCTCTGCCTTCAAAAGGCCAGCTTGTCTCACCTCCTCCTCAAAGCTGCCTTCAGCCTCTTCAACCCACAGGGATGAATCCCTTTTCAGAATTCTTACTCTTCTTGCTGTGAATACCCCTTTAGTCATTCTCCAATATTTTCATGTACGTTAGTCTTAACCCCTTACTTGGATTGTAATATCTTTGAGGTCTGCTCTTATTTTATTTTTACTTTTTTGCTATTCTATTTCCAATGTTGGTCATGTATTATTTGTCATTGTTGTAGTGATATTCATAGTAATTACTACTAGTCTGCAATTATATGTAATTAAGCTATAATTAAAATAATACAATGAACCTGGTGTGGCAGACAGAGCTTTACGTGCATTTGCTTATGTAATGAATGGCTATTCCATACATACTTAATTGACTTAAAATTTTTAACTCAGTGTCCCCCAGCTGTGGGTCTCAGGAAAGTCACTCCTGAGATTCAGGTTCTTCACCTGCAGTACTGGAAGCTGGATGCCTTTGTGTTTTGTTTTGTTTTTCTTTTTTCCATACATAACTGGATGGATGCCTTCTTTTCAAGATTCTTTCCACTTCCAACCCAGTGGTTCAATTCAATTTCAATGCACTTTTTTCTAGGGAATCTTTACTGTGTTTTCTGCAAAGATTTTTTGCTTAGGAAATATAAAGCAAATATGCCACAGTCCCTGCCCTCCAAAGTTTTTACCATCCATTGTAATAACAGGAAGCCATGGGTGTCTGAGGGATAGAGAATGAGGGAGCTAATTACATCACTAGGAGAAAGTGAGAGTTGCTTCTAATTAAAAGCTTCCTGAAGGAGGAGAGATTTCCGTCCAGTTGAAAGAGGCAGTTGATGGAGTGGGAGTTTGGAGGCCCCTCTTGGCAGAACTGGTGGGCAAAGCAGCTCTTCAGTGATGAACCAGAACAGGGCTGTGTTTAGAACCAACCAACCAGACACTTTGTTGTGTGCTAAATTTAGCAGGTGACCACACTGATGTTGCTACAAAATATAACAGGAGAATCACAACTGCATCACAAAGTTCTGTGGATCTCAGAGGGGTTAGCCATTTCGGTATTCGAGATGCATCCTCAGATTAAAACCACTTAGTTTGACCTCCCCACATGCGGAGGCCCATAAGCTACAGGGGAACATCTGTTCCATTGGTGCTACATCTGGACTCCTGTCACAATATAATATAATTAATTACCATTACAATCAGCTAATAGTAGTGTTCAATGTTAATATTTACGTTTCTCCTCATTTCAGAGGGAACTGAAGCAGTTTGCAAATATATTCACATGCCAGAAGACAAAAATACAAGAGATGGAGAATGAGAAAACAAAAGTGAGGCCAGTAGAAAAGCTAAATGCTCCAAAGTTCTAAATACTGTACCAGACATAGGCTGTGTAACTGGGGCTCAGCATCTTAGCTACCAAGCATTTTTCCCCAAAGAAAGTTTTCATTTTTATTATAATAATGTGGCATCTTAGAGATTCTAAGCTTATATTCGGAGATTTATTCTTTTTGATCCAAAAGATTTTATGCACACAAGATGATGCTAGGTGCTTTCTTTCATGTTGACTGCTCTTTATTTATGTTAAAGGTTTTTTGTTTTCTTTTTTAACTTATTTGAGAAAGAGTTAGTGTGAGTGAGAGCATAAGCAGGAGGAGGGTCAGAGAGAGAAGCAGAACCCCGCTGAGTGGGGAACCCGATGGGGTGCTCGATCCTGGGACTCCAGAAGCATGACCTGAAGAGAGCCACCCAACAGACTGAGCCACCCAGGTGCCCCTTGACTGCTGTTTAAAAATGAACGCACAAGAAGCAAAAGCTTTTGTGACTTAATGAAAAGGCTTTTTAAAAAAAATATTTGATCTATTCATTTGAGAGAGAGAGAGAGAGCATGAGAGTGGAGAAGGTCAGAGGGAGAAGCAGACTCCTCATGGAGCTGGGAACCCGATGTGGGACTCGATCCCGGGAGTCCAGGATCATGACCTGAGCCAAAGCAGTCGCTTAACCAACTGAGCCACCCAGGCACCCTGAAAAGGCTTTTTGACTGAGTTTCTGTGGCTGTGGGGCTAACATACCAGTGATGTTACTGAGGGGAAACATCAGGATTTCCTCCAGTGAGAAAACATAGATGTCCTTTTTTGCTTCATTCTAGAAGCTTCTCTGACAACGCACCTCACCTACAAACACTTCCTCCCAAAGCATGCTTTCAGCAGTTTGTGCCCTCTGAGGAGGGCCATCTGCCCAGAGCCACCAGGGACTTCACGCAGTAACAGCAGAGCCCCGAGTGCAGGCCGCAAGCCCCCCATGCCTGGTGTGAGCTGGCTTTGTTTTGATTGACAGTGTGAAGCAGCATGAGCGCTACGGGCAGCTGACCCTTGCCAACTCCACGGCGGCCGACACGGGCGAGTTTAGCTGCTGGGGGCAGCTCTGCCAGGGCTACGTCTGCAGGAGGGATGAGACGAAGACAGGCTCCACCTACATCTTTTTTACAGGTAAACTGTTTGGGGTGTTGGTGGGGTTCTTGAGAGTGCCGGACGTGGCCCAGAGTTAATGGTTCCAAATATCTAATAATGACAATGACAGCTCTCCCTGGTGGCCAGGCTCTGTCGGGTTATGTCAGTTATTTCATGGAAGTCTCACAAGAACCCTCCAGAGTAAGTTCTGAGATCATTTCTGTGGCTTTCATGGGCAAGTAGAGGTTTAGAGAGATGAAATATGTCCTTAAGGTCATACCGATTAAGTGGAGGAACCAGGAGTTGAACCCAGTCAGATTCCAGAGTCTGTACCTGCCATGTCCAATATGGCAGCCACTAAATATGTGTGACTATTTATTATTGTTACTATTTTTTTGAGAGTGAGAGAGAGCACATGGGCACACGCTGGGGAGTAGGCTGGAAGAGCAGAGGGAGAAGGAGGGAGAGTATCTTAGGCAGGCTCCATGCCTAGCGCTCATTCTCACCACCCCGAGATGGGGACCTGAGCCGAAATCAAGAGTCTGTTGCTTAACCAGCTGAGCCACACAGGCCTCCCTGTGTGTGGCGGGTTTTATTTAGATAGAAATTATTTAAAATTAAACAATTTAAAACTCAATTTCTGAGCAACCCTTGCTGGGTTTCAAGGGCTCCTTGGCCACACGTGGCTGGTGGCTCTCCTCGTGGCCACTGCAGACAGAGAACATGGCCATCACTGCCCACAGTGCGACTGGACAGCATCGCTACAGACTCTTGGTCATTGTGCTCTCAGGACCCATTATGAGCTCCTTTCTAGAGCCTCCCTAGTCGGAAAAAGCTTAGCTACAGCCTCCCCACCCCCACCTTTGTTCTTAGTACTGTGAGCTGAAGTTTTGGGGGCAAGATTCCCAAAGGTCGTGGCCTGTGTGGTCCAGCCCCCTCCCTGTGCTAAGTGAAGTGCCTGAAAGTATGTGGGTCAGAGGAAACTTCTTCTCTGAGCAGCGTTGGCTACATTCTGCCAGCTGAAACTTGCTCTTGGGGAAAGAGGCATTGTCATATAGCCTGCCGGTCTCTCTTCAGCAGGTTCAGAGGGGAGCACAGCTTCCAGGCATCTTAGAATGCCAACCCCTGGTGCTGGCGTTGGCTTTGGCATTTCCGGTGAAGCCAGAATGCTTCCTTCCTGTCTAGGCTGGGGCTTTCTTGAGGGCTGTCTACATCCTGAACCCTTCCACGTTTCAGACTCACGCTGGCTTAGTCGCTATGACTCGGATGATCCTAAATCCTGGACATTTGTGAGTGTTTTAGCAAAATCTCACATGTTCTCCCATCCAACCCCCCCCCCCCATAGCTCCTCTCCGGTGAGAAGACTCAGGAGCACGTGCTCTGTGATTCTGGAGTCACACGGGTGTCATTATCACCACACCCTCAGGAAATAAGGCGAAGCTACTTTACCATCTCTTGTAGAAATTATGATGCTGACACTGAGGCTTGAAAGGGCAAGGTGACTTGTTCAGTGTTCCATGCCTGGTAGTGAGGAGAAAGAGTCCACTCCTGGTCTTCTGACCTAGGATCTCCTGTTCTTACTGCCTTGATCCATTTCTAGGAGGGGGTGATGGGTAGCTTGATAAACAGGCAGACAGACACTAGCTAGCATAACTGGTGTTGGCAGGAGAATTGCTAACAGTTGTTCACAGGTAATCCCTTGTGATCCTCATTCTGGAATGTGCTACACAGAATTGCCCACATGCCCTTAGCTCCTGTTATTCTGGACAAGAACTGATAACTATATTTCAGATGGCAGAATGAGGATATCCTGCCATGACTGGCACTACCACATCTTCCTAAAATATTGGGTTTTGAGTTGAGATTTTGAACTGAAGACCTCCCTTGAACAGAACATCGCATAAGGGTTAAGGGCTCTCTTTGAGTTTTGAAGCTGGGTCCTCATTCCTAATTTATGGGATGCTCTCTAGTGAGTCACAGGAAGGCTGAAATATTTACTTCAACTTTAAAGAAACCTGGATCAAAAAGGGACATGACCTAATGTATTGTATCATTTTCGCTTAATGCCACGCCAAGAGGCCAATTGGATTTTCAGTACAAGGTTTAGCATTTATCTTTTCAGGCATGGTGGGTTTGTAAAACCAAGATGAGCTGTTACGGAAGCTGAGCGTCCCGCGGCTGGCTCTGATTCTTCCAGAACATATGTTTCCCCACTACCCACATAGAGAAACGTCTGGCATTTGTTATGTTTGTATGTTTCCCAGAGTTTGATTGCAAACACTGAAGCCTCTTTCTGGCTATTGTTCATTTGTGCAATTTTTGATTAAGTCACTGTCACATGTATTTGATCTTTATGGGGGGACACTATCAGAGGGCTTTTTCCCCCCCCTAACTTCTTATTCAAGTATAATACCTACAAAGAAAAGTACACAAAGTATTAGTATACAGCTCAATAAATTATCCTCAAATGAATATATGCATGTAACTTAGCAGTAGAGTTTTGTCATAGCAAAGTCTTGGGCACCAATTACATGTATAGTAAAGCAACATTCATGAGCATCTTGCTAAATCTGGAGTTTGTTGAAATTTTGATTTTAATTTATAGCCTCTTTATTTAATTCTTAGAAATCTGAATTTCTACGTATTTGGTTTTCTTTTTTTCTTTTATTTATTTATTTTTGAAGATTTTATTTACTTGTTTGACAGGGATCACAAGTAGGCAGAGAGGCAAGCAGAGAGAGAGAGAGAGAGAGAGAGAGAGAGAGAGAGGAGGAAGCAGGCTCCCCGCCGAGCAGAGAACCCAATGCAGGACTTGATCCCAGGACTCTGAGATCATGACCTGAGCTGAAGGCAGAGGCTTAACCCACTGAGCCACCCAGGCACCCCTTCTTTTTTTTTTTTTTTTCTTTTCAAAGATTTTATTTATTTATTTGACAGAGATCACAAGTAGGCAGAGAGGCAGGCAGAGAGAGAGGAGGAAGCAGGCTCCCTGCTCATCAGAGAGCCCGATGCAGGGCTCGATCCCAGGACCCTGGGATCATGACCTGAACCGAAGGCAGAGGCTTTAACCCACTGAGCCACCCAGGTGCCCCCATGTTTAGTTTTCTTAAAGTAATGCTTGCCATCCACTTGAGTAGCTACAACCATGTTTGCAGGGGTCATATGTAACCTAAAATTTTTAAAATGAACTTCAGCAAAGTTTTTGCTGTTGCTGTTGGTAGATGGGATCCACTAATTACAAATATGTTTTTTCTGTTTATTAAAGCAACTGGTGTGGTCACTTTTTCAAAGACTGTTTTATAATACAAGAAGTAAGGTCACATTTTTTGTTTGGGACTTTGGACTCTTCGCTCATTCTCTTGGCTTTGCTTATACATTCAGTTTCCTCTATAAAACCTTTAAAGCAAGGTGGCTTCTAAATCTTACAGACAGAAATTTTCCTTGAAGGCCTTTAATCAAAAGCTATCTTTACTATTCCGAATTCTTCTCTCTGCAAACAGGGATGTGGAAGCACAGAGATTAAGTTGACATATCCAAGGCCATATAGACTTAACTCTGTGTGAGCTTGTGGGTTTTAGATACAATATTGACTAAGGTGCCCCTTCACTAAGCCTGGAAGTCAGTTAATAATTATTAAGATGGTGGCAAAAATCCCCCAGCATGATAGAAATTCTTAGAAAAGATAGAGTCTTAACTGAGCCATGACATAGTCCCTCTTGATCTCAGAGGCAGAGAAGGCCTCCATGTCAGTGAAGTTGGCACTCATGGCCAAAGAACTTTTGGCCCATGAAGACATTTAGTGTATATAGGAATTCTGTCCCCAACGTAAAATATCAGATGACTATGGCACAAAGAGGGTTAGGAAGGAGAAGCCAAGAATAATTATTTGTTTCAGGAACATGGTGGGGAAAATCATGGGCAAAAATAAATTTTTATTTTTAAAGAACATGGGAAAAATTTTAAGTTCAAAGATTTCCCTTAGCAATCACCATAATGTTCTCTCAAAGAATCATCCAGAAAACAAAGGATTTAATGTGCCACACCAAAAACAAAACCCTAAACCATAGTCCCTTGACTATCCCAAGGAATGGATGTATGGGCAAGCCAGTCCTTGTTTCTCTCATTACTGTAAGATCAAATGCCATCATCTAGAACTTAACATACAGGGAGAGTGAGGTCAGGGCAAACAAATAGGAGGACATGAGAAACTGACTGAATTCCCCAGCCTAGTGTTGGACGAGCAGAGCTTAGAACCTGAGACTAGTGGTTTCCTTGTCTGTCCTTACTTAATTCTCTTTCCATTGACCTTGGCAGGAATGAGGTCGTCTGGGCTGTAAGGACAGGTGAGGAGGCCAGCATCCTTGCTAGGCCGGACCTTTCAGAGACTCTGCTGTGCTGGGGAACCATTCTCAATGGGCAGTTACAAGCATAGGCTTTGGGGCTAACTTCTCCAGAGACACAGCAGATTTTTCACAAGTCTTAAAATTAGTTTTTTTTTTTTTTTTTTTAAAGATTTTACTTATTTATTTGGGAGAGAGAATGAGAGAGAAAGCATGAGTGGAGAGGGGTCAGCAGGAGAAGCAGACTCCCTGCTGAGCAGGGAGCCTGATGTGGGACTTGATCCCAGGACTCCAGGATCATGACCTGAGCTGAAGACACTTGCTTAACCAACTAAGCCATCTTGGTGCCCTTAAAATTCTCTTAACATAAGGAAATCCATGTCCTTCCCTGCTTTCTCAGTGGACTAATTCATGAGCCTGATTTGGGCTTGACCTAAATTTTTTTTTTGTTTGTTTCCTTTAAGGAGATGGGAAGTGAAATCTTTTTTACGAGAAAAGGAAAAGCATTTAAAAATAGCTTTTTCTACGCATAAGGAGTGTCTGAATATCTTGCCAGTTCCCTCTCTGTGTCCCGAGAATGTAAAAATCCTTAAGGAACTCTTACCTTTTTTCCCCAGAATTAATAAATCTCTAATCTTTCCCTTTGCAGAGAAAGGAGAACTCTTTGTACCTTCTCCCAGTTACTTTGATGTTGTCTATCTGAACCCGGACAGGCAGGCTGTGGTTCCTTGTCGAGTGACTGTCTTGTCGGCCAAAGTCACCCTCCACAGGGAGTTCCCTGCCAAGGAAATCCCAGCCAATGGAACAGACATTGTTTATGATGTGAAGAGAGGCTTTGTGTATCTGCAACCTCATGCCGACCACCAGGGGGCGGTCTACTGCAAGGCGGAGGCTGGGGGCAAGTCTCAGCTCTCAGTCAAGTACCAACTGCTCTATGTGGAAGGTAAGGCTGCCTCTACCACGGCCTAGAGTTTAACCTCTGCCAGTAGCCAGTGTCCGGTATTGATGTTCCCAGCTACGGATGGAAATCAGGAGGCACAGAATGCTGTTCTTAAAGTCTCCCCTACTGTACCGCCATTTCTAGAATTGCCCGTGAACTGACCCAACCCCTTCACTCCCGTCATCCACTGCTCCCTCTGGTCCTACTTCTGTGTAGGACCATCAGCCATTCTCCAGTATTTCCACCTGCTTAGAACATCCTCTCTGGTGAGAACATCCTCTTTGTTGTATCCAAAATCCGTGGTCTCCTAAGGGCACCATCGCTCCCCAACTCAAGGTCAGGTTCTTCCTGGGCTTATTCCGGCTTCCTGATGCTCCCGTCCTCTGTTAGGAGCCTCAGCTCCCCTGGGCATTATGGCTCCACCAGCTTTCTCTTTTCCTTTCCAGTCATTCCCTTTGTTGGCTCCTTGTCTCACTTTCTGTGACGTCAGCTGCAGTTCATTGGGCCTGCTTCCCTCACCACTTCATCTCCTCCACCTCAGGCACCCCTCCTTGGGCTGCAACTTCAGCCTGTCCTCAGCTACCGCTGCTTCAACTGGAGAATCACTCACTGAATCCGACCTGCATCTCCACGCACAGCCTCACCCCTGCTCAACTACTGCTCCATGTTCCGTGACTCCTCTGTGCCTGTCCTCACCTCCACCCTCCTGCCCAAATTCTCCAGTGCCCTCCTGCCCTCCCCACCCTCCCAGCTTGGGGTCCAGGGCCTCACACTGCTATGCTCTCTGTGGTGCCCTCAACTCCTTGCCCACCTGTTCCCTCACTGCCAGGGAAATACCGCCCTAGAGAACATGACTCTACCCTTTCTCCATGACAAGAGCTACTGGAAAATCCCATGGATGGGTAAATTCAGTCTCTTCCAGCTGATCTCACTTCCTACCTCTTGACACAACTGAAGTATCCTCAAATCTCTCCATTAGAAATGGAAGTATTTTTCTAATGTGATCATTTTAATGAGGAGTTTCAATTCAGTGGATTTATATATGAAATACCTTTTTCTTCACTTCCTTCAACTCTGCTGTGTTAAAAACCTGCTTTCCTAAGGTTAGCGAAGTCCATTAATGATATCTCAGTCTACTCTACATCCAACGGGCACTTTGGGTTAGTAAGACAGTCTCATTCCTGTCTCTAACACTGTTCATTTACAATCATTAACTCCACACTTGACCTGACACCCGCTCCTGCTCTGTCCACCAGCATGCGGGCAGCACTGGTGACGCCATCATCTTGGAGTGGGGGTTTGTAGTGGTGGAGGGAGACAGTCTACCTCTCCTCCTCTCCTCTCCCTGCTCTGGTGCTGGCCTTGGAGGAGAGAGCCTGCAGCCCAGAGACATTTGTTTCTTGGTGGTATTTACTGACCTGGCTTATTATGGAACCCAGTGCGACAGATGGTGGCTCCGAGGTCTTGCCATGGGATGATAAAGAATTTACCCCTAAGTAGCCCCTGCAGTGAATACACCTGTGTCAGACTCAGCCCCACCCTCCTTTTGGACCCTCAGCTAAAGGCCTCTGCTCTTCTCATGCACCTCTTTGCCCTGATCCACAGTGTGGTCTTGGAAAGGATATAGTCCTTGATGTCTCTGTGTCCTTCTGTTCCCCTGGCTCTGGAGCATGTAATAATGAGGAGCTGACAGCAGGGACACAGTCTGGGTCTCCCGTGCCCCTAGCAGCTCCCATGTACCATCATTCCCAGTGCTCTCCAGCTCTGGGCTGGTGGCACAGGCACAGCCAACAAGCAGATCTTCTGCAGAATAATGTGGTGTCCTCTTCCTTTAACAAGTGATACTCTTGGGGCTCCCTCTCCTGACTTCCGGGACCAAAAGCACCCCCTTGCCAGCCCCTTTAGGGGAGTGGAAGAAATGGTTCCTTTTCATGTACTATAGTCCTTCAACAGGGACTTGTCTCTGTTGAAGGACTATAGGAACTCTTCTGTGCCTGGGGTGAGTGGTCTGTGTGTTGGGGGTCAGGGGAATCCTTCTGCAATGCTGCTGCTTAAGCAGCCCTGGAGAGGCATGAGTGGCCCCAACAACAAGCAGTTCTCCGAGATGAGAATTTGGATACCTTCATGCCTCTGGTTTCAGCCCTGGGACTTACTCAGTAAGCCATGCCCCCCCAGTAACGCTGCTGCTGAGTAACTTTCAGAACTTCCTTGACCAGCCTCAGCCCTCGGCTAAGGTCTTCTCTCTTTCCCCGTCACAGCTAAATACCCTGAAAGAGGTATTTATCTATCTCCCTAGTATCCCACCAAATGAGCTCTTGCTAAAGGCCTCGGGACTCCCAGGACATCAAATCCAGTAGATAAGTTTCTGTCTTCATCCTATTAGATTCTGCCACACCTACGTGAAATGCCTCTTCTTCGGCTTCAAGTTTTCCTACCTTACCCCCACTTTCTTATTCTGCTTTGTCAGCATTTTGCCTCTCCCAGCTTGTCAATGTTGGAGGTCCATGGGACAGCCTTCTTTCTCCCGCCTCGCTGTCCTGCTGGCCAGCCTCAGCCATAGCCACGCTCTGCTTCCTGTCTGCTCACTGCTAGCTCCCAAGTGCATATGTGTGGCCCAGATTTGCGAATGACAGCTTCAGGTCTGTCTGCACTTGGACGCCTCATGGGCCCTGCCTTGAACTCCGGTCTTCCTCCAGGGTCTGGTTCGGTCGGCTTTCCCGGCCTCAGTGATGGTGATACCATCACCCACGTGCTGGCTCCGGACTGGGAGTCAACCTGACAGCCCTGTCTCCTCCCTCCCAGGCCTTTTCACCTTTCCATCAAATCATTTTCTTTTCTTTTTTTTTTTTTTAAAGATTTTTTTTATTTATTTGACAGAGAGTTTACAAGTAGGCAGAGAGGCAGACAGAGAGAGAGAGAGGGAAGCAGGCTCCCTGCTGAGCAGAGAGCCCGATATGGGACTGGATCCCAGGACCCTGAGGTCATGACCTGAGCTGGCAGCTTAACCCACTGAGCCACGCAGGCGCCCATCAAATCATTTTCACATCATCTTTTCGTGCCCTATTTCTCCCTATCCTCACTGGAAAAAAAAAAACAATCAAACTATTGAACTTCTCTTCCGGGGACTAATGCAACTCTTTTCAATGGTTTCCCCCTTTGCTTTCTTCATCTTCCATACCATAGATGACTATAATTACAATTAAGACCACTTAGTAGGTGCCCACGTTTCTTAGACCTCTAGTCAGAATCTTGCAGGTGGACTGAAGGGCCTTGCCGGACCGGCCCCTGCCCCCCTCCCCAGCCTGCAGCCTGCCTGGCCTTCATCCACCCCACGGCGGGGGCTCCACACACTGGGATTCCCCAGCCTGCAGCTGCCTCCCTGCTTCTCCCTCCGCGCCTGATAAGCGCAGCCGTCAGATTTTAGTTCTAACATTGTTCCCTCAAGCAAGGAAGCCCTTCTTGCTCTGCAGACTATTCTGAGCTTCTAGAAGATGCTGGGCTTCTCCTTCACAGTTCCTAACAGAACTCCCGTTTTATATAAACTTCACACTTAGTTGCTTCGTGTCTGCCCCCTCCAGACCGCGAGGAGAGGTCCCCAAGGGCTCAGAGACCACGTCTGGGTTGTCCCAGCTCCCAGTCCATTGCCTTGCTCAAGGCCGCCATCACCATTACTTGAGGGAACCGACCCCAGTGAAGAGATGTTTCTACATCGCTGTGAAGTGAAGGGACAGCCAGCCGATGTAGTACCTGCGCCCTTCCTGCAAACATCCTTTTCCTTCGACTCATTGTCCTCTTCCTGCTGAGGAGGAACAGTCACACACACCCCTTCAGCTGCCCCCCTCCCGGCCCGCCCCTTCTCTACCTTCTGCTTGCTCTTTCCCCACACACCTTCTTCTCCCTCAACTTTCTTATTCCCCTTCTTATTTCCAGAACTTCCAGCCTCCTCTCCCAGTGTAAATATAAGGGGCCGGGCCTGGGAGTACTGGATAAGCATGCACCCCAGACCATGAAGGGAGAGAAGAGGCCTCAGAGGACACCGGAAGTTGGCCGGGAAGCTGGAAGGCAGCAGAAACGTTACAGCTCTGTTCGAAGAGGAGAATGCGTCTCAAGGTTTGTCTGCAAGGTCCCACGGATTCCACCTCACTTTCCCTGTTCCTCACTTCCTTTCAGTTCCCAGAGGCCCTCCGTCAACAACCATCTTGGCGTCCTCAAACAAGGTGAGAAGTGGGGATGACCTCAGTGTCCTCTGCACAGTCCTCGGGGAACCCGACGTTGAGGTGGAATTCCGGTGGATCTATCCAGGACAGAAGGTAAGGGCTGTCCCCCCCGCCCCAGCCAGCTCTCTCAGCTCGCTGTTTGGTCCTCTCTCCGCACCTGTAAGGGAAGAGATCAGAACTTTAGAAGTGCAGGAAGTGTGTGGAACCACAGTAGGAGCCCAGGCTTATTGGTTTTCTAAGACATTTTATTATATTTACAAGTGTTTTTTTTTTTTTTTTTGGAAAAAAATGGGTTCCGTCAGGCAGTTCAGCATACCCTCTTGATAGGTTATTTTTCTCCATAACCCTTGAGCATGGATGAGACCTGAAAAGCAAAGAAGGGAGCCTTCCTCTTTCTCCACCCCCAATCCTGGGTCAGCTGGAGGCCACTTTGTTTCCAGCAGAGAGCTCTCCCCATAGAAACTATGCCCTGTGCTGAGGACATCCACCAAGTGGGCATAAAAACATAGGCCCTGGCAAAAAGGTGCTGTGAGGCCAGAGATTATTTTAAAATAGACTTTCCATAAGAGCAACTACCGCACATTGAGCCCCTGTGCCTGTTTTGCTCACTAAAATAAACAGCTTTCTACCACCATGGAATAATCCCTTCCTTGCCAGAAGAGATTTGGCCTCCTAAGACACAGCCCATAAGCCAGAACTGTATTGGCTACTATGATTGGTAGAAAATAACTCTCCCTGGAAAAAAGTTTCCTAGGACTAGGTACATGTTTTTAAAAAGCAACGTCACACTTTGAAGACATCAGTGATTTGCAACAACATGTTTTCTTTTTATGAGCAGAAAGGGTATTTTTTTTTTAAAACACTGGTAATATTAGAGTTAGGTTAAATTAATCTAGAACACACTACATTCTTATCACCAAAGTTGGATGAAGCATCTTAAAAGTAACCATCTCACTTTCTAGAAATAGGAAGTTATGTCATCTAGGGCATCAGGTTATCCATCCTTGGGGTACAGCTTTTCTCCTCACCAGAGTCCTTTGGAATATCGATTTCTACTTCTGCTTGCCCCAAATCTGAACAATCAGGAGCTCTTACTCATTCACAATTGCCTTTAAATTCTGTGACATAGAACTACGGAGTGGGCAATGTCAAGAGCAGTGGAAACTTTTATCCCTGGGTTTTTTTGTTTTGTTTTTGCCTAATTCCAGTTCTACATTCTTGGAGTTCCAAAAGAATAAATTTTATATTAAGTAGCCACTTACTGAAGACCAGAAAGAGCGTGCCAAACAGTATTATGTTCATACAGTGTAAACGCTCCCCTGTGCTACACATACCAAATAATCTTTTATAAGTACGTATTTCGGCCTTGGAAAACAACACCCAATAGTGCTGGGTGAATGGGAGCTGTTTGTAGCAGCCTGTTGCTTGTGCTTCAGCACATGGGGGTGTCGTTCAACAGGATGAAAGGCCCGTGACAATTCAAGACAGTTGGAGGCTGATCCACAGAGGACTGGGGCACACCACAAGAATCTCCCAGAGCACCCTGACCATCGAAGACTTTGAGACCATTGATGTAGGATATTATATTTGCACTGCTCACAATCTCCACGGGGAGACCACAGTTGCTACCACTGTTGAGTCTTCCTGACTTGGCAAATGAAGTACGAAGAACTGATGGAAAGTTCATTTGTGTCCATAACCTGCTTCGGGGTTCTTTTGACTAATGCTTTGCCAGAGGCTGATGTCAAGTGCCAGACCCCACCCCCTGCCCTGTGAGTCAGACCCAGACATCCAAACTAAAAGGAAGTCATCCGGTCTAATAATAGAAGTGTTAACTCCTCTGACAGAGAGCATGTATTTTGATTGCTTACCTATCTCCATGCATTTCTACTTTTTATAATAAAAAAGCATCGATATTAACTTTATATCCTCATTTCTATTAAATAAGCAAGCTTCTGTAAAAACAAAATGAGCTAAGTGTTCATTTTTTAGTTTGTTTTGAAGCGCATCCAGGAGGACTTGCTGGCAGCAATGTTTGGACCATTACCCAAGATTCTATTTGATACCACAACTACAACACATGAGGACCTAAAAATGCAGTAATACATGGGTCGGCCACATCTACAATGCAAATACAAAGGTATCAAAAAATGGCGTAAACTTGCCTTTCTAAGCTGCCGTACTCAAAAGTATGAGTTCTAAAGGAGTCATTCTCGAGTATTTTTTTAAAAATTCAACTTTCAATATAAAATAAATTTCCAGGTCAAGGAAGACTCAACTTCATTTAGGCTTTTTTGCCATCTTTAAAAATATTTAGACTTTAGCTGTTTAGCTATTTTCTTACCTTTTCCAGAAGAAATTGTTAAAATCCGTCAAAATTTCTCCAACACACATAGCTGGGAATTCAGAGAAGCTTACCTGTAAGTCTCACTCTGAAAGGCAGATTTCAGCCCCATGACTAATTCTGTCATTGCATTGGAAGCTCCTGGGAAACAGCTGAAGAGGAGACAGATGGCCACCTGGGTCTTGAGATGGGCTAAAACTGGGTAACACTTTGGAGGATGGAATAGGTCCAAGGTTACAATTCTTACATTGAATATTCCAGCATTATTTATTTGATCAAAGTAAAATACACTTTCCATCACTACAAACTGATCACAACTACAGTTTATACATCCATATTTTCATGACGTGCCAACATTTTGCATCCTACATGAAAAACATTTGGTTTGGGAAAAAAAAAATCAAAGTTCTCTGGTTCATTTCCTATCTACTCTCCAGTTGCCTCCCATTCTCTGAAGACATTTTGTATTAATTGTGTAAAAGACTGATTTCCCCAGACATCTAAATGGTATGGAGGACAGCAAGGAACAGCACAAGACATCCCATGCCTAGGAGATGGATGGCAAACCCGACTTTGGCTAATGGCATTGAAAACAACTCAGAAGGGCAAGCGGAGAGCTATGCCAGGAGGTGGCAGTGAACCTATATTTCCATTTATCAGAAGCAAACATGGAAGGTTACATACATAAGAAACAGTTGGAGGTTAAAGGCTTGAGACACAATCACTAATAAAAACAACCATGCATCATGAAGATCAGTTTGCTATGTAGTATACATGTAAATGAGAACTCCTATCCACCTCTAGTATCCCAAGTCCATTCTTACCCTATAGCGGTTACTTGTAAAGCCACTGGGCTGATATCAGCGACAGAGGTTAGTAAACACTGACATGCAGGGAGAGGGAGATGAAGCCACAGGTCTTCCTTCTACTTCCCCCGAACCAAAGTACTAGAAAGGGGGGAGGTAATTATAAGTTCTGAAAAGAAACTGCAATGCAACTTCGAGGGAGTTGCACATTGTCCATTCATTCAATGACCATTCTGCTACTTTCTCAAGGACAGAAGGATTCTTCAAAGGAAGCATGGAAACAGCATCTCTTCTCCAAATGTTTTACTCAATATGGCATCATTGCGTTAAACAGGCTGTTCCTGCTCCTCAAGAAGCACAGAATCCTACCTTAGTTCTAACTAGCTAATGACTTACTCTTCATTCTCTCTAGGGTTTCCCAAAATTTGTACTAGGAGATCCAGGCCTTGGTTTATTTGGAAAGTGGTTTTGGCACCTCGATGATGAGCTGGCTCTGGAAAAGCATATTTCTTGTCCCAGAGAAGAGTAGGTAGGAGGTAGAAGGTTTGCTTTTGTGGCTCTGGTGAGAGGTGGGGCAGTGGAGGCGGGGGGGTTGGGGGAAGAGGAAGTGGGGGAGTGAGGATCATGGGAGAGCAGATAGTTTCAACCCGTGGGAATAGCTCAGATCAAGGTAAAAGTAAGGCAGAAGTAAATCAACCAGTACTGCCCTTTTGCTTTATACAGATTTTTAGAAAAATTAGGGTTCTCTATTTGCGCATAGCCTGAGAAAATAGATTGTAGTATCATGTTAGGTTCACGTGGGGATATTAAAAATCTAACTAGTTTCAGCTGACATTGCTAAGCACCAAAAGCCTGCCAACAAGTTACTCCAGAAGGATACAGAGCTGGATAGACATGGACAAGTCAAAGCTCTTCCTGTCATTACCACTCCCCACCGTCAACAGCTGAGCCAAGTTGGTGGTAGAGAATTTTAATTCAAGCAACTATCATTCCTCCTCCTATGGCTTTTGCAGAAATGCATACACTGACTGTTATTAGATTAGTACATACCCAGATTTACGCAGCATTGGACTTTCAATTCAGAGCAAAGGAGGCAGCGTCAGACACAGGACACTCTGTGCACCCATTTCATTCACACATCCCCAGTCAGACCAAAACAAAAATCACAAGAAGGTGTCTATGGTGAAGAACATTATAAAGGTTATAAATCTTTATCTTAACAGGCCCCTGAGAGTTTTTTTTCCCCTTATGCTTAGGTGAAAAAGGCAATGAACAAGACCCTCTTGTTCTTGAAGTGCTTTGTGCAACAGCGTCCATGTAGATCCATTCTGAGATATTTGGGGGGAGGCTCTGGGACGGGGTTCACGTCTTCCTCCAGAGTTCCAGTCTCCTAAGGAGCCTTGGGGGTGGCGACTCTCCAGTTCCCGAGTGGTCAGCACGCGTCCACTACTGTAGCGCTCGCTCCCATGGGTGTGGTTAGGGTCAGTCCCGCAGACCTGTACAAATGCTTGTGGACAGTCTCCCAGCTTCCAGAAAGCGTCATCTGGGTGAGATGCTGGGGCTGGGGAAGGAGCCGGAGTTCCTCGGTGACTGGAAGGGGACAGCGGCGGACGTGGGGGACCTCTTGGGGCTGCACAAGTCCCCGTTGTGCAACTTCCACAGCAGCTCCTCGTTCTCCATGGACAGTCTCTTGTTGACCTTGGACTCCTTCTCCAGGGACTCCTGAAGAACAGCCTGCTCGGTGGAAAGTTGCCTTGAGGACAAAAAAAAAAAAGAGCCACAAACCACGTGGACCTGAGTTCAAAGGAACTTGAAAAAATTCTTACCACTTAAAATTTGAGCCCACGAAACAATCCCTTTGGAACAAAAGGGAGTCCTGCCCAGGGCTGACTGGGCACCGGGGGGGGGGCCTGGTTGCTGGAGAAACGCTGGGAGTGTAAGCCTCAGTCCAAGGAAAAGTACCTTTGGGGGCAAGTTCCCTGTTGGCTGGGTGGCCCTACCACAGCTTTTCTCCATGTCTTATGACTGTCTCATGCTTGGGGCTGTTTCTTACTGGGTCTTGTGATGCTTCTTCTCTGAAAGCATCTCAGGGTCAGGAAGCCGGGGGCCACCGTGGTCCAAACCACTGGCTCCCACCATCCGATTTTCCACGTGGGAGTCAATACCTGGTGAACCACCCACTTCAGCCCTATTTCACGCTCATGACATGGGGTGGAGTGTGCTAACGAGGGCAGGAAGAGCTCAGGGAAAACGGACGTGCTTACCTGGAAATCGCCATGTGCTTGTCCATGCGAGCTTTCAGTTCCTCGTTCTCCTGCTGAAATCGCTTCAGTTTGTCAACCAAGGCTGTGTTGTTGTCCACCTGGGTGTGAACGAGAATGCTTGCATTTAGACATCAAACAGGAAAGCCCCTCCTTCCCTCAGATGCATTCCTGACACTAAGGCACTTGGAGAGATTTCATTAAGGAAGGTTTAGTCGAATTCTGAAATCCCTACACATGCTGCCAAAGAATCTGTGGCAGCCAAACAGAGCATCTAGATGTGTGTTTTTCATCTTGGAACACTGAAAAAATAAAGTTGAAATATAAAAAAAATAGATTTTTAAAATCTATTTTTTAATAGATTAATAATTTTTAAAAAAGCTCTGCCAGGTCACTGATGGGGCCCCGGGGGTGATGGACTTGTTCGGGGTTGGTGGGGAGGGGGGAGGTGGGGGGAGGTTTTAGAACTGCCCCTGAGAACTGGTGCCCGGCCCTGGGCAACATGGGCCCTGGGTGTCTCCTTCAGTTGCAAGGTGGTCAAATGACAGTAGCACAGGCCTGTACTACAGCTTCCTGTGGTAAATTCTGGAGAAAAAAAAAAAAAAAAAATCCCTGTGTTCGAAGAAAACTCATAGTAGGCCCACAGCTGACAGTTCTGTCCATTATGGTCTTAACGCGGTTTGGAGTTTCTCTGTAGTCTTAAATTTGGGTGGCCACACAAAGCGCCGATTGACCAAGCTCTGTGGAACACCAACCAGGAGAAGGAGCACTTGCTACACAAAGCCTCCCTCCTGCATTCAGGGGAAGAGACATTCGTTCTCCTGTGGGCCTGCCCAGGCTAAACTTCCAGGGAAAACAAACTGATCAGGGGAGAGGTTCCAGGATAATATCCCAGAAGACATTTCATCACTTAACATGACGAAGAGCTGATTACCTCCCCCTACTTTCTAAAGGTAAGATTTTCTTACTTGCTGAGGCGGTGACCTCATAGCTCTGTCAGAATTAATGCTAATCCCTGTCTCGGCAGTGTATGACTAATCCACTCTGATTATGATTCTCGGTTGGGAGTCCTACTCTTCTTAACATTTCCTATTATCCAGAAAGTGCTCAGGACAAGCCAGTCAGGTGGGATAACCTTCCCAAAAATGAGACTGTAAGAGAAAGGGAGCCTTGGGATTTCTAGTAATTACAAAGGAATTCAAGATAACACATGAGGTGGGGAAATCTGGAATGAGAGACTGGGCAGGGATTGGTCTAATGGTATTATCTCATCCAGTGCCTCCTCTCACAGGAAACTAGGCCTCGTGTTCCCACACAGCCAACCACCCGTAGAGCTAGTTTTCATACCAAAGCTTTCGTACTGAGAAAGCCTCCTTGCTTTCTAGGAGTCTCATTTTCTACACAGGCTCCAAGCTTACAAATACAAGCATACCTCATTTTATTATACGTCACTTCTTCGTGCTGTGTAGGTATTGTGGGTTTTCTGGGGGGATATTTTGTTTGTTTTAATAAATTGAAGATCTGTGGCAACCCCATGTCAAGCAAGTCTACTGGTGCTATTTTTCCAATAGCATTTGTTCTCTTCAAGGTTTTTGACACATTTTGGTCATTCTGGAAATATTTCAAACTTTTTCTATACTATTACATTCGCTATGGTGACCTGTGATTAGTGATTATGACTCACTGAAAGTTCAGATAGTTAGCACTTTTTAATTAGGGTATGTGCATTGATTTTTTTGTTTAGTTTTGTTTAGATATAATGCTATTGCAGACTTAACAGACTTCTATGTGCATTGGAAAACCAAAAATTGCATTTGACTCACTTTATTGCAACACTGGCATTGCACTGGTCTCAAACCAAACCCACAATATCGTTCACTGAGGTATGCCTGAAGATAAAGTAACCACGGGTTTACCTGTTGCAGCAACTCAATGCTAACGAATACCATGATACTTCTCGGGCATGGCAAGAAACAAAAATATTTCTGGGTCAACAAAAATTACAATGTGTTGTCAATTTTATAACAGAGCCTGTTCTTCATGTATATGGTATTTTGAAAAGTTTGGATGCACGAATGGTACATGGGGCAACAAATTATTAGCAGGGCGATCTACAGGACCAGTGACTGTGAGATTCGCTGAGTTATCAGGCTTGATGAAACAGGATGACCTTTGGCAGAAACTGGTATCTATGTCAGATTAGGCTCATTAATCAACCACAAGAATTCCTCTTTCCTTCAAAAGAAATATCAAAACTGCTTGGCATGTCAAAGTGCCCATATATCTAGGTGGGGGTTTAGCCCTTACATCCCTCAACCGTGAGGTAATGGTGTCTCTAGAAAACTGAACCAAACCAAACACTGAAAACTCAGACAAACCAGGAAGCAAACAAAGAGTGGCCTCCAGGCTCCCTGATGTCCAGCGCTGGTTTGGGCTTGAGCGAGGCACTCGGTCACTCAACCATGAATCATTCATAATTGGGGGACAAGGGACAGGCACAGTGAGGTGGCTGGCACAGTCAAGGGCAAAGTATGGCAGGAGCTGAAATCACTTAAGCTTCCTTGCCCAACCCCGCCCACTTGGTGAGACTCCTGTCTCCCAGCAGCTGCGGGCCAGGGCTGGGCACACACCACTCAAACACGGACTTCTCCATAAACCTGTCACTGGCTGAATCGGTGCTCTGCCCTCAAGGTTACAAACTCTGCTTCATTCTTATTTTTCATAATGTTTGCATCTGTCCAGCCAGATTAATTTTATGAGAGCACGACTCTTCTATTACATTCTAATTCACGAGAAAGAGGAGGAATTTAGATAGCAAACTGCATTGCCCTCATTCATTTACATTTTTAACTGTCTGTGAATAAGACAACAGTCCAGAGTTGGTGATAGAGGAAAGTACTGTTTTTTACATGTTTTTAAGATTCTTCATAGATGCATTAAGATTCAGAGACCACTAAAACGGAAGCCTAATTTGTTTGTTGTGGTTTTTCCAAGGACCCAAATGCTGCTTTCTATATTCCTTGGGAAACAGAAAAAAAAAAGTTCCAGAAGGCAGCAATAAATAAGCCTGGAGCAAACCCACAGAAGCAAATGTAGCCTCTGTTACTTTCTGCACCTTTCCAAGTACCTTGAAGTAGCAGTTAAAATGACTCCGCAGTTCTAGCTCAGAGCCCAGTTCCTATGCCACAGACTGCATTTCTGCCGGGTAAACCCCTGAAAGAAACATACCAGTTTCTCCATTTTCATTAACTTGATGTCTTGCTGATGGAGCTTCTCATTCTTGATCTCCAGCACGGCCTTCAGGCTCTCTAACTCCTGCTCCAGGTACATGAGCTGAGGGTTCTTCTGGAACAGACACAGCAGAACCCAGCTTTGGTTATTTAACCGCACGTTGTTAAATTCTTAATAGAGTCTCTGATTAGATTTAGATATTGGGGGAGAGACTTCTAACCTTCTCACAGCAGCTAGAGGAAGAGGCGGCAAAGGGTTAAGAGAACAGTAATCTCACAGTCTTCGGTTAGAAGAATGAAATCATTTCATCCTTGCAAACAAACACTTCTTTCATTTATCAGGAACTTAACATGGGAAAATATTGGTCACACCAAATATTTTACTGGAAGAGGGAAAAAAAAAAAAAAAGCATTGCTTACAACGCAAAACTACTCTGGCGAGAGTTGAGGCCATTACAGTCCTTTACTGCTGTTTGGTGGGGAGAAAAGGGAACAACTGTTCTCTGTCAACAAAGCTGGGAACTGATCAGGAGTGAAAGGGCAGTGCATTTCTAGGGCTTTCTGGAAAACAGAGTGACAATCGTGTCCTGAGTCTTTGGCCATTTTTATTATGAGGGGGCTCTATTGGCTTGGCCTGTCCTTCTCGTTTATTCTGTGAAACCCTACAGCATACAGCACATGCACTACTAAAATTCTGTCCAAAATAAATGCTGCATCAGGGGAGAGATCCTCTTAGAGCCCACCACCAGAGTGGAATCCTCACTCCTTGCTTTAGTTCTGGAAATCTAAGTGAATCCTCCCAAACATACAAACTGACCATGTCAGATCTACCAACTGGATGTCTAAGCTCAGACAGGTGTCAGTGGGTAAGTCACCCAAATTATACTCCTGGGCTCCAGACCAAGCCTCAGGGATGATCAGGGAATGGGTCTTCAGGACTACCTATGTAAACGCCTCACTCCATAGGACACAGAGAGTCCCACAACCCAGGGGACCGGCTCAGGGAAGGTTCCAGAGCGGGAAAGGGCTGGGGCAGGCTTAACACCCAAGTCTGAAAATCCAGAGCTCTTGCCCAAATTTCATAGGCCTCAAATACTCTCATCCTTTGACACAGGATGTATTATCTTTAGGGGAAAAAAAATAACCAGTAGCTCATTTTTCTTAAAAGGAGACATCATTTCCTCTGTCCATTTTTACACTTGATCATAGCCAGAAGGCCGAGAAGCAATACCATGTCCATTTTTAAACTTCGAGCATTCACAGCCCCATTTCCACCGCACCTTTGCTGATGTCCCTGCTGGCCTGGGCCTTCCTCAAATGCGCTCTCCCAGGGCGTCAGGTGCATTCCCACAGGGGGTCAGGCCTCAGGTAACCCTGCTTTCCTCAATCTGTTTCCGTTTGTTTTCAAAAACTGCTGCAGTTCCAGGAAGCCCTTTAAAACCCACTCCTGGAACCACTTATAAGGTTTACAGCCTGCATGTAAGCCTAGATTTTTTTTTTTTAAATCGCTCTTTTGTCTAAAAATCTTCCAGTATAGATAGCTTTGAAGTTTCACTGGGTATGACCTCGTCTCATCCAATTGTATTCAAAAGTCTAGAGGGTATCCAAAGACATCCGTGAAAAATTTCACTAAGAGACCCACGCACACGTACTTTCCAAGCCAGCAGATTTTAAGTGGCAAAAGAACTTTGCTTCTGCAGTCTCAGGCACAAACATATGAAAGGGAAATGGTGGCACTGAAGACAGAAAGAGACAAGGTGGGGCCAGGTGAGTTAGGATACCAGTTGCAAGAGAAAGGTGAGCTTACAAGATAAATCTGTACTTTTCCCAAGTGAGGATTATCCATATGACCTATTGGGCAGACACAGATAGGAATGAAGCGTCTATACATAATACACATTGATCTCCAGGACAGAAGGCGAGCCAAAGCAGCCAGACACAAAAAGCCACACAGAACATGATTCCATTTATAGGAAATGTCCAGAGTTGGCAAATCCATGGAGAAAGAAAGTAGAATGGTGGGTCCCTAGGGACGGGGGGTTTGGGGGGATTTAGTGGGGAATGGGTACAGGTTTCTTTCTGGAATGACAAAATGTTCTGGAAGTAGGTAAGAGTGACCAATGCACAATTTGTGAACCACTGAACTGCACATTTAACAAAGGGTGAATGTTGTGCTATGTCAATTTTAACTCAATATACCAGGGAGGTTCTGGGTTTTTTTTTTTTTTTAAGAAAAAAAAGTGTAGTCTTCACATGAAACCCTGACCCTCACTGACAATTTTCTTGTCTTCGCATAGTTATCGGTTTAGACCACTCGCAATGTACTGGGCTTCCTCTGTATGTCAGGTCTTGGGATTTCTAAAAGCCATCAGTAAACAAAGAAGCCAGTTTAAAAATTACTCTGCAACATATGAAAAGGATTCCAAACCACTATCATGTCCCCGGCTGCCGAACACAGGCTGACCCTCACAGGCAGCTGAGCAGAAAAGAACTCAGTAGCGATGGAGAAGCACACACAACTTACTAAATTTGCTTTCTCTCTCGATATTCTTTTTTGTTCTTCTGATTTCAACTTTTCATTTAAAGCATCATTTTCACTCTTCAGATCATTGATTTGTTTCTACAACAAACAATGAAATGTGGAGCACAAGTTAGCAAGCAGACACCAGAAACATAGCAAATGTACACAGAAACATTACCCAAACCACACAAACCTCAGGAATGGGGATATTTTGGGGGGGGTGGGGGTAAGTCAGATAGACTCACCTCCAGTGATTCCTGCTTCTCGTGAAGCATATCCTCAAGTGATTTCTTTTCCACTTCATGGCTTTTCTTGATTTCTGAAAAGAAGGGATTTTTTTTGGAGGCAATGGCATCCTATGAGATCACTGTATTCTACAGTTGTTAGAGCATGTAGATCTAAGAGTTGATTATGAAGCAGTAGGACTATGTTACTTTATATTCGTAAGATGCTTTCATAAAAATTAAGCTCTCTGTTCTCAAATTAGCCTTGTGAGGGGAGTAGGGCAGATATTTCCATTTTATGATGGAGAGTGCAGAGGCCCCCAGAGGCCAGAGGAAACAGCATCCTCCTCAGGGGAGGGCTCCTCCAACACTGGCCTTCGCCCTCGTGCTCTGGAGTTCCTGCGTGCTTTTCCATTTGCTCTTCGTGAACCAAAAAGAAGTCTAAAATTAAACCCAATTCTAGCAGGAAGGAAGAACGACAGCGTTTACTAATATCTACCCTTGGCCAGTCACTTTGACATGTTGTCATCTCTGACTTCTCAGGACAATTCTATTTTTCTGATGAGAAAAGGCCTTTCCCACTGGGGAGCCCACCCGCTCGTAGCCTGCGTCTACAGGCTTCTCTGAGGGGTGCACGGAGCTGAGTGTAACAACTTCCACGAACCTTTGTGTTCTTAAAGAAATGGCTCCTCTTCCTTCTACTTCAGCCTTTCCCATCATGATAAAATAATTTTAAAATATAAAATAATTTTAAAATATTCTTTCTTGACTCAACCGGTGCCATCTCCATGTCACAGCGTTCTTGGTGTGCAAGAGAGTCGGTGAGCAATTGTTTTAGCACTGATCCTTTACTGTGGCTAGGATGTAAACTAACACTTTTAACTTCCCAGGACTTCAAGTGGTAAAGAACAGCTACTACCAAAAAGGCCTTTACGTTCTTTAAAAGCTCTTATCTCTCAAAAGGCTGGCATTTGTGACAAACTATTATTTGCCTCCTAAGGGGAAAAGGGCATCTGCTAACAATGAACAATGCAAAAAGAAAGCAAAAACACTCCAAACTGAATACCACAGGGTATTCTCTGGAAGGGAAAGTTATGAATCATTTCCGTTTTAAAACATATCACATTGTTCCATTAGATCTGAATCTATTTAAAAAAAAAAAAAAAAAAAAAAAGCATTCTTGCCTGAAAGGGAGGTTTCATAGGCTTTCTTTAGCAATTCGATTTTCTCTGAGTGGCTGGCTTCAATTTCCAATTTAGAGGTTTCATGGGCAGCATTTAAATTATCAAACTAGAAGGGAAAAAAAAACAATTAAAAGTCTTGAGTAATAAGCAACAGTATTAGGAGACTTGATACATAGTGTGTATTCAAGTTAAAGGGCTGTCCAGCACATGGAAAGAACAACCCAATCTGGATCTGCCCTTCCCAGTTCTCCACTGTGTACCCCGTCAGGAACACCAACACTCAGGCTCTCCAGGGTCCTCTGATGCAAACAGTCAACTCCATCATGAGGAATGAGGATTTGTATCATGGTGATAGGACCATGTATGATCCATGCCTATAATACTGGTCTTTATATCCTCAGTCCTTAGCGCATCTAACCCTCTGGGGGTTTCTAACCCTCTGGTCTAGTAGGTACTCAGTAAATATTACTAAATGGAGAACTGATTTTAAAAGGAAGCAAGAAAATTAAAGAGAAGCTTATGATATGGGCCCTCTCTGGTAAAGAAATGAAGCATTTCTTTGTTGTATATACTGCCAATTACTTTTACCAGTTTTTTCCTTTGGATTATGTTGTTTCTCAATGTTTTACATTTGTACATAATGTAAACATTTTTCATTCCCTCTGTTATTTCTTCTATCACTTTTTAACTTAAAAGCTTTTCTTGGGGCCCCTGGGTGGCTCACTGGGTTAAAAGTCTGCCTTTGCCAAGGTCATGATCCCAGGGTCAGCAGGGAGCCTGCTTCTCTCTCTCTCTCTCAAATAAGTAAATAAAAAACTTTATAAATAAACAAAGACTTTTCTAACCCTCTGAGTTAAAATATTCTTCTGTTTTAACCTAGGTTTTACTATGGATTTATTGATAATACTTCACTAATTAACATAGGATATATTTTGAAATATTGTACAAAATGTGGATCTGAATCTGGTTTTTAGCCCCCACGATCTTCTATTGCCAAGCAGGTATGTGCAACTAAAATTAACTAAATAATCTTTCTCACACACACACAAAAAAAGTGTGTGAAATATGGGTTATTAAGTGTCACTTTGAAAAGGAAGAAATGCAAACCCATCATTTAGCAGTATAATATCAATATGCTCACGTAGGGATTACTTCCAAGTTGAATGATAAAGGATTTTTTTAAACTTTTTTTTTTCTTCCCTTCTTTCACTCAACATTGCTTTGAGCATAAGAAAAAAAAAAACCTGATAAACCCCTTTTCACTTATTTAAATAAACAGAAGTTCAAAGGAAGTTCCTCATCCCACAATTAGAATTTGAATACATGGCCATGACCAATAACATGCTCAGACTCCAAAGGCACAGACCTGCTCTTGCAACTGAGTTTTATACTTCTCTGCTTCTTCAATGTAAATATTCTGGAACTTTTCACACTCCCCGGTGTAAAATTCTTTAAGCCGATTTTCTAGCTCTGACAGATCAGTCTGGTGCTGCTGGTTTAGCTTCTGAACGAACGCTTCATAAGCTATTTGCAAGTCATTCCTCGCTTTTTCTAATTTCTCACAGGTCGATGAAGCAGTGACTGAAAAGAGATGAAAAAGGGAAAAGACATTTCATCTGCGCAATGTCCTAAATTCATCACATTCACGCAGAGCTGTGATGAGTCTGGAAATACGGACACAGGACTCTCGGAGTACTTCGTTCTCTACCAGATTTCCAAATGTAATGGTATAAAAGTGAGCAATATATAGGAACAAGAGGAAATGGTCGCTGGCAGCAAAATAACCCCCCCCCAA